>NW_027361679.1:131092500-131439472 GCF_039654945.1 Dendrobates tinctorius | reverse complement strand
TGGTCTGAATATGGTCATTTGAGGCTAGCTCGAGCTGCTCCTAAACCATCACATACAGCTTTGCCATGAGCTGTGACAAAAAAAAGTGCCATTCCGCTTCTAAAATATTTCTTGTGATGGCAGACATCTAAAAAGTTTTTATATTGTGCCGAAGAGCCATCCGAGAAGTAGTAGACCTTGCTCAAACTTGGTAGGATGTCAGTTTTTGTCACTGAAATCGATTTTTTTGGAACAAATGAACAGCTATTGAATTATGAAGTAAGCACTCATATCATAATGACACTTATGTATTTTATTTCTCCATTATTTTTTTAATAGACCGCAAAAGGGTGGACAGATGCTTGTTCATTGTTCCAATGAAATGACTGAGCCTCATCCTTAACAACAAAGGAATAGTTCTCTGAAAAGTCTGAGCTTATTACAGCCTCACTCCATTTCAGATTTTCTTTGAGGTTACTATAGTAGTCTGACTGTTGATGAGCTATAAATGAGTGTTTAAGGACCATCAGCTGCTCACAAAAACGTAAGTCTTCTGCACTTTTAGAGACCGTGTCAAAAGTACATATGTCAGATATGCACTGTTTATAAGTCCCACCATCTTCCATAGCCTCTTAGAAATTATTTAATATTTTTTCTTGGAGAGCAATTACTGGAGAGCATTTTTTGCAGACATTTAGCTAATAGTTTGAACTCTTTTCTGGATGCATTATTTGAGACAGACATACTTTATAATCACCAAGGTTCGACTCACCAAACTGAATATCTTTCAGCTTACCTCCTCCTTGAATCATAAGCTTAGTGTTCTGGTGGGCTGTACAGATGCATACTGAGTGTATACCACTCCCACCAGCCAGGACAGAATTCTTATGTCACAGTCAGGAAATTTTGAAAATCCTCTATTTTTGCAGAAGTTGAATTTTTTTCTTTCAATTCATAGGTCTCTTTTAAATTGGCAAGAACCAGCCTGTTTTGAACACAAGTTTTCTTACTGTTCACTTGCATAGACACACGCAAGCTTTACTGCCAGGCACAATGTGGCTCAGTTCATCACTATTATAAAAAATGTTCACTTTTAACACTAAAGACATAGCTAATACTTTGTCTGGCTTAAGGGCCTGTCACACTAAGGCTGTGTTCACACACAGCGTTTTTTTAGCGGTTTTTACCGCGGTTTTCGCTATAAAACCGCTAAAAATAAGGTGCACAGTCATTTCTATGCATTTTGCACTTTTTGTGCACATTGATGCTTTTTTTACCGCGAAAAAACCGCATCGCGGTAAAAACCGCAGCATGCACATTAATTTTGCGTTTTTTTCCGCGGTTTAGGCTTCTCCCATGCTTTTAGAAACCGCTGCGGTAAAAAACGCATCAAAAATGCATCAAAACCGCGCAAAAACGCATAAAAACCGCCGCGGAAAAATAGGTGCGGTTTCTGGGAAGGGATTCAGGTTTTTGTGCAGAAATTTCCTGCAACGTGTGCACTTAGCCTAAGCGATATCGCTAGCAATATCGCTATAACTTGTGACGTTATAGCGATATCGCTGTGTGTGACACCTCCGACCGGCTCCCCCGCTGGTTATCGCTGATCGCGCGAGAACGTCCTGGACTGTTTCTCATCGTCAGCTTCCTGTGGAGAGACGAGCGTGGAGCCGGGCGGAGGACGTCAGGATCGCCGCGTCTGACAGGTAAGTAGCGACCCCCGACCGCTACGAAGTCGCTGGTGAGATCGTAGCGACCCCCGACCGCTACGATGTCGCTGGTGAGATCTGCCTGTGTGGCAGCTCACTAGCGACCACTTAGCGATGCACCAGCGATCCTGACCGCGTCATATCGCTGGTACATCGCGAAGTGTGACAGTACCCTTAGGATCAGGACAAGACATGTGGCTCTCAAGGTGAAACAGTAATAAAAATGGAGTTAATTAGCATAATTTTCAGTAATCTACATTGTGTAGTAACAGTTACAGTTTTAAATAAAGTCAGTATTAATACTAAAAGAAAATGACTAATTAGGCTATGTTCCCACGTGCGATATTCCCACGGATTTTATGCATTTTTGCCACGTTTTTTCGCAGTGAAAACGCATAAAATAAGCAACCCATTGTATTCAATGGCATTCCACACATGCTGTGCTAATGCTGCGCATTATTCCATGGCAGAATCGCATCGCGGAAAAATACGCAGCATGCTCATTCTTTGTGCGGAATCGCGGGAATTCCGCACACATATGAATGCATTGTTCCACTTACTTTCCGCATGTGGAAATGCCCACCATGCGGAAAGTAAGCAGAAAAGGTGCGGATGGTACCCAGGGTCTGGAGGAGAGGAGAATTCTGCACGTGGGAACATAGCCGTAATATAAATGCACTGAAACTGAACACACTAACCCAGATTGCAGTACACGGACTCACTTGATGCCTGTGTAGAGACAGACCACTGTTGGTTTAATTCTACAAGAGGGCACAGGTCCAGGCATGTCAGGACATGGGATCTCCTTTTGCCTCTCTCGCTTTTAAAATAATACTTCACTTGTCTGTAAGGCTAGGTTCCTATTGCATTAGTGGCATCCGTTTAACGCATCCGCTACTAAGCAGCACTAACGCTATGTAACGGATGCGTTTACGCACCCATTGCCAGCCATTATAGTAACGCATCCTAACGCATGTCAAATTCGGCATGTTAGCCATGTTCCGTTACCTTGTGACGCATCCTCTAACGCGGTCTACCATGTTTTCGGATGCGTAGATTTAAGGTACAGCGAACGGACGCATTTGCTGTGCATAGACCTCCATTGCTAACGCATGCCGACGCAAGGGTAGTCAATTTTGCCCATCAGCATTAGCGCATCTGTTTAACGTATGCGTTAAACGGATGCCACTAACGCAATGGGACCCTGGCCTAATAAATCCTTAATTTTCCCATTCAGGTATTTATTCATTTTTAATTATTGCTCAGCCTGTCTCCATTACTAGGAAGATCTGGGAGATGTGACTGGATTCGTGGAGAGCAGTTAGAGCAGGACGATTTGAGTGTTTATAACACTCATCTCTCGGTCCAGCCAGCTGTTCATCGTGAGACGAAGCTGCGGAAACACAATTATCTATAAAAAAAAAAAAAAAAAAAAAAAAAAAAAACAACAAGGTATTTTTTTATTAGTCCACAGGCTGAACAGAATTAAATTCAAGATTTTCCAATTGACATTTTATAAAGGTTTTTCTTTCCTACCGTGTATAAACAGAGATCTTCAGCCCATTTTTTGGGGCTGAAAGTCCACCACCCCTCTCGGCTTATACACGAGTCATATACCAGGGGGTCGGCGGGGGAGGGGGGAGCGGGGGTGTCAGAGATGGCGCGGTCTCTGCAGCCCCCCACTTCTCCCACGGTCTCCCTTCCTTCAGCGGTCACGTGGTACCGCTCATTAAACTCATGAATATGCGCATATTCATGAGTTTAATGCGCAGTACCATGTGACCACTGTAGGAAGAAAGAGCTGCCGGAGATCGTGGGTGTCGGAGGAGCGGGGCTGCAGAAGAGACCGCGCCAAGAGGGGGTAAGTATATCCAATATCAACCTGTCCGGTGTCCATTGCTGCTCACCGCTGTCTGCTGCGTCCTGTGTCAGTGAGGTTTAGGCACCAGAGGGCGCGGTGACGTGGTTAGTGCGCGCCCTCTGCTGGATGAACAGTCACTGACACAGGAAGCGGCAGACAGCGGTGAGCAGCGATGGACCCTGGATAGGTGAATATCTCAGGTGCAGGGTCCTGAGCAGAAGAGGTGAGTATAGCATTTTTTTTTTCGCAGCAGCATATGGGGGCATAATATATGGAGCATCTTATGGGGGCAGCATATGGGGGGCAGCATATGGGGGGCATAGTCTGTGGGGCAGCATATGGGGGGCATAATATGGGGGGCATAGTCTGTGGGGCAGCATATGGTGGGCATAGTCTGTGGGGCAGCATATGGGGGGCAGCATATGGGGGGGCATAGTCTGTGGGGCAGCATATGGGGGGCATAGTCTGTGGGGCAGCATATGGGGGGCATAGTCTGTGGGGCAGCATATGGGGGGCATAGTCGGTGGGGCAGCATATGGGGGGCATAGTCTGTGGGGCAGCATATGTGGGGCATAGTCTGTGGGGCAGCATACGGGGACATATTCTATGGGGCAGCATATGGGGCATAATCTATGGAGCAGCATATTGGGGCATAATCTATGAAGCATCTTATGGGGGCATAATCAATGGAGCATCTTATGGAGCATTTTATGGGGGCATAATCTATGGAATACCTTATGGGGCCATAACCTTTATGGGGCAGCATATGGGGCATTATTAACCTTTGTGCAGCATTATATGGGGTGTATTTTGTATGGAGCAACTTATGGGGCCCATCATGAACTGTATGGAGCATTATATGGGGCTCCTGATTCAATATGGATATTCAAAAACATTTAACCTACTGATGTCTCAATTAATTTTACCTTTATTGGTATCTATTTTTATTTTTGAAATTTACCAGCAGCTGCTGCATTTTCCACCCTAGGCTTATACGCGAGTCAGTAAGTTTTCCCAGTTTTTTGTGGCAAAATTGGGGGGGGTCGGCTTATACACGAGTATATACGGTATTTCTTTTTGTGATTTTTTTTTTTGCGCATTATGCCATTGAGAGCCCAACTTGAATTTTGGTACAGATGTTGCTAGGAGAATAAGAGGCATGTGATTTTTGTGCAAATTTATATATTGATTTTTTGGAAATGCATTTTTGAAATTTAGTGCTTGATTCCGCATAGGAAAAATATTAAATATACTCGTGACATATCTGTTGAAAGCCTGAAATGTTCTCAGCTTAATGGTGTTCTTCCCATTTCTCCATCTTGTTTTTAAACCGGGTCATGAGTAGAAACGTAAAGGCATGCAACACAAAAATTCAAAATTTTCCACAACTTTAAAAATTAATTTAAAAAAAAATAAAATTTATAGAATTATTTTTTTCCACACTTTGCATCATCTAACAATATTACCAAAGAAGAAATTCTCAACAGAATTAAAAATACAGTGGTAATATTCATTGGTTCACTTGACATGGAATGACAAGTTCATTATGAAAAATATATACCTCATATATATGTAAATATCTTATTCATTTTTAAGTTACAAAGAGAGTTAAGTACAGTACATTTGTATATACAAATGGCAAATTTATTTTTACATAATTTCAAAGCTTTAGTACCCCCATAGTTCATCTTCAGCTTTATTAAGTTCTCTTTGGCACTGGGCAGGAAAATTAGCAACAACAAAAAAAGGCAAAAAAATTCGAGTAAATTCATATACAGTAGTAAAATTCCAAAAGTTATCAGAACTCTCAAATCTGCCAAAAACTTAAATATTGGGTCATGACTTTAAAAACTGACTGCAGCTACAAATCTTAGGCTGGTTTCACACTTGCGTTTTTTTGCGCTGAGTTTTTGCGCACACACGCGCATGCGTTTTTTTCCTATACTTAACATGGTTGCGCATAGTCATGCGTTTGTAAGCGTTTGTATGCGCATGCGGTTTTTTGTAGTGTGCGCCCGGGCGCACAAAATGCATCCTGTTGCATTTTTTGTGCGTCCGACCGGTGTCAAAAAAACGCATGCGCACGCAATTCACCCAAAACTCATTAAAGTCTATGGAAGCGCTGACGTGCGCATCGTCATGCACACGTCAGCGCAAAAAAAGCATGCTTTTTTTCCAAGCATCATGCGCTAAAAACAAGAAAATGCATTAAAAAACGCATGATGTGTTTGCAAAAACGCAAGTGTGAAAGTAGCCTTAGAGCTTCAGATAACGGTGTAAAGGGGAATTGTTTTCTAAATTTTCCACTCAGGCAGAGAACAATATGAAAGGTTTCTCTTTGTGATTTTATTCAAACATCCTCTTCAAGGAAGTAGAAAAAAGGGTCTCTAGAGCCACGTATTGGAAGCAGCAAGCTTACAAGTCAGAATCGACTAACCATTTGGCACATATAGGCATTTATGTACATCCTCGACAGGGACCACAAGTGTGAAGAACACTCATGAGTCATGATACATAACCAAAATCTGTCACTAACAGCCCAAGGAGAGCTTGGCTCTGGACATTGTTGACCATTTAGATGCTGCTGTCAATCTCAAATAGTGGTATTTAAACAAAACACTTGCTGGTGTGCACATCTGCACTCACCCTCCTCCCCCCACAAAGTGATGGCAGCCAGGCACTTGGCTAAAGGCTACGTTTGCTGCCACCTTGATGAACCTTGTTATGAAGGACACAAGATGAGTTTCCTTGGAGATCATGTGTTTATAATAAATAATAATACCGTACATACTCGCGTATAAGCTGAGATTTTCAGCCCATTTTTGGGTATCTTTTTATTTTTGAAATTTACCAGTAGCTGTTGCATTTTCCACCCTAGGCTTATACGCGAGTCAATAAGTTTTCAAATTTTTTGTGGCAAAATTAGGGGGGGGGGGGGTCTACTTATACACGGGTCGGCTTATACATGAGTATATACAGTAATTTTATTTCCATAGCGCAGACATTCTGCAGCACTTGACATTTTAGAGGGGACTTGTACAGACAATAGACATTACAGTGCAACAACAAATAAATAGATCAAAACAGATACCAAGAGGAATGAGTGCCCTCCTCGCAAGCTTACAATCTATGAGCAAAAGGGGAGACACGAAAGGTAGATGGTAAAAATTGCTATAGTTGTTCGGACCAGCCAAAGTGTAATAATCGGGTGTCCATGTAATGTTGCATGAACTGGTTATCACCTGATTATATAACAGTACAGACAGAGTGCTATTAAATGCATAAAGTATGTGAAAACATGAAGCGAGGAACCTGGGTATGGTTAAAAAAAAAAAAAAAAAAAAAAAAACTTTGAATGGGCAACACAGGGATATTTATGTTACTGCATTGAGACTATGCCAGTCTGAACAAATGCGTTTTTAGGGCATGCTTAAAACTGTGGGAATTGGGGATTAATCGCATTAACCTGCGTAGTGCTTTCCAAAGAATTAGCGCAGCACGTGAAAAGTCTTGGAGATGGGAGTGGGAGGTTCCGATTATTGAGGATGTTAACCAGGGCTGTGGAGTCGGTAAGCCAAACCTGCAACTCCGACTCCGACTCCTCAATTTCTCTTACACCGACTCCGACTCCACGACTCCGACTCCGACTCCCACACATATTGCTTATATTTAAGTGAAAAATTTATTTGTAGTACAATGTGAACATCAGACATTTAATCATTTTTATGATCCCATAATCAAGATATTTAGATAGAACAGAATATATATTGGTGTACTACCCGGTTTTCATTCTTTTTGGTACAGATACGATATGGATAGACAGATATGGATAAATGGATAGATAGAGCAGATTTCTAATCTGCTTTTGCTATTGAAAACATTATCTATGAGCTCAAAAACCTTTCAGGTGATGCGGTTTTTTAAAAAGATGATCAGCTTTTGCAGCTGAAAAACGTATCCTCAAAAAACACAGGAAAAACGCTGTGTGTGAATGTAGCCTTAGATCACGAATAGAACAGCCATTTATAGGACATTTCATAACTTTCCCAAATTCCTATGAAAAAATATTCAGCACATCCTGCATTGAATTACTGTACCCAATTTATTATATATTTTAGGAGTCGGAGTCGGTCCATTTTATACCGACTCCAACTCCGACTCCACCAAAATGAGCACCGACTCCGACTCCACGACTCCGACTCCACAGCCCTGAATTGTTAACCTCAGGTCAGTAGCAGAACGAAGGGCATGGATAGGGTGGTAGACTGAGACTAGGGAGGAGATGTAGGGTGGTGCTGAGCCATTGCGTGCTTTGTGGGTGAGGGTAATAAGTTTGTACTGGATTCTGGAGTGGATGGGTAGCCAGTGTAATGACTGACACAAGGTAGAGGCATCGGTGTAACAATTGGTGAGGGATATGATCCTGGCTGCAGCATTCAAGAGAGATTGGAGAGGGGAGAGTTTGGTAAGAGGGAGCCCAATTAGTAGTGAGTTACAATAGTCCAGACAAGAATGAATAAGAGAAACAGTAAGAGTTTTTGCAGAGTCGAAAGTAAAAAAGAATCAAATTCTAGAAATGTTTTTGAGGTGCAGATAGCAAGAGCTAGTGATCGGATGTGGGGGGGTGAATGAAAGCTCGGAATCAAGTTTGACCCCAAGACAGTGGGCATGTTGCTGGTACATTAGTAGAGAGAGGAAACACAAGGAGTTCAGTTTTTGAGAGGTGCAGTATCAGATAGAGGAAGGACATAATGTGAGAGACAGCAGTAAGACAATCACTGGTGTTTTCTAAAAAAAAAAAAAAAAAAAAAGCTGGCGTGAGATCAGGAGAAGTGTATAATTGGGTGTCATCAGCATAGTACTGGAAACCAAATCTACTGATTGTTTGACAAATGGGGCAGTATACAAAAAGAAGGGGGCATAGAACCCTTTACACAAACTGCAATACTGTGGTACGGAAGCATATATTACAAGCAATCAGACAATTGCTGGTTTAACCCCTTCGCCCGAAGCCTGTTTCCACCCTCCTGACCAGGCCAATTTTTAAAATTCTGACCGCTGTCACTTTATGAGGTCATAACTCTGGAGCGCTTCAATGGATCCCACTGATTCGGAGACTGTTTTCTCATGGCGTATTGTACTTCATAATAGTAGTAAAATGCCTTTGATAGGATTTGCTTATATTCGTGAAAAAAATGGAAATTTGGTGACAATTTTGAAAATCATATAGCACAAAATAGTTAATAACATTTCATACATATGTACTTTACATCAGCACAATTTTTGAAACTATTTTTATTTGTTAGGAAGTTATAAGGGTTAAAAGTTGACCAGCGATTTCTCATTTTCACAACAAAATTTGCAAAACCATTTTTTTTTGAGGGGCCTATATGACATAAAATACCCAAAAGTGACATCATTCTAAATACTACAACCCTCAAGGTACCCAAAACTACATTCAAGTAGTTTATTAACCCTTCAGGTGCTTTACAGGAATTATTGGAATGTGGAAGGAAAAAATTAACATTTCCTTCTTTCACGAAAATTTTCCCTTAGACCTAATTTGTTTTACTTTCGCAAGGGTAACAGGAGAAAATGGACGATACAATTTGTTATGCAATTTCTCCTGAGCATGCGGATACCCCATACGTGGAGGAATCTACCGTTTGGGCACACAGCAGGGCTCGGAAGGGAAGAAGCGCCATTTCATTTTTTGAATGTAAAATTAATAGCGAGCACAGTGTCAGCCGGAGCCTTCCTGCAGCTGCCAACGGTCACGTGTGCCATTACTTAAGAGAAATGCATATTCACCGCATTCCACTCCCATGGGCGCAGATTGCGGTGAATATTCATTCCCTTTATTAGCGGCACACATGACCGCCAGCAGCTGCAGGAAGGCTTTGGCTGACACTGTGTTTGCTATTAAAGAGCAATGAATACTTAATGTTCTTCGCGTGCACAGTCCCAGTGTGAAGAGCAGTGAGTATTCCGGCAGCTGCCCTTCTGCTTGCCAACAGCGCATGACGTCCCTGCCACGCGCTGCTTGTAAGCATAAAGCAGCTGCTGGCATCAGAACAAGATGCTGTGAGGGAGCGCCAGGAAGGTAAGTAATTTTTTTTATGTTTTCTGATGGGGCCATACTAGGATGCTATTAAAGAGAAATGAATATTCATTGCCCTCCACACCCATGGGCGTGGAACGCAGCGAAAATTCACATCTCTTTAGCAGCAGACACATGAGGTTGCTTGACCAATGCCACTCCCCATTATGTTAATCCCATTATAGTTGATTTTTTCAATAAGGATAGTATGAGATATTTAGTCAAATGCTTTGCTGAAGAAGCAGAGCTATACTATATCTACCACATTTCCCTGATCCACCCAGTCAGTGATTCCATCATAGAAGAAAATTAGATTAGTTTGGCTTGACTTGCTTGCTACAAACCCATGGTGACTCTGGTTAATTACTGTATTCTTATCCAAGTACTTACACATGCTGTTTAATATTTAATAATTTGTTTGACAACATTTGCCCTTCTCCAATTTTCTGAGATTTCTCCTGTTCTCCAGGATTTTTCAAAGATTCTGGCTAGTGTTCTGCAATTTCCTTTGCCATCTCTCCATATGTCCTTCTACACAGTCCGAGATCATGGGGCATGGCCTGCTAAAAGTGCAGCAAGGAAATCTATTTTGGCTTGGCTTGCTCTCCACTTGTAATGTCTGCTGTGCACCTTTCTGGCCATGTCAAAGAAGCTGCAAATACATGCTGCGATTATCTGTGCCCTGTTCCTTATACTATGCACCAAATATACATGGGCTTATAACCCTTCTATCCAACCTATTTTTTTGTCTATCGTTTATCCAAATATTAGTCACTCTTTCCCATTTGTCCAACAAATAAAGTTGCAGTCTAACACTATAGCATACAAACGTAAAATATAGGAAATGTGAATTGCATTACTGTTATAGAAGACAGGAAAAGCAAAGATTACTTAAAGCATAAAATATCCAATTTGTGTGCCTAGCAGGCAACGAAAAGACTAGGAAGCTAACCTAAACTATCCTTGGCGGATAGCCTACTTTTATATGAGTAGGTAGGATCCTGCCGTGATTAAAACAGCCATAGGCTGATGGGTGGAGTGCACAGTTAAAGAAAGTGCCCATGTAGACAAATATCCAAGACTGTACATCACTTCCAAACAGATACCAAATGTGAACAGGTGCATAATAAGAGTAGCCACCTTCATATACAGTGGCTTGCGAATGTATCCCCCCCTACCCCTTTGCACTTTTTTACCTCACAACCTGGAATTTTAATTTTTTCTTTTTTTCTTTGCAGATCAGATTCCTCAAGGCAAAACTTGCTCCAGCTCCTTCAGGTTACCATAGATTACTGTTCACCAAAAGAAACAATCTTTAAGTCGGACCACAGATTTTCAATTGGATTAAGGTCTGGGCTTTGCCGTCACTCCAGAACATTTGCACATTTCCCCTTAAAGGGAACCTGCCAGCAGGATTGTGCGCAGTAACCTACAGAGTGTCAGGTCAGTGCCTTTATACTGATTACACTGATACCATGGTTGATGAAATCCGTCTTGTGGTTGTTGTTTAATGTGTATTTTCAGTTTTGAGTTAATGAGATTCTCGTGCTTCGGGGCGGCTTCTTCATGTGGCGCTCTGCTTAGGTATTGATAATGAAGACTGTTGAAAGCAGGTGGTGTTTTTGTTTTTTATTTTATGTACAGATATTCATTATGCAAACTAGGCAGCAGGTCACTGAGGGATAAGTGACCTGTCAGCAATATGAATACCTAATCAGAGCACCACAAAGACGCCCATTCCAGACCCGCCCCAGAGCACAAGCATATCATTAACTAAAAAGTGAAAATAAAGATTAAAGAACCACAAGATGGATTTCATCAACCAAGGTATAATTTTAATCAGTATAACGGAGCTGACCTGACACTGTGTGTAGGTTACTGTGCACAATCTTGCTGACAGGTTTCCTTCAAAGGGAATCTGTCATCAATTTTTTTGCCCATCAGCTGCGGCCACTGGCATCAGGGGCTTATCTACAGCATTCTGTAATGCTGTAGGATAAGCCCCCGATGTTACCTGAAAGAGAAGAAAAAGTTAGATTATACTAACCCAGGGGCGTTCCGGGTCCGGTCCGGCGCCTCCCATCTTGCAGCGATGACGTCCTCTTCATTTCTGGCCGTCGCGACTCCGGCGCAGGCGCACTGCTCTGCCCTGTTAAGGGCAGAGCAGAGTCCTGCAGTGCGCAGGACCTCTTCCGGCGCCTACGCACTGCAGTTATCGGCTCTGCCCTCAACAGGGCAGAGCAATGCGCCTGAACCAGAGCCGCGAGGGCCAGGAATGAAGAGGACGTCACCGCTGCAAGATGGTAGGCGCCTGACCGGACTGTGACTCCCTCCGAACCCGAAACACCACTGAGTGAGTATAATCTCTTTTTTTCTTCTCTTTCAGGTAACATCGGGGGCTTATCTCCAGCATTACAGAATGCTGTAGATAAGCCCCTGATGTCAGTGGCCGCAGCTGATAGGCAAAAAAAATTGATGACAGATTCCCTTTAAACCACTTGAGTGTTGCTTTAGCAGTATGCTTTGGGTCATTGTCTTGTTGGAAGGTGAACCTCCGTCCCAGACTCAAATCACTGACAGACTGAAACAGGATTTTCCCGAGAATATCCCTGTATTTCACACTATCCTCCTTCCCCTAGATTCAGACCAGTTTCCCAGTCCCTGCTGCTGAAAAACATTCCCAAAGCATGATGTTGCCACCACATTTCTCTGTGGGGATAGTGTGCATAGGATGATGAGCTAGGTTGGTTTGGTGGCAAAGTTTACCTTAGTGGCCAAAAAGTTCAATTTTGGTCTCATCTAAACACAGCACTTTCCTCCATACATTTGAAGAGGCTTTTGGCAAAATCAAAACAAGCCTTACAAATGTGTGTGTTATTAAAGGGAATCTGTCATCAATTTTTTTGCCTATCAGCTGCAGACATCGGCACCAGGGGCATTCTGTAATGCTGTAGGATAAGCCCCCAATGTTACCTGAAAGAGAAGAAAAAAAAGAATAAGATTATACTCACCCAAGGGCGTTCCGGGTCTGGAGGGAGTCGCGGTCCGGCGCCTCCCATCTTGCAGCGATGACATTCTTTTCATTCCTGGTCGTCACGGCTCAGGCACAGGCGCACTGCTCTGCCCTGTTGAGGGCAGAGCAGATTACTGCAGTGTGCAAGCGCCGGAAGAGGTCCTGAGAAGAGCTTCCTCGGGAGAACATCGGCAACCACATTAGGAGAATGCCCAGGCGTTGTAGGGAGGTCATACAGGCACGTGGAGGCCACACACAATACTGAGAATCATTTTGACTTGTTTCCAATTTAATTTTGTCTTGTTTTGATTTTCATTGTGACTTGTTTTCACTTTCATTTTGGGGGTCTCTCCAAATCTAGGCCTCCATTGGTTCAAAAATTTCCATTTCCATTGATGATTTTTGTGTGATTATGTTGACAGCACATTCAGCTTTGTACAGAACAAAGTATTCAATGAGAATATTTCATTCATTTAGATCTAGGATGTGTTATTTGAGTGTTCCCTTTATTTTTTTGAGCAGTGTATATTGCATATATAGTTGTGTGAAAAAGTGTTTGCCCCCTTCCTAATTCCTATTATTTGGCATGTTTGTCACACTTAAATGTTTCAAATCACAAACCAAATGTAAATATTATATATAGATAACACAAGTAAACAGAAAGTGCAGTTTTTAACTCCTTAGTGACAGAGCCAATTTGGTACTTAATAATGACCAACGCAATTTTTACAATTCTGACCACTGTCACTTTATGAGGTTATAGCTCTGGAATCCTTCAAAGTATCCCACTAATTCTGAGAATGTTTTTCGTGAAATACTGTACTTCAGGTTAGTGGTAAAATTTGTTCAATATAACTTGCGTTTATGAAAAAAATGGAAATTTGGCAAAAAGGTTTTAAAATTTTGCAAATTTCAAACTTGTAATTTTGGTACCCTTAACCCCTTCCTGACATCAGACGTACTATCCCATCCATGGGACCCGGGCCCCTATGCCCATGGACGGGATAGTACGTCTAGCGCGATCAGCGGCGCCCACGTGGTGAGCGCCGCTGATCGCGGCCGGGTGTCAGCTGATTATCACAGCTGACACCCGGCACAATGTGTCAGGGGCGGTCACGGACCGCCCCCGACACGTTAACCCCTTGCACACCGCGATCAAACATGATCGCGGTGTACCGGGGGTTAAAGGGAAGCATCGGCAGGGAGGGAGCTCCCTCCGTGCTTCCCTGAGCCCCCCACGGCAGCGCAATGTGCAGCGCTGCTGCGGGGGGCTCATTTCCTGCAGGCCCCCGAATCCAAGATGGCGACGGGGGCCTTCGGGGGCCTGCAGGAAGCTGGCTTCCTCAGTGCCTGCAAAGCGCAGGCATGAGGAAGCCTTCTGCACTGCCTGTGACAGATCGCTGGTCTGTCACAGTGATCTGTGATGTGACAGATCAGCGATCTGTCACAGGACAGTGATGTCCCACCTGGGACTATTTAATAAAGTTAAAAAAAATAAAAAAAAAAGTGTTAAAATAAATTAAAAAAAAAAAAAATCGCCAATTAGAAAAAAAAAAAAAAAATATTCCCCCAATAAATCCATTTTTTGGAAATAAAAAAAAACAAAAAACAATAAAAGCACACATATTAGGTATCGCCGCGTCCGTAACGACCCGTCCTATAAAATTGTCCCATTAGTTAACCCCTTTAGCGAACCCCTTAAAAAATAAAAATAAAAAACAAAGCAAAAAATAATGATTTATTATCATACCTCCAAACAAAAAGTGTAATAACGCGCAATCAAAAAGACGCATATAAATATCCATGGTACCGCTGAAAACGTCATCTTGTCCCGCAAAAAACGAGCCGCCACACAACATCATCAGAGAAAAAATAAAAAAGTTATAGCTCGCACAATAAAGCGATGCAAAAATAATTATTTTTTATATAAAATAGTTTTCATTGCATAAAACCGACAAAACATAAAAAAACGACCTAAATGAGGTATCGCTGTAACCCTACTGACCCGAAGAATAAAACCGCTTTATCAATTTTATCGCACGCGGAACGGTGTAAACGCACCCCCCCAAAAGAAATTCGTGAAACGCTGGTTTTTGTTCATTCTGCGTCCCAAAAATCGGAATAAAAAGCGATCAGAAAATGTCACGTGCCCGAAAATGGTACCAATAAAAACGTCAACTCGTCCGCAGGGCTGTGGAGTCGGTAAGCCACAGTTGCGACTCCGACTCCTGGATTTTATCCGACTCCGACTCCTTCATAAATGGCCAATTCATAACAACAAATTTACTGTTGTAAAATATTAAACATCGTGCTTATTCAGTTTCTCACCATCATATAAGTAATCAGACCACTTAGAGCAAAAACTACATTTATTAAAATACAATTAGAATATAGAAAATAACTTTTATAAACTTTTCTAAACTGTAAGTAAATATGCAATAAACACTTTTATGCAGTTAATAAGAAGAAATCTATAAATTTGTCCTCAGAAAAAGTATTGCCTCTGTCAGATCCTCCTTCATGGATGCCCTCAAATCTGATCTAATTATTTTGAGAGCAGAGAACAACCTCTCTACACTAACTTGTGTTGGTGGCAAAGCAGTAACCACTCGGGCAACATCTCTGACAATGTCAGGATACAGAGGAATCGCTTGTTGCACTGTTATTTTTGATGAACGGTCAAATTTCTCAATTTCTTTTAGTGCACATGAAAAATTCTGCTGAAATGTACTGGCTGTGTTCCTTGATGGGGATGACTCTTCTTCTATGCGGGAACGCTTTGCACGGTCCTTGTGATCCAAATATTTTTCGAAATTAAATTCTTCATCAGTTGATGATGAGGGTGAAGATGTGGCAGGACGACCAAATTCTTCTTGTTCCTCCTGACTGTTCTGCAACCCTTTCATCCTTACTGCTATTTCAAACAGAGCTTCTTTTCCTTTACTTAGCTGTTGATCATCTAGAAGAATCCGATGCATTGGGTCTACATAAACAGCTGCCAAAAGAATGTTATTTTGTAATAGTAGCTCCTCTCTCCGTTTCATTGATGTAGCAATGCCACTTGCAATTAACCCTCCTCTTTGGGACAGGCGAAACATTAGGTTCTTCCACTCCTTTAAGAAAATACCTGGAGTTAAGTCCTCTGCTTGTAATTTTTTAGTCACTGTAAATGGGTGCTCTAGCAATTTTTCCAGCTCAGTCACCTGATTCCACTGACTTTCATTTAGCGTCAGTTGAGGGTTAGCCATGTCTACAAGAAAGGTTTTCAGTTCAACCAAGCGCTGAATCATTAAGTAATTACTGCCCCATCGTGTGGCTTGATCAATAATTGCCCCTTTCCAGCACGTCTCTTCAAAATTGAGTCAACTTTAGGGGTTCTGGCAACAGTAGCCAATTTTCTCACCTTGCCAATCAGTGCAGCAGCATGTCCTTCTTGCAGACTGTCTCTTATAGCCAGCTGTAGCGTATGCACAACACAGCGCATGTGATGAATGAAAGAACATATTGACACAGTTTCAACAAGATCATCTAAACTATCATGTTGCTGTTCATCTGAAGCAACTTCAGTTTGCTCCTCAGTTACAATACTGTGTTCCTCTATTTCAAACATTTCTGTGTCTGTGGACCCAGAATGTTCTTCTAGCTGCTGGTCACCATCATTACTCTCATTCATTAGCTTAATAGTACTTATATTTGAAGCATTGTCAGTTACGACAGAAAGAACTTGCTCTTTTTTAAGTTCATAGTCTTGCAGAACCTTTTCCACCAAGACCTGGAGAAACTCACTGGTGTGATGAGCTTTGGTGTCTTTTACTGCCAATGTCTTGGTAACTATTTCATTTTTGTCACAAACAAATCGGACATTGATGGCAAAATAGTTCACTCTGTGACATGTGCAGGCATCCATTTTAAGAAACAGAAAGTGTCCCTTGAGAGTTTTTTAAGTTCTTCCTTTTGTTTAAAAGCTTCTTCGATTACTAATTTTCTAATACTCTCTCTCTCCAGAGAAACACCAAGCTTGCGGGCCATTTCCCCATTCAGACACATAAAAGCTGGTCGTGAAAATAATGAAATAGGCACACTATCCTTTACAACAAGCTCTATGATCTGTTTTTTTAAATGTATCTACTGTCATTGTCACAGTAACTTTGTCACTGACAAAATATCTTGCAACTGATGGCTGCAAAGTTCTCTGCTCCTTTGTTTGGCTGGAAGAGCTGGGCACTGGTTCATTGGTTTGGATGCAGTCTTTCTCATCCACTGCTTTCAGTACTTCTGGATGAAAGCGCTGTAAATGTCTCTTTAGATTAGAAGCTCTGGTAGGAGCATTTTTATCTTTGCCTGAATATGCACTCATCTTGGCTTCACACATTTGTTTTCGTCTGGATCATTTGTCATACACTGACAGACATAATGTTTTCTATCTTGAGTGATGGTGAAATGTTCAAATACAGCTGATTTAATGTGATGCTTCTTTGACATTCTCAGGTTTTTAATTCTGCATTCACAATCCAAATGACAATTGTTTTTCCTAAAAACAATTGTACAACATTATTGCCAGGTCGTACAACTGATATAGTGGTCAGTAATACTGTTATTATTCCTCATGTACTCAAAGTTTGTTGAAAGGATAATACTTCACAGTCTTCCTCTTCTGAGTAGCAGGCAGCTGTGAGATGCTTGGAAGACGCACACCTAGTATGATCTAGTCTAGAGGAGGAGCTTTACTACTAAGAATTTGCAACACATTTTCACTTTGTTTCATACATTGTAAGTAGGGGGGTTGGGGCAGCATAAGGTTAACCAAGTATAAGATTAGATAAGGGCAGTGGAGAACAGTGACACACAAGAAGTAAGAAATGTCTATCTCCAGCAGAACTGCTTATCACTGTTGTTCATAGTTTGATAGAACATATATATTTGAGTAACATTTATAAAATTCATATGAAAGTTCAATTCTGAAATATTAATACATTTTTTTTTAAAGCTGGAGTCGGAGTCGGTACATTTCTACCGACTCCGACCAAAACTAACTCCGACTCCACAGCCCTGCTCGTCCGGCAAAAAATAAGACCTCATATGACTCGGTGGGTCAAAATACGGAAAAATTATAGCTCTCAATATGTGGTGATGCAAAAACTATTTTTACAATAAAAAGCGTCATTTAGCGTGCGACAGCTGCCAAATATAAAAACCGCAATAAACAGTAAATCAAACCCCCCGTTATCACCCCCTTAGTTAGGGAAAAATAATAAAATTAAAAAAATGTATTTATTTCCATTTTTCCATTAGGGTTAGGGTTAGGGCTAGGGTTAGGGTTAGGGTTAGGGCTGAGATTAGGGTTAGGGGTGTGTTGGGGTTCGGGTTGGAGTTAGAATTGGGGAGTTTCCACTGTTTGGGCACATCAGGGGCTCTCCAAATGCAACATGGCGTCTGATCTCAATTCCAGCCAATTCTGAGTTGAAAAAGTCAAATGGTGCTCCTTCCCTTCCAAGCTCTGCCATGCGCCCAAACAGTGTTTTACCCCCACATGTAGGGTATCAGCCTACTCAGGTCAAATTACAAAACAATTTTTGGGGTCCAATTTCTCCTGTTACCCTTAGGAAAATAAAAAATTGGGGGCAAAAATATCATTTTTGTGGAAAAAAATGATTTTTTTATTTTCACGTCCGAGCGTTATAAACTTCTGTGAAGCCTTTGGGGGTTCAAAGTGCTCACCACACATCTAGATAAGTTCCTTAGGGGGTCTAGTTTTCAAAATGGGGTCATTTCTGGGGGGTTTCCACTGTTTAGGTACATTAGGGGCTCTCCAAAGGCAACATGACACCCGCAGACCATTCCATCAAAGTCTGCATTCCAAAACGTCACTACTTCCCTTTCGAGCCCCGACATGTGCCCATACAATAGTTTTCTCCCACATATGGGGTATCAGCATACTCAGGACAAATTTGACAACAACTTTTGGGGTCCAATTTCTCCTGGTATCCTTGGGAAAATAAAAAAATGGTGACTAAAAGATCATGTTTGTGGAAAAAATACGAATTTTTTATTTTCACGCCCGGGCATTATAAACTTCTGTGAAGCACTGGGGGATTCAAAGTGCTCACCACAAACCTAAATAAGTTCCTTGGGGGGGTCTAGTTTACAAAATGGTGTCATTTGTGGGGGGTTTCCACTGTTTAGGTACATCAGGGGTTTTCCAATCGCGACATGGTATCCGATCTTAATTCCAGCCAAAAACGTCAAATGGCGCTGCTTCCCTTCCGAGCTCTGCCATGCGCCCAAATAGTGGTTTACCCCCACATGTGGGGTATCAGCGTACTCAGGACAAATTGCACAATAACTTTTAGGGTCCTGTTACCCTTGGGAAAATAAAAATTGGGGTGAAAAGATCATTTTTGTGGAAAAAATATGATTTTTTAATTGTACCGCTGTACGTTATAAACTTCTGTAAAGCCCTTGGGGGTTCAAAGTTCTCACCACATATCTAGATAAGTTCCTTGGGGGGTCTAGTTTCCAAAATGGGGTCACTTGTAGGGGGTTTCCACTGTTTAGGTACATCAGGGACTCTCCAAACGTGACATGGCGTCCGATCTGAATTCCAGCCAATTTTGCATTGAAAAAGTCAGACGGCGCTCCTTCCATTCTGAGCTCTGCCATGTGCTGAAACAGTCGTTCCCCCCCACATATCAGGTATCAGCGTACTCAGGACAAATTGCACAATAACTTTTGCGTCCAATTTCTCCTGTTACCCTTGGTAAAATAGAAAAAATTGAACCTGAAGTATTTTTTTTATGAAAAAAAGTTAGATGTTCATTTTTTTTTTAAATATTCAAAAAAATTCCTGTGACGCACCTAAAGGGTTAATAAACTTCTTGAATGTGGTTTTGAGCACCTTAAGGGGTGAAGTTTTTAGAATGGTGTCACTTTTGGGTATTTTCTATCATATAGACCCCTCAAAGTGGCTTCAAATGTGATGTGGTCCTAAAAATAAAATGGTGTTGTAAAAATGAGAGATCGCTGGTCAACTTTTAACCCTTATAACTTCCTAACAAAAAAAAATTTTGGTTCCAAAATTGTGCTGATGTAAAGTAAACATGTGGGAAATGTTAGTTATCAAGTTTTTTGTTTGCCGTATCGCTGTGATTTAAGGGTATAAAAATTCAAAGTTGGAAAATTGCGAAATTTTCAAAATTTTCGCCAAATTTCCGTTTTTCTCACAAATAAACTCAAGTTATTTGAATGAAATTTTACCACTAACATGAAGTACAATATGTCACGAGAAAACAATGTCAGAATCACCGGGATCCATGGAAGCGTTCCAGAGTTATGACCTCATAAAGGGACAGTGGTCAGAATTGTAAAAATTGGCCCGGTCATGAACGTGCAAACCACCCTTGGGGGTGAAGGGGTTAAAGGGAATCTGTCACCCCATTTTCGGCCTATAATCAGAGGAGGCCACCGCCATCAGGGGCTTATCTACAGCATTCTGTAATGCTGTAGATAAGCCCCCAATGTAACCTGAAAGATAAGAAAAACAAGATAGATTATACTCGGCGGGGGCGGGGGCGGTGGGTGTCAAGTGCGGTGGAAGTAAGAAGGAGGACGTCATCTCTAGAAGATGGGAGGCGCCGCGACCGGACCGTATCCTCGGGTGAGTAAAATCTAACTGCCGTTTAGCAATCAAATTAAATCCTTTTCTTTTTTATTGATAGATCGGGCGATTCTGAACTCGACGATACCAAATATGCGTATGTTTGATTTTGCTTTTATTGTTTTATTTTGAATGGGGTGAAAATGGGGTGATTTGTATGTTTTTTTATTTTTAAACTTTTGCCATGCTTCAATAGTCTCCATAGGAGGTTAGAAGCTGGTACAACACGATCGGCTCTGCTACATAGAGGCGATGAGCAGATCGCCTCTATGCATCTGAATTGCTCACTTGCTATGAGCGCTGACCACTGGGTGGCAATCATAGCAATTCGACACTGACTCCAGGAGACCTCGGGTTGTCATGCCAACAAACCGGTGACCCGCAATCACGTGACGCGGGCACCGGTGTGCGTATTTCCGGCCCGATGGCCGGAAGTGCCATTTAAATGCCACTGTCAGTGTTTGACAGTGGCATTTACCTAGTTAATAGCCGCAGGTGGATCGCGATTCCACCCGCGGCTATTGCGGGCACACGTCAGTTGTTCAGAACAGCTGAATGTCCCGGTAAAGTTGTGGGCTCTCCGCAAGAGCCAACATCAAAGGAGGAATACCGATATCGGCAAGGGGTTAAGTGTGACAAACATGCAAAGGAATAGGAAATAAGGAAGGGTGCAAACACTTTCACAGAACAGTATATATGCGATATATTTGCTATTTTAGCACCTTGGTGGGCTCTGAAAATGCAACATGGCATCCACAGTCTATTCCAGCCACATTAACGCTACAAAAATCATACAGCGCTACTTCCCTTCTGAGCCCTTATATATCAGTTATGTCCCCATGGAAGTGTGATCAGCCTTTTAACAGCCATGATTGTCAATGGAAGTGAGCCCTTAGTTGTGGAGTAATAGTAATTCCTTGTGTTGGGATTGCGGAGGCTCAAGTTCAGCGACGCCGCAATCGGATGTGTGTCCCTGTCACGCCCATGATAGGTGCTAGCCCCAATCGTGGGCATTTAACCTCTCTAATGCCGCTGTCAATAATGACAGCGACAGAATAGATCGAACAGGGAGGGGGCTCCCTGTGTTCTTCCATCAGCACGATGAGATGACCCCAGACACAAGATGACCACGGGGTTCTAAGGGGAAGGTGGCTTCTCAGTGCCTGCTAAGAGCAGGAACTCCTCCTCTGCCAGTCAGACGCTGATCTGATGCTCTGCAGTGCAATATACAGTAATATCCCAACCTGCGGCAATTTAAAAGTGCAACAAAAAAAAATCCCAAATAAAGAAAAAAAAATTATACAATAAATACATGTTAAAAAAAAAAAAAAAACATTTGGTGTCGCCGTGTCCGGAACGACCCACTCTATAAAACGGTCCTACTAGTTAATGCCTTCAGTGAACACCGTAAAAAAAATAAACAAACAATACTTTATCATACCGCCGAACAAAAAATGCAATAACACGTGATCAAAAAGACAAATGTAAATAAAAATGGTACCACTGAAATCATCATGTTGTCCCACAAAAAAAGCCACCATAAAGCTCCGTCAGTGGAAAAGAAAAAAATAATTGTTTTTCTATAAAACAGTTTCTATTGTGTAAAAGTAGCAAAACATAAAAAACTACATAAATGAGGTATCGCTGTAATCGTACTGACCTGAAGAATAAAGCTGTCTTATCAATTTTACCACATGCGAAAGAATATAAAAAAAATAAAATTAAAAATTTCTGAATTGTTGGTTTTGGTTCATTCTACCTCCCAAAATTCGGAATAGAAAGCGACCAAAACATGACATGTGCCCGAAAATAAAATGTCTATTCGTCCCACAAAAAAAACAAGCCCTCAAAAGACTATGAGCAAAACTATAGATATAGCAGTGTTGCGCTAGTGGTGTTGCTATCAGTGTGTCAAGAGTGGGAGAAGAGGGTTGCACTGACAATCCAACACAATGGGCAGCACTTTGAACACATTTTATAAGTGGTCATAAACTTGTAAATAACTCATGAAAGAATAAAGTTACGCTAAAACCAAGCACACCATTGTTTTTCTTGTGAAATTCACAATAGGTTTGATGTGTCACATGACACTCTTTCCATTGGAAAAAAAAAAGTTGGATACAAAAGGGCCAACTTCAAAATGGCCGCCATGGTCACCACCCATCTTGAAAAGTTCTCCCCCTCCCATATACTAATGTGCCACAAACAGGAAGTTTATATCGCCAACCATTCCCATTTTATTTAGGTGTATACATATAAATGGCCCACCCTGTACTTACCTCCCTGCAGTCAAAGTTAATGCCAGCAAAATTAAAGTTTTTAGGGTGAGAATCTTGATTGGCAACCCTTCTAGTGATTCAAGGGAGGGTGTGAGTGGGGGGGGGTAGTTAACACTTCAAGGACTAAATTTAAATCCCATGGCTAGGTATCGGCCTGGATCTATCACATGCTTTGATAAATCTAACAATCCATCTATCAGTCGACAGGTTATAGATGTATAAGGCCCCCAGGCCAGAACCTGCACCTTAACAGTGCTAGTAGATAAGCCCAGATCCATAACTTTCTCACTACCCAAACTTTCCCCTAAACCTAGCCCAGGTTCTACCATATATTTTAGTTGTTACTAGATTTCTGCTTTTAAGCAAAGTAGATACCAAATTCAGGGAAAAGGCCCTCTGAATTAATAGTGCCCTCTCAAATTTCAGGCGGTCAAATGAAGGTCTGAAATTACTGGGAGGATCCATGGAACTGATATGGATATTCTTATCCATGAGAACCAGAGTCTCTTGGGCCAGAATGGGGCTATCAGAATGATTCTCGCTTTTCCTTAATACTGCTGCAATCAACATCAACGGAGAAAAGGCATAAAAGGCATAAGCCAGGTTGAAGTCCCAAGGAATCTCCAAAGCATCTTCTTCATGGGGTTTTTCACTTGGATCAAGAGAGCAGAATCTTCTTACCTTCCTATTTTGTTTGTGAACAGGTCTATGCTTGGCTGGCCCCATTGACCGAAAATTTGTCGGAATATTGTCTGGCTTAGGCTACTTTCACATGTCAGTTTTTCTGCATCAGGCACGATGCGGCAAAATGTGTAAAACCCGGATCCGGCGCCTGTTGCCACCGGGTCCGTTTTTTTTCCCATGGAGTTTCATCATCGCCGCATTGGGCTGGATGCCTATGCGGCGCGTCCGGTTTTTGCCGGATCCGGTCAAAATTGCCAATCCGGCGTCTGGAAAAAACGTTGCACGCAACGGTTTTTCGCACTGCGCATGCCCGGAAGACCTTCTCTGCCAGGAATATATCCGGCAGAAATTAGGATCCAGTGTCTGCGTTTGCGGCCGGATCCGGTAGTCCGTTTTTTCACCGCATCGTGCCGGGACAAAAAAACTGACGTGTGAAAGTAGCCTAAGCTGCCATTCTCCTGGTCTTAGCTGGTTTTGACTTAGGAAAACAAAAGAATAGATTTCCTTTCTTTTTATATGCAACACTGTTAGTATCAAAACATCTCCTTTGCTACCAGTGAGCGGGATCTTGTGCCCTCTTGACGAATGATGTAGGCTACTGCTGTCCGATTGTCTGAAAAGATACGAACATGTTGCCCTTGCAGGGAGTAAAGAAACTTTGCTATCACATATTTTACTGCCAGCAGCTATTTCATTTTTGATGATTATCTCTTTTTGTTTTTTTGACCAGATTCCCTGGGTCACACAACCCCTCAGATGCGCTCACCCATCCATCCGAGCTTGCATGCATTATAATATCTTTGAGCTAATATAACCAAGGGACTTCTAGTAACAAATTCCCAAATTCCCTACTTCCAGCCACTATGCGATAGACACCTGAGAAAGTTATCATTCCCTCTTCACAGCATGAGTCTTTTCTCGCCACTCAAACTGCCCTGCTGCAATGATCTGCAATTTATTTGAGCCCACTGGACTGCTGAAATACATTGTCATCATCCCTGGTAGAACCATTGCCCTTCTTAGGCTGCGTTCACACGTTGCGTTATTTCGCGCTTTCGCGGCGGTTTTAGCGCGCGATTTTGCTGCGAAAACGCAAAAAAAAAAAAGAAAACAGCATCCCATGCAATCCTATGGGCTTCCGCAATGCTGTGCTAATACTGCAGATTTTCCCGCGGCGGAATCGCATCGCGGAAAAATACGCAGCATGCTCATTATTTTGCGGAATCGCGGCGATTCCGCACACATAGGAATGCATTGCTCTGCTTACTTTCCGCATGTGGCTGTGCCCACCATGCAAAAAGTAAGCAGAACATTTGCGGATGGTACACACGGTCCGGAGGAAAGGAGACTGTCCTCCGGGCTGTAGGTACCATATCCCTGTAAAAAATAAAATTAAAATAAAAAATCATATTCTCACCTTCCGATGTCCCGCGCAGCGTCACCAGGCTTCAGCGATGCACCCGGCAAGTCCCGTACCCAGTGATGCATTGCAACAATGACCTGTGATAACGTTGCGGTCTCGCGAGACCGCGACATCAAAGTCATTGGCACAATGCTTCACTGAGAACGGGACCTGCCGGCAGCATCGCGATGATCAGGAACGCTGCGCGGGACGTCGGGAGGTGAGAAAAATGCGATTTTTATTTTTTTTTTATTATTTTTAACATTAGATCTTTTTACTACTGATGCCGCATAGGCAGCCTCAATAGTAAAAAGTTGGTCACACTCGTCAAACACTGTGTTTGACGAGTGTGACCAACCTGTCAATCAGTTTTCCAAGCGATGCTACAGATCGCTTGGAAAACGCTAGCATTCTGCAAGCAAATTACGCTTGCAAATTGCTAGTTCTTCTGCGGGAAAATCACAGGAATTTAAAATGCGATTTTCCCGCAGAATGGAATTCCGGAATTCCCGCGGTAACTTCAGCGGGAGTTCCGCAACATGTGCACTTAGCCTTAGAGTCATGGCAGGCTGGGTTACTGCCACTACGGCCAATACCTTTACAATCTTCTGGCAACAGATAGGTTTGATTTATAGAGTTCAAAATAAGCCCTAAAAAGATTGAACTCTCAGTGGTTCCAAAGTTGATTTCTTTATGTTTAGCAGCTGACCCAGCCTGGCCAGGATGGTCTTGACTTCAATCAGCTGCTAATTGCTGACCACTAGAAAATCGTTCAAGTATGGAATTATTAGGGTGTTCTATTCCCGAAGATGCGCTGTCACTTATGTTACCAGTATTATTTTTGTAACTACCCTTGGAGCCATGGACAGGCCAAAGGGTAAGGCGCTGAACTGGAAATGTCTGAAATTTTTGTTTATAGATAAGGTCACCTTCAGAAACTTCTGAATATGTGCATGAATTCAGGTCATGGTAATAAAAGCGTCCTTCAAGTCTAGCACAGTCATGTAGCATTCAGGGAACAACATCTTTACGTCAGATTCACCTGACCCCCCGCTATTCCCCGGCCTCTCCTCTCTGTCAATTTCTGCACTGGCTCCCCATTACCCAAAGACTCCAGTTCAAAACCCTAACCATGACATACAAAGCCATCCACAACCTGAGTCCTCCATACATCTGTGACCTCGTCTCCCGGGACTTACCTACAGTCATGGCCAAAAGTTTTGAGAATGACACAAATATTATATTTTCACATGATCTGCTGCCCTCTGGTTTTTATGTGTGTTTGTCAGATGTTTTTAGCACATACAGAAATATAATTGCAATCATATTATGAGTAACAAAAGGTTATATTGACAGTTAGAATGAGTTAATGCAGCAAGTCAATATTTGCAGTGTTGACCCTTCTTCAGGACCTCAGCAATTCTCCCTGGCATGCACTCAATCAACTTCTTGATCAAATCCTGACTGATAGCAGTCCATTCTTGCAAAATCAATGTTTTTATTTTGTCTGAATTTGAAGGTTTTTGTTTGTCCACCCGTCTCTTGATGATTGACCACAAGTTCTCAATGGGATTAAGATCTGGTGAGTTTCCAGGCCATGGTCCCAAAATCTCTATGTTTTGTTTCCTGAGCCATTTAGTTATCACCTTTGCTTTATGGCAAGGTGCTCCATCATGTTGAAAAAGGCATTGTTGATCGCCAAACTGCTCTTGGACGGTTGGGAGAAGTTGCTCTTGGAGGACATTCTGGTACCATTCTTTATTCATGGCTGTGTTTCTAGGCAAGACTGAGAGAGAGCCCATTCCCTTGGCTGAGAAGCAACCCCACACATGAATGGTTTCAGGATGCTTGACAGTTGGTATGAGACAAGACTGGTGGTAGTGCTCACCTGGTCTTCTCCGAATAAGCCGTTTTCCAGATGTCCCAAACAATCGAAAAGGGGATTCATCAGAGAAAATGACTTTACCCCAGTCCTCAGCAGTCCATTCCCTGTACCTCTTGCAGAATATCAGTCTGTCCATGATGTTTTTTCTGGAGAGAAGTGGCTTCTTTGCTGCCCTCCTTGAGACCAGGCCTTGCTCCAAGAGTCTCCGCCTCACAGTGCGTGCAGATGCACTCACACCTGCCTGCTGCCATTCCTGAGCAAGCTCTGCACTGCTGGTAGCCCGATCCCGCAGCTGAAACACTTTTAAGAGACGGTCCTGGCGCTTGCTGGTCTTTCTTGGGCGCCCTGGAGCCTTTTTGGCAACAAAGGAACCTCACTCCTTGAAGTTCTTGATGATGCGATAGATTGTTGACTGAGGTGCAATCTTTCTAGCTGCGATACTCTTCCCTGTTAGGCCATTTTTGTGCAGTGCAATGATGACTGCACGTGTTTCTTTAGAAATAACCATGGTTAACAGAAGAGAAACAATGATGCCAAGCACCAGCCTCCTTTTAAAGTGTCCAGTGGTGTCATTCTTACTTAATCATGACAGATTGATCTCCAGCCCTGTCCTCATCAACACCCACACCTGTGTTAATGGAGCAATCACTAAAAACGATGTTAGCTGGTCCTTTTAAGGCAGGGCTGCAATGATGTTGAAATGTGTTTTGGGGGATAGAGTTAATTTTCTAGGCAAATATTGACTTTGCAAGTAATTGCTGTTAAGCTGATCACTCTTTATAACATTCTGGAGTATATGCAAATTGCCATTAGAAAAAATGAAGCAGTAGACTTTGTAAAAATTAATATTTGTGTCATTCTCAAAACTTTTGGCCATGACTGTACACGAAACCTCCGATCCTCACAAGATCACCCTTCTGTACTCCCCTCTTATCTAATCTTCCCACAATCGCATACAGGACTTCTCCCGCGCATCCCCCCTACTCTGGAACTCTCTACAACAACACATCACACTCTCGCCTACCATGGAAACCTTCAAAAAGAACCTGAAGACCTACCTCTTCCTACAAGCCTACAGTAACCACCGATCCACCAAACCGCTGCACGACCAGCTCTACCAGCTCTACTGTATCCTCACCCATTCCTTGTAGATTGTGAGCCTCTGCGGGCAGGGTCCTCTCTCATCCTGTACCAGTCGTGACTTGTATTGTTTAAAGGGAAGGTGCCATCCAAAAAAATTTTTTTTCAGCAATTGAAAAAAATGTGAAGAATTAATGTTTACATTTTCTTAAAAAATATTATCATGTTTTTAATTTTGTAAAATATGAAAAATTATTTTAAAAAGTTTGGCATTTCCACTTGTTAACACTAGGGGGAGCAGCTACTGAAATTTGGCACAAAAACCTAGTGTACAACTAGCTCACATTACTGCACTGCAGTAATTATGGGCGGAATCTACTGACATGGGTGTGGTGTCACTCCTCTCCTCCCCGTCTGGGTGTTTGCTAAGAGAAAAGAGAGGATGACATCTAGGAACACAGTGAGCAGCCATTTTGATGGGGCCTGCAAAGTTACTGACTGTCTTTGCATGCAAAGTCTGGATCAGGACAGGTCATCAATCAGCAGAAATGTTTCCTGGATTTCTGTGGAGCAGACAAGCAGATGGTCCATCCATGTGTATAAAACACAGCACTCTATGTACAATCCCTGGCACCGAACAGGGCGTCCACCATAGACCAGCACACTCCTCTCCTGAAATACTTTGTGCTGCTGTCACCCTGCTCCTTCCACCATATATCAGGCCCCTGACGCCTCACTTTCACACATCGCCAGGACGGGATCTGAGGAGAGGAATGGGGTCTTCGGTCACCGAGGATGGCAGGCAGCAAGGATTCTGGGAGCAGGGTGACAGCAGCACAGAGTATTTCAGGAGAGCAGTGTACTGGTCTATGGGGGGCACAGAGGGAGATATATGGTGGAGGAGCAGGGTGACAGCAGCACAGAGTATTTCAGGAGAGCAGTGTGCTGGTCTATGGGGGGCACAGAGGGAGGTATATGGTGGAGGAGCAGGGTGACAGCAGCACAGAGTATTTCAGGAGAGCAGTATCACACGGGATAGGATTAGATACACGGCTCAGCAGTCAGTAGAACACAGATTAGACACATGGCTCAGCAGTCAGTATCACACAGGATAGGATTAGATACACGGCTCAGCAGTCAGTAGAACACAGATTAGACACATGGCTCAGCAGTCAGTATCACACAGGATAGGATTAGATACACAGCTCAGCAGACAGTATCACACAGGATAGGATTAGATACACGGCTCAGACAGTATCAGACAGGATAGGATTAGATACACGGCTCAGATGTCAGTATCACACAGGATAGGATTAGATACACAGCTCAGCAGTCAGTATCACACAGGAGAGGATTAGATGTCCAGCAGATTGCCAAGTGTTTTGAAACAGCAGGGAGCAGCTCCTCCTATGTTTTGCAAGAGCAGGGGCAGCAGCTGGCCGTGTGTTTTGGAAAGAGCAGCTTGGTGTCCAGGAGCTCGTCCTGATTCCTCTCCTGCAGCTGGTATGTGCAGAGTGAACATCCAAGCCCTGTTATGCTGGAACAGTACAGCATCCAGGGCTTGCAATAGAGTGTAAATGAAGCTAAAAGAAAAGCACTGGGCTCTAATAAGACGGCGCCTGGCCACACCTACAGCTGTGAATTGAGCTGCCCACAGAGGCGTGGCCAGTTCACTCCTGATGCTGCTGCAGTGAAAGAGATAGGGTCGGCAGCCGACTATTGTCTCTTATGCCCAGGGACTGCCGTAAATGAGCATGGAAAGTGTCGTTCAGCAGCTAGAAAGGTAAGATGGCAGCCCCCAGTGGCTGCATTACTACAGAAAAAAAAATCCATACACACCACTGAGTCAAGCTTAGGGGACAATATCTTTTTATACTATTTTCTTTTTTACATTAAATTATGAAAAAATACGGCACCTTCCCTTTAAGATTACTGTACTTGTATGTATTATGTATACCCCTCATCACATGTAAAGCGCCATGGAATAAATGGCGCTATAATAATAATAATTTTATAGACTCCATCTTGAAGGGCCTGTAGATGAGAAATTTGTTTAACCCCTTCAGATTCACTATGGTCCCGAAAGTATCATCTGTTTTTATTACGAAGGGAAAATAAAATTCCTTCCCTTGTTCTTTCACTGGTACTTCTGTCAGGAGCAGCTTCTGCACTAGGTTTAAAACTTCTGCCTCCAGGGCTAATTGTTTTCTGCCAGAACCTCTGGGAGATGTTACCCTGAAGGTCTGCCGGGTAACAGTCCTGAATTCCAGGCTCAAACCTGCCTCTACTATCCCAAGGATTTTCTTGATTCTGAGGAAGGGCCTCCAAACATGAAACCTGGCCATAGAGGTTTCAGAAAATGCTGCCTTTAATTCCCCAGCCGAAGACTCCCAGGTTTGCTTCAAATATTGTCTCTACACAAAGAACACAGCATCTGCCTGCTCTTATTGCAGGAACTCAGCCACAGGGGGAATCTCCTTGGAGCATTTAGAGGTGTCAAAACATACCAGCTTCACAAAGCTAGCAAGTGGTTTAACTAGAATGAATATTTCCTAATGTCTGCATATAGAGAGGAAGAGAGGGGAAGCCAGGATATTTGAAATGCTATAGGTTGTCTCATCGTCCATTTACAGATGGCAACCTTTGAATAAGCCAATCCGTGTCATGCTGGAAATATGAGCCTATGATAAGGGCTATAAAAAGCTGGATGACAGAAAGAGAATGTGTTCACATGTGAGGGCAGCGTGGAATGCTGATGTGCTCTGTTATCCTCTTCTCCTTCCCTCAGGACAACAGTTGATAACTATAGATTGTAACGAGTATGTTATTTCTGCCTTTTTATTTTATAACTGTTTTGCACATTTGTGTGTCATTTTATTTTTTACCTTTTTATACATTGTAAGCAATGCATATTTATATATTAAAGCTTAAAACCTTCAATACATTAGACCTCATATGTGTTAAAAGAATCCAATAGCCCTTCAAAGTGTGTGACCTTTTGATCGTCTGACAGTAACATAATTTGGGGACTCATCACTGTGTGTTTGATGAGTGGTGGCAGCAGCTTTAAGTAATTGGGGTGTGTGGACGGTGTTGGGGTGTAATTTATGCTCACTTTATAGCCTAAAACAGAGGTTGAGAACTGAATTGAGTGAGAGGAAATAAATTAAGTTGTGAAGGAGCACTCCACGTCACGTGCTGAGAAGTGTGTAAGTGAATGACAACAGTCGATTCTTCCTCAAGGAATGGATATCTTCCTTTTAAATTATGAGAGTAGCAGACCGTTCCTGTTTTTTTCATTCCCTATCAATAAGCATCTTGATTTTTTCATTAATGGGAAACTTGTGTGTTTTCTTTTGCTTCAATCCACCGAAAATAATGTCTTGAACTGATCTGAGGGTTCTAGTATCCAAGATACCCATGGAGGCCCTAACGGCTTTAACTAGCTTGTCTGTGTCTTCTATGGGAAAACAGTGCCTACCCCCCGACATCATTATCAGAGGATGAGGCAGAAGAAAAGTCCGATTCATCTTTATCTTCAGATATTATGGAATCATCTGAATCAGTTATCTGTTGTTTTGATTTTTCGCATTTACCCCCTTTCTTTTGAATAAGTGATTTGATGGAATCCTTGACCTCTAACCCAATTACAGATTTGAAATCCATGAAGTTAGTGGATTCTTCAGAGATAGTTTTCTGAAATCAACCTGGGCCGAGTCTCTTCTGCTAGGAAATTTATCAGTGCACATTATTTTTAAGCTTGACGCTACACTTCTTAGGCATTTCCTAGTAAAAATACAAAGAGAAAGGGACCCCATTTAACATTGCGAACATTCACAAAGATCAATCAACACTCTGCCGTTCCGTCTAGGGTACTGGAATCGAAGGCTGGATCAATTCGCATGATTTCTCTTCTCTGGAGGTGGTGGACTCACGACCTGCCCGGTTCTTCTGGCTGGTCTTGCTGCCACTCATACAGCTGCCGCTGCTGCGCCCTCCTTGACGATGATGCTGCTGCTCTTTCTGCTGCTACACATCCATGTTCAGGAAGGGAAGGAAAGCTGAAACAATCCACTCTCTAGTGGTCATACCTCTTATTGATGAGGGACCAGCCAAAGCTCCAGCTCTTTCTCTCCAAAGCCCTCTGGAAGTATGTCCCATGCACTTCTGGGTTAGACTTCATCTCTGGCGTGCTCTATGCATTGAGTCATGAGGCAAGCCCAGTGCATATGCAGAACCAGCATTTTGCATTTACAACTACTTTCTAGCGAGCACGTCATCAGAGTTTGCAAACTTAAACGTCACCAGTGCACTTCGTGCATGAGCTCGACCACTGCACGCACAGGTCCCAAACAGCGTGTCGGTTGGAGACATTTGAAAATAGGTCTCCGCCTGCACACCACCAATCACTTGGACCGGCGGTGGTGCTGACATTTGAAAATAGGTCTCCGCCTGCACACCACCAATCACTTGGACCGGCGGTGGTGCTGCCTCTAGACCCGCCAGTATCATGGTAAAGTCACAGACACCAGCCAGACATGGGTGAGTCTATTCCTCCATACTGTCCTTCATCCAAGTTTCCTCAAAGACAAGAAATCAAACTAATGTGGAGGCGAGGTACCACTCTTTTATTCAGTAGGTTTCCTGTCATTGTTGGGCAGATATCCTCTCTCAGGTGGTGCCAACATGGGAGAAGGGGAAGAACTATGCTTTTGCATCATACTTCATCAGGGTTTTCATGTAAATCTCTGAAATACATGATTCAGACAGAGCCCCCGGCATAAGATTATCTATAATAAGGCAGATGGGGACAATGTGGATAGTGATGAGCAAGCTCGGATAAGGTGTTGTCACTAATTATGCCAAAGTGAGACAAAGAAAAAAAAAAAAAAAAAGTACAATATATTTTTAATGTAAAAAAAAATATAAATGAAATTTAACAAGAATTGTACGTTTGGTATCGGCGCGTCCGGGACGACGTACATAAAACTGTCACACTAGTTAACCCATTCAGTGAACACTTAAAAATTAAAAAATGGGGCAAAAACCATAGAGCAAAAATATCATGTCGCCAAACAAAAAATTGGAAAAATCTCGAGCACTACTGATAATTTAGTCTTGTCTCGCAATAAACAATACGCCATACAGCTCCATCAGTAGAATAAAAAAAAATTATAGCTCTCCGAATAAAGCGATGGAAAAATTATTTTTTCTATATTTTTTCCACTTTGTTTCCTTCCTAGAAGCCAACTTTCAATTAGCATTATTTCAAGTGACAAAAAAAAAGCATGAAATGAAAAAATACATAAAAATGCATGCAATGAAAAAATGCATCAAATGCAGGTGACCTCAGATGCAGATTTCACCTGCGTCAAACCCTGAGCAAATACTGAGCCATTCCTGATCGTGTGCACATACCTTTAGGCTATGTGCACACGTAGCGGAACTCCCGCAGAAGTTACCGCGAGAATTCCGGATTCCATTCCGCGGGAAAATCGCATTTAATATTCCTGCGATTTTCCCTCGGAAAAACTAGCGATTTGCAAGCGTAATTAGCTTGCAGAATGCTAGCGTTTTCCAAGCGATCTGTAGCATCGCTTGGAGAACTGTTTGACAGGTTGGTCACACTCGTCAAACACAGTGTTTGACGAGTGTGACCAACTTTTTACTACTGATGCTGCCTATGCAGCATCAGTAGTAAAAGATAGGATGTTAAAAATAAAAAATATTGTTATTGTTACCTTCTGGCATCCCGCGCAGCCTTCCCGCCTCTCTCCACGCTCCCGGTCCCAGTAATCCTTTGTGCGAATGACCGCGCGACTTCGCGCTCCCGCGAGATTGCGACGTCATAGCGGTCATTCTCGCAAAGGAGAGAGGCGGGAAGGCTGCGCGGGACGCCGGAAGGTAAGAATAACAATATTTTTTATTTTAATTCTATTTTTTACAGGGATATGGTACCCACAGCCCCGAGGACAGTCTCCTCTCCTCCGGATCGTGGGTACCATCCACAAACGTTCTGCTTACTTTTCGCATGGTGTGCCCAGCCACATGCGGAAAGTAAGCAGAACAATGCATTCCTATGGGTGCGGGATTGCCGCAATTCCGCTAAGTTAATGAGCATGCTGCGTTTTTTACCGTGAAGCGATTCCGCCGCTGAAAAATCCGCATTAGCACAGCATTGCGAAATCCCATAGGAATGCATGGGATGCTTATTTTTCGCTGCAAAATCGCGCGTTTAAAACCGCCGCGAAAAAAAACCGCGACGTGTGAACGTAGCCTAAAACTTGCTGTGTGTGTCTATTTACAATATATCTATACGATTAGTAATGGAGAAGTGTCTACAGGGCAAGTGGGAAGAGACGGGCAAAGCGCCAGAATTGGTTCATCAAATAGATGTGCCTTTTCTGAGAGACTGGGTGCTGCTAATTTTAGGCTGGGGGTGGGGGTCAATATCCATGGCCCCTTACCAGCCTGAGAATACCAGACCAGCCACCAGGTGTCTGCTTTAGCTAGACTGGTTGTCAAAAATGGGGGTGGACCTCAGGACTTTTTTTAATTTATTTAAATAATTTTTAAAAAAAATGCATGGGGAGCCCTCTATTTTTCATAACCAGCCAGGCTGAAGTTTACAGATGGTTATCAAAAATACAGGGGAACCCACATTGGATTTTTCATTTTTTATAGCGCAGAAGGTGAAAGATGAATACTCCCATCAGCCGCCGCCTGCTCTCGCTGTTATCAGTTGACTATAACTCAACATTATCCCCTGCTCGCTCTGTTCACTGACAGAGCAGGGGAGAGTGATGAGAGCAGTCTACAGCACCCGGCGCCAGGGAACATCGCTAACTGTAGTGCTGCTTCGCAGGCGACGGTACGTGTGGTACTGATGTGGCACACGGTGTATTAATGTATGTATTACACACCATTATCCAAAAATGGTTTTATGGTTTCACGTGTCTTGCACTAGTGACCAGTGTTCAAGCTTCTGTGGTGGAAGCAAAGCTGAACTTTGGAGTCCTGAAAACGCAGCAAAACTTGCTTTTTATATGTATCTTCTCTACTACCAAGAGAGCAAGCTTTCCTGCAGAAAAAAAAAAAAAAAAAAAAAAACACAACTTGTGACCATAGCCCAAATCATTTTCTGATTATGGATTCCCTGCTTAGTTGTTGCACTACATTTGAAGAATGTGGTAGGAAATCAACCAAGTATGCTGATCATCTCCGTAGGCCCCGTTCAGTCGATAACGATTTTTGCTCAAGTCAGGCATGTTTGTGTTGATATATGATTTCTTTCACTGTATAGAAATGTGTACACTAATCAAAATTGGCAATACCAGTCTACAGGTCTTGGGGAAAAAAAATAATTGGGTAGTAATCAGATACCATCCAAGAGCTGTACATTTTTCAGACTCCAAGATACTAGGTAATCTTTATTTTTTTTCCCCCCTCATCCTGTAACTGAAGTAAATCCATATGAAGAAAAACAATGGATGGCACTCACCGTTCAAATATGCAAAAGCTTTAGTCCAAAAATACAAGGCATCGGCCCTGGAGACATGTGAAAAGTACGGACTACAGCTGTTTCGCGCTCAGGTGCTTCAACGGGTCCAGTTGAAGCGCAGGAGCGCGAAACGGCCGTAGTCCGTACTTTTCACATGTCTCCAGTGCCGATGCCATGTATTTTTGGACTAAAGCTTTTGCATATTTGAACGGTGAGTGCCATCCATTGTTTTTCTTCATATGGATTTATTGCATGTTGTCTCTTATGGAGTGAGCACCCGTTCATTGCTGTGGGGTTTTATGGCAACATGAACACTACGTGTGTTTTCTACCTCTGGGATCCAGACAGAGGATAAGGTGGAACAGTGGTGCTTAGTGCTCTTTATTCTTGTAGCGATAACTTAAGTAGCACCATACTTGGATGACAATCTGAACAAAATCACAAATTGACAAAACAAAGTTTGAATGAGCCCCAAGATATACCAGAAAGTATGTTATTTGTTTGTTTTCTTTTTTAACCGATTAAGGACCAGGGGTATTTCCGTTTTGGCGTTTCTGCTTTTTGCTTCCCTTCCTACCAGAGCAATAACTTTTTTATTGTTCTGTCAATATGGCCATGGGAGGCCTTTTTTTTTTGCGGGACAAGTTGTACTTTTGAACAACATGATTGTCCTCGCACCAAACAGGGGGAGATGCCCTATGATGGACTCTGGACATTATTGGGTGTTATGGGATTAAACAATTGAACGCTGTGGGTGAGGATAGGCTTGAATCAGGTGAGGGTAAAGTATCCAATGTGATATATTGATGACACTCGCTCCAGCTCTGCTGCGTGCATGAGCCAAGTGCCAGTGCTCCAATCCTCTCGTATGAGGGAACCACAGCAAAGGTGCGGTGGAGACAAAGTAATTTCTCCATTTCTTCCATTGCCTGTCTTAGTGTATATTGGACTGCACTGGGATGACATCTGAGTGCAGTGCGATGTTTCACAAGCACCCATAGACTTGTATATGTGCTTGTGAACAGTCTTGCTGATAATCGCAGCATGAATCAAATACGCCATGAGAAAAATAATCCCAGATCTACACTGCCCCATGCTTTAACATTGGTCAGAGCACTATGCAATAAAACACTGCATAGTGCTCGGCCGTGTTATACGCTCGTGTGACCCCGGCCTGAAACAGAGCCTATGGATTTTCCAACATCACATTACTATGCCCGGTGAATATGAGAAGACGCTGTACAAGCAGAATGTGTTGGAAAGTGTAAATAAAGCTCTGGATGAGTTTGGACAGTTTTGTTAAATAACAGCAAGTGTTAACAAGCAACCGACCCATGATTCATACATTCAGTAAAAGGCAAAGAAACACTACATTCTAAATATTAACTTATGGTACTTGGAAACAATACATAAGGCTGTAACAAACTTTTGACATTTTTATGTTAAAAGTTACAATATTATTTTTTCTAATAGAAATATCTAAGCAAATAAAAGCTGGAGAAACCTGTCCAATGATAATCAAGTCAAAATTGTCATAGTCAGGCAGTCCACTAACATGTCTCCAACCTGTCACAAATGAAGCAACATGCTGAAGATTACAGGTCTATAATCAGAGGCTGGACAGACATCTGACTGGGATGATTTAGCGAATCCTGCTTTGAGCAGGGGGTTGGACCAGATGGCCCAGGAGGTCCCTTCCAACTCTACCATTCTATGACTCCATCCCCCAAGTAACCTACAACCCAAATCTGGAGGTGCTAAGGGGAGCTGCACGGAAATTACAACCTTTACTACAAAAAGATGCCCGATTGGAATCCATTTTTCCAGACCCCCCACTGCTGTGTTTTAGGCAGCCCCCAAATTTAAGAAGCATCATTGTCAGAAGCTCCCTGTCCTCTCCAACAGCTACAGGAACCTTTCCTTGCAACCAGAAAAAATGTAAAACCTGTCCATTTATAATGACCACGGACAAGATAAAGATCCCCAACTCACATCAGGACTACAAGATCCCAGGTACTTTCAGCTGCATTACATCTAATGTGGTGTACTTAATTATTTGTACTAAATGTCCAACTGGGGGTCTGTATGTGGGGGAGACAGGGCAAAAGCTTAGAACAAGGATGAATGCTCATCGTCACACAATAAGAGAAAAAAGAATGAATCTACCTGTGGCAAAACATTTCTGTATCCCTGATCACAGCAGCGTGGATATGAAATTACTGGTATTGAAAGGTAACTTCAATTCTCAGAGAGAGAGACGAGTTTGGGAGTACAAATTTATGACGACCTTTGACACTCTCAGTGCTGGAATGAATGTGTCGCATGGATTTATGTCTTTTTACATCAATTAAGGAATTTCCTTTTAAAACCGTGTGGGGGCATCACAACACAGAACTAGACCCCAATCAGAGGACCATAAAACATCCGGACTCCTTATCTATGAACTGGTCCAATGTTTATATTTATGTTTCTCCCTCTCCCATATTGATAGTTCTGCTTCACGTCACTTGTCTTATCTATAGCATTTTTTCTATGCTGTATTGTGCATAAATATGTGACTTCAGATTTTGTGTTAGTCTAGCCTGATGAAGAGACCTGAGTAGTCTCGAAAGCTTGCAATGTGTTACCATCTTTTCAGTTAGCCATTAAAAGGTATCAACTACTGAGGACTCTCAATCCTGAATATTTTTCCCCCAAGTAAGTAATTCTGCTTTATAGCCATCATGTACAGCCCTATATACAGATGACAGAATATCTGCACCTGTAGCCCACCCAAATCACTTATCTCCTGGACATTTGTTAAATAACAAAAAGCGTCACAGGACTAATGTATCAAAATATATACACCACCCCAAAAGAATCGCCCCCAAATACAATGTTACACAGTAACCCCCAAGAGAATCGCCCCAAAATACAATGTTACACCACAGCCCCCAAATACAGTGTTACACGGCAACCCCCAAGAGAATCCCCCCAAATACAATATTACACCGCAACCCCCAAGAGAATACCCCCCAAACACAATGTTACACCGCAGCCCCCAAGAGAATCGCCCCCAAACACAATGTTACACCGCAGCCCCCAAGAGAATCCCCCCAAACACAATGTTACACCGCAGCCCCCAAGAGAATCCCCCCAAACACAATGTTACACCGCAGCCCCCAAGAGAATCCCCCCAAACACAATGTTACACCGCAGCCCCCAAGAGAATCCCCCCAAACACAATGTTACACCGCAGCCCCCAAGAGAATCCCCCCAAACACAATGTTACACCGCAGCCCCCAAGAGAATCCCCCCAAACACAATGTTACACCGCAGCCCCCAAGAGAATCCCCCCAAACACAATGTTACACCGCAGCCCCCAAGAGAATCCCCCCACACACAATGTTACACCGCAGCCCCCAAGAGAATCCCCCCAAACACAATGTTACACCGCAGCCCCCAAGAGAATCCCCCCAAACACAATGTTACACCGCAGCCCCCAAGAGAATCCCCCCAAACACAATGTTACACCGCAGCCCCCAAGAGAATCCCCCCAAACACAATGTTACACCGCAGCCCCCAAGAGAATCCCCCCAAACACAATGTTACACCGCAGCCCCCAAGAGAATCCCCCCAAACACAATGTTACACCGCAGCCCCCAAGAGAATCCCCCCAAACACAATGTTACACCGCAGCCCCCAAGAGAATCCCCCCAAACACAATGTTACACCGCAGCCCCCAAGAGAATCCCCCCAAATACAATGTTACACCACAGCCCCCAAGAGAATCCCCCCAAACACAATATTACACCACAGCCCCCAAATACAATGTTACACCGCAACCCCCAAGAGAATCCCCCCAAACACAATATTACACCGCAGCCCCCAAGAGAATACCCCCCAAACACAATATTACACCGCAGCCCCCAAGAGAATACCCCCCAAACACAATATTACACCGCAGCCCCCAAGAGAATCCCCCCAAACACAATGTTACACCGCAGCCCCCAAGAGAATCCCCCCAAACACAATGTTACACCGCAGCCCCCAAGAGAATCCCCCCAAACACAATGTTACACCCTGAACTTAATATTGATAGATGGAAACAGAGCTGACATGTCGGAGACCCTCCTGTAGAAGAGCTGGTACCAGCCACTTATGTTCCAGTGCCCAAGCAGAGCCCAAAGTTCACAGCAGCAAATGGGAGCCATCCAAAAGCAAAGAGGATTAGCATCTGCCAGCTGTGCCAGGTAGTGCGGGCACAAGGGCTGAGCAGCAGCTGGCAGGCCTGGGCACACTACAGTGGCAGCATCACATGAAGAGCCCAGAGGGGCATGGGGTGCACGGATGGCAGGATGAGGGGCCACTGTATGCCAGGCCTGCTGCACACCATCACCCCGCAGACACCCCCTCCCAGTGCCCGGCCTGGCCCCCTGTGCACAGGGCCCTCCATGCAGGTGGCAGCCCCCCGGAGGTGAGGAGCCACCCGCTGCTTGTGTCACTTCTTCCACAAACACAGCTCCCACGTTCCCTGCTCGCCTTACCCGCGCAGCCCGAGTGATGCTCAGGTCCTTCATCACCTCCTCGAAAGCTGCGGTCTCTTCTGCTTGTTTCTGGTTGTGCAGTGCAATTTTCTCACTGAATTTCCGTGGATTGTTTGAGGTCGCCATCTTCCCTCCTCCTCCTCTGGGTGCGCAGTCCCGCTGTGGACGTGACGTAGCAGCGATGGGGAGGGGGGATAACGAGCACGCGCTGACGGCGGGCGCGCTCCCGGCTGCAGAGCGAGGCAGCTGCTCCTCTCCTGCTTAGTAACTGGCGCCCAGTGATGGGGCAGCAGGCAGAGTGGCAGCAGGCAGTGTGGCCGCACTCATTTACCTGTTGGCTTCACCGTCCAGATCTGCTTACGGTGAACCTCTTCCCTTCACAGACCATTTTCTGTTTTGTGTTTTATTTTTCCCCCCTTCTCTTTCAAATATTATGGGTTTTCATTGTTCTGCCTATATAGACATATGTGGGTTTGTTTCTGCTGGACAAGTTGAAGTTTAGCCCCAAGTGGTGTAAGGCGATAGTCACAAGTTGCACTTTTTCAGTGTTTTTGGACGAGTGCAGCATGTCTAGTCTCACTGCGGTGTTTTTGGACGTGTGCAGCATGTCTAGTCTCACTGCGGCGTTTTTGGACGTGTGCAGCATGTCTAGTCTCACTGCGGTGTTTTTGGACGTGTGCAGCATGTCTAGTCTCACTGCGGTGTTTTTGGACGTGTGCAGCATGTCTAGTCTCACTGCGGCGTTTTTGGACGTGTGCAGCATGTCTAGTCTCACTGCGGCGTTTTTGGACGTGTGCAGCATGTCTAGTCTCACTGCGGCGGTTTTGGACGTGTGCAGCATGTCTAGTCTTTCACTGCGGCATTTTTGGACGTGTGCAGCATGTCTAGTCTTTCATTGCGACGTTTTTGGACGTGTGCAGCATGTCTAGTCTCACTGCGGCGTTTTTGGACGTGTGCAGCATGTCTAGTCTCACTGCGGCGTTTTTGGACGAGTGCAGCATGTCTAGTCTCACTGCGGCGTTTTTGGACATGTGCAGCATGTCTAGTCTCACTGTGGCATTTTTGGACGTGTGCAGCATGTCTAATCTTTCACTGCGGCGTTTTTGGACGTGTGCAGCATGTCTAGTCTCACTGCGGCGTTTTTGGACGTGTGCAGCATGTCTAGTCTCACTGCGGCGTTTTTGGACGTGTGCAGCATGTCTAGTCTCACTGTGGCATTTTTGGACGTGTGCAGCATGTCTAGTCTCACTGCGGCGTTTTTGGACGAGTGCAGCATGTCTAGTCTCACTGCGGCGTTTTTGGACGTGTGCAGCATGTCTAGTCTCACTGTGGCATTTTTGGACGTGTGCAGCATGTCTAGTCTCACTGCGGCGGTTTTGGACGTGTGCAGCATGTCTAGTCTCACTGCGGCGTTTTTGGACGTGTGCAGCATGTCTAGTCTCACTGCGGCGGTTTTGGACGTGTGCAGCATGTCTAGTCTCACTGCGGCGGTTTTGGACGTGTGCAGCATGTCTAGTCTCACTGCGGCGGTTTTGGACGTGTGCAGCATGTCTAGTCTCACTGCGGCGGTTTTGGACGTGTGCAGCATGTCTAGTCTCACTGCAGCGTTTTTGGACGAGTGCAGCATGTCTAGTCTCACTGCGGCGTTTTTGGACGAGTGCAGCATGTCTAGTCTTTCATTGCGACGTTTTTGGACGTGTGCAGCATGTCTAGTCTCACTGCGGCGTTTTTGGACGTGTGCAGCATGTCTAGTCTCACTGCAGCGTTTTTGGACGTGTGCAGCATGTCTAGTCTCACTGCGGCGGTTTTGGATGTGTGCAGCATGTCTAGTCTCACTGCAGCGTTTTTGGACGTGTGCAGCATGTCTAGTCTCACTGCAGCGTTTTTGGACGTGTGCAGCATGTCTAGTCTCACTGCGGCGTTTTTGGACGTGTGCAGCATGTCTAGTCTTTCACTGTGGCGTTTTTGGACGTGTGCAGCATGTCTAGTCTTTCACTGTGGCGTTTTTGGACGTGTGCAGCATGTCTAGTCTTTCACTGCGGCGTTTTTGGACGTGTGCAGCATGTCTAGTCTTTCACTGCGGCGTTTTTGGACGTGTGCAGCATGTCTAGTCTCACTGCGGCGTTTTTGGACGAGTGCAGCATGTCTAGTCTTTCATTGCGGCGTTTTTGGACGTGTGCAGCATGTCTAGTCTCACTGCGGCGTTTTTGGACGTGTGCAGCATGTCTAGTGTTTCACTGTGGCGTTTTTGGACGTGTGCAGCATGTCTAGTCTTTCACTGCGGCGTTTTTGGACGTGTGCAGCATGTCTAGTCTTTCACTGCGGCGTTTTTGGGCGTGTGCAGCATGCGGCGTTTTTGGACGTGTGCAGCATGTCTAGTCTTTCACTGCGGCGTTTTTGGACGTGTGCAGCATGTCTAGTCTTTCACTGTGGCGTTTTTTGGACGTGTGCAGCATGTCTAGTCTTTCACTGTGGCGTTTTTGGACGTGTGCAGCATGTCTAGTCTTTCAATGCAGCGTTTTCTTGGACGTGTGCAGCATGTCTAGTCTTTCACTGCGTCGTTTTTTTGGACGTGTGCAGCATGTCTAGTCTTTCACTGCGGCATTTTTTTGGACGTGTGCAGCATGTCTAGTCTTTCACTGCGGCATTTTTTTGGACGTGTGCAGCATGTCTAGTCTTTCACTGCGGCGTTTTTTTGGACGTGTGCAGCATGTCTAGTCTTTCACTGCGGCGTTTTTTTGGACGTGTGCAGCATGTCTAGTCTTTCACTGCGGCGTTTTTTGGACGTGTGCAGCATGTCTAGTCTTTCACTGCGGCGTTTTTTGGACGTGTGCAGCATGTCTAGTCTTTCACTGCGGCGATTTTGGACGTGTGCAAGCATGTCTAGTCTTTCACTGCGGCGTTTTTGGGCGTGTGCAGCATGCGGCGTTTTTGGACGTGTGCAGCATGTCTAGTCTTTCACTGCGGCGTTTTTTGGACGTGTGCAGCATGTCTAGTCTTTCACTGCGGCGATTTTGGACGTGTGCAGCATGTCTAGTCTTTCACTGCGGCGTTTTTGGGCGTGTGCAGCATGCGGCGTTTTTGGACGTGTGCAGCATGTCTAGTCTTTCACTGCGGCGATTTTGGACGTGTGCAGCATGTCTAGTCTTTCACTGCGGCGTTTTTTGGACGTGTGCAGCATGTCTAGTCTTTCACTGCGGCGTTTTTTGGACATGTGCAGCATGTCTAGTCTTTCACTGCGGCGTTTTTGGACGTGTGCAGCATGTCTAGTTTTTCACTGCAGCATTTTTCACCCATATAAATGCAAATCAGAAAGTGAAAAACTGTTGCAATAAAAGAAACCATGTGTTTTTGAGAAATAAAACTAACTTTACCAAAGATACTATAGACAAATAACACAAGTTATCCACACCAAGAAAACTCCACAGGTACACAGCAAGAGCTATTTTTGTAAGCTTCTTTACTACCAAGAGAGCAGATTTTGCTGCAAATTACAATGTGTGAACACAGCCATAGGGAAGTGCCAAAAAGTACTCCAAAGTGTAGGGAAGTGGTGATAAAACACAATTCCACCATTCTCTTTTGGGTTTATTTTTACAGCGTTGTGCAATAGGAGTGACCTGCCAACATGATTCTATGGGTCAGTTTGGAAATACCAGATTTGTATAGTTCTTTTTGCTATATTAGTGGCTTAAAAAATTCTCACCTTTGAAAAAAAACTAAAAAATCCTGATTTGTGCTGCCATTTTCTGAGAGCCACAACGTCTAAAGGCCCTGTCACACTAAGCGATATCGCTAGCAATATCGCTGTAACGTCACTGGTTTTTGTGATATTGCTAGCGATATCGCTATGTCTGATACTTACCTCCGACCGGCTCCCAAGCTGTCCATCGCTGATCGCGCGAGAACGTCCTGGACCGTTTCTCGTCGGCCAATTCCTGCTGGGCTTCCTGTAGCGCCGACGAGCGACATGTGGACGCGGGCGGGAGGATGTCAGGATCGCCTCGTCTGACAGGTAAGTAGCGACCCCCGACCTCTGCGATGTCGCTGGTGAGATCTGCCTGTGTGGCAGCTCACTAGCGACCACTTAGCGATGCACCAGCGATCCATATCGTTGTAGGAATCACTGGTGCATCGCTACTTGTGACAGCACCTTTATTTTTCGATCAATGGCACTGTGTGAGGGCTTGTTTACTTGTGTGGTGAGCTGGTGTTTTTATGGATATTGTAAAAGTGTATTTGCCAGAAATGTGGAGGAAAAACACTTTGATAAATCAAAAAAATGTTCACAACTTGGGATTGCACTAGAATATTGCTCCTTTTGATGTGTTTACGTCAGTCTCACATAGCTCCACTAAAGTGGGTGAAGCCACATTGTGACTGGGTGTGACACCGGCCTAAAACCTCATGCCAAATACTCCATAACTGGAGTACACTTTGTGGAGAGGCGCACGTCATTTGTCAGACGTGCCTGAGTTTCCACAAACCTGTGTGTTGGTCAAATGCACAAAAATAGTTTGCAGGGACAGCGGCAACAAATGGAGTAAGGCCGGGAACAGTAATGGAAAACCACATGGGCTAGCAGTCATTGCAGGTTTATTAGTTTATCTTCAGGATAACATTGGGACTCCACCACTCATCAGCAAGTTATGATCTATCCGTGGATAAATGATAACTTGTTTTAACCAGGTTAGGCCCTTAGCCACTGATTCGCATTAAAACGGCAGCCATTAAGGGGTCTTATTCCCTCATCACCGTTTTGCCACTAAAAACTCAGCCTTCGTGATAAAACAAAAATAGAAAAAAAAGTACACATAATTGGTGTCGTCGGCAAGTCTGCAATGACATAAAACTGGCATGTTATTTATTCTGTACGGTGAACACCGTAATAAAAAACGCGCTTTTTCATCATACTGACGCAAAAAAGTTGAATAAAGCACAATAAAAAAGTAGTATTTAAAAAAAAAAAATACAATGAAAACACGAAACCATCCAGCAAAAAATAAGCCCTAACATGGCTCATTCGAGGAAATAAACAAAAAAAGTTATAGCTCTTGACATTCGGCGATGCTAAAACAAATTAATTTTTGTAAAATGTTGTTTTAAGTGTGTAAATATAAAACTGGTATCTCTGTAATCATACTGACTTGACGAACAAATTTTTTCTATCACTTTTATTCCCAATTGCACAACAGTACCATGAACTGCGAAAAAAGAATAGCTGAATTGCTGGTTTTTGTTCATTCGGAGTCTGAATAAAAAAAATTAAAAAAAAATGTTATACACCTCAAAATGGTACCAAAAAAATCTTTAACTTGTCCCGCAAGAAATAAACCTTTATACAGCTTGGTTTTGTCTGGTCTCTGTTCCGACGGTGTCCCATCATTTTAGGCGTCTTTAAAACGCACAAGTGTGGGCAATCATAAATCTGTGCATGCACTCCTAAGGAGATGGACAACACCAGAACAGACGCCAAACAGAACCCAAAGCATCTCCATCTGCCTCATTACAGTAAGTTGTTACATCAGGGTTTCATTTGAATCACATTTTTGTGGGACTTACACAGAAAATCGATGTACGTGGTCAGCGTAGAACACAAGAATGTGATCCCAACCTTATTCTGGAACCGATCAAAAAAATATTATGTACCCCAAAATGTTACCAATAAAACACCTAATTTATCCCGCTCAAAACCAGTCCCCACTGAGGTCCATCATCTGTCACTGGAACTATAGGGGATTCCCACGTTACTGATAGAACAAAGACTCTGGAAAAGCGACACGCCTTCCATGGACCCCCTCAAATAAAATCCAGTGAAATCTGCGCTCCCAAATCAAAATATCCGCCCCCCCCCCCCGAGCTCCACTTCCAATAAGTATTAATAAAAAGCGTGAGCACAACTACGGAAGGTGCCAAAGTAGGTTCCCACACCATGAATGATAATATCAGATAATAATAATCTTTTATATAGTGCCAACATATTCCGGAGCGCTTTACAGTTTAACAGTTTCAAAACACAAGTCATAAGTAACAACTTTAACAATACAATAATTAAAGCAAAATAAGACGACCCTGCTCGTGAGAGCTTACAATCTACAATGAGGTAGGGGAGATAAGAACTACAGGTGTGTATTTACAATGATGGTCCAGCCATCTTGAGGGAGTGAGGGATGGATGGAGATAGTGAATGGGCTTCTCATGCACACTTACACATAGAATGATTTTGATTAGTGAACGTGATAGGCCGCTCTGAACAAATGTGTTTTGAGGGAGCGCCTAAAACTATGCAAATTGTGGATAGTCCTAATTTCTTGGGGTAGAGCATTCCAGAGGATTGGCGCAGCGCGGGAGAAGTCTTGGAGTCGGGAGTGGGAGGTACGGATTAATGCAGAGGTTAGTCAAAAGTCGTTTGCAGAGCGCAGCGGTTGGTTAGGCCGATAGACAGAAATGAGGGAGGAGATGTAGGGGGGTGCCACACTGTGGAGAGCTTTGTGGGTGAGAACAAGTACTTTGAATTGGATCCTATAATGAGTGGGCAGCCAATGTAAGGACTGGTAACTCAGCACTCAACTTTGTGTGATCAAAGAAGAAGTTTAATGTCGTCCACAGCGTAGTAAGCAAAAAACGTTTCGGTCACTCTTGGATCTTCATCAGTTACTACAAAATAAATCAATCAACATAGAATAATAAACAAAAAGAAAACAAAACAAAGTTTTGGTATGGTATAAGTTTGGTATACCATAGTATAAGTTTGAACAGAGCAGGTCAGATGTGACATCATTTGAAGTGACATATTTAAAGTGATACATGAGAAATATATCAGACTGATAAACCATGGTATATTCGCCTTCATGCTGCCATGTCCTGATCCATCTGCTTTCATCCACAGGTATGTCTGCTGAATAGTCACTGAACCCCTGAACCCTCATGCATTGTTCACCCTCTGTTTTTAATTGGTATATCTGCACTCTGTTTTTTCCCTTGACTGTAATTCCATGTATCATACTTCAAATTGACTGTATGCATATTGATATACCCATGCTCCTCACACCTTCCATCCTTCCATCTTATCCCACCTCTTTCTTCAACTTTGATGCTAGTCAAATGTCCCATTAACTGCAATCTGTTAATTGCTCCCTGCTGTGAACCGTCCTCCAGCCCCCTTCTCCTCCTCCCTCACTCACCTGACTTCATTTCATGGACATTTGAATGGTATAAGTTGAACAGAGCAGGTCAGATATGACATTATTTGAAGTGATACATGAGAAATATACCAGAAATAGTCCAGAAATCGGTCAGACTAATCACTGCTTTCTTACTTCACTTGCTTTTTTTTTTTTTACTCTGCTCTTTAACCATGCTCACATTTGCCCTCACCGTTTTTGCTCCACTAATCTTCACTCTCCTTCACTATCCCCAAACCCCTGCACCCTCGAACCAAATAACTATCTCCCCCTCTCTCTTACCCCCCACCTCGCTTTATCTGCAGATGTACTCCTTAACCTCAGACATACTCCTTAACCTCAGACCTCTCCTACTAAAATACAATACAAGACGATCACTCTCCTTCACCCACCTGCTTTCCCTTTCTCTGCTTCTTCTCACTGCTGGTGATATATCCCCCAATCCTGCCCCCCCCCTGCCTCATACATCCCACTAATCCCCACCCCTATCTTTCTCACACTAAGACAAACTACCGCAATCCCTCACACTTAAAACCTGTGCCACTGACCCCCTCCCTCCCGCACCCTCTTTCTGGAGCACTTTGGAATGCTCGCTCCATCTGCAACAAGCTCCACGTGATCCACAACCTCTTTACCTCCCGCAACCTTTCCTTCCTGGCCCTCACTGAGACATGGCTGACACCCCCTGACACGGCCTCCCCGGCCACACTGAGTTATGGCGGCCTCCACTTTACCCACACTCCTCACCCTGGCAACAGACAAGGTGGAGAAGTGGGTTTCCTCCTTTCTAAAACCTGCTCCTTCAACCTTATCCAACCCCCACCCTCCCTTATCCTCCCTTCTTTCGAGGTTCACTCTGTCCGTATTTCCTCTCCCTCTAAACTCCAAATGGCTGTCATATACCGACCACCGGGCTCAGCCACTGCCTTCATCGACCAATTCTCCACCTGGCTCCTCCACTTTCTCTCTGCTGACATCCCCACCATCATCATGGGGGACTTCAACATCCCCATTGACACCCCCCAGCCAGCAGCTTCCAAACTCCTGTCACTTACCTCATCCTTTGGACTTACTCAGTGGTCCTCCACAGCCACCCACACAGATGGACATACATTAGACCTCATCTTCACCCGCCTCTGTTCCCTATCTAATCTCACAAACTGTCCCTTCCCCCTATCTGACCACCATCTACTCACCTTCTCTTCCTTGTCCTTCTCATCTGCCCCCTATGTCCAGCCACTAGCACATCCTCACAGAAACCTCGCACACCTAGACATCCACAGACTCTCAGACTCTCTTCTACCTCTGTCCTCCATATCTTCACTCCACAACACAGACAGTGCCACCGCTTTCTGCAACGCCACCCTCACATCAGCCATAGACTCAGTCGCTCCTCTCATGCATGGCAAAGTGCGACAAACCAATAGGCAACCCTGGCACAACAACCTCACCCGAAAACTTAGACAAGCATCCAGGGTCGCGGAGCAGCGTTGGAAGAAAGCATGCCTGCCAGACGACTTCAATGCTTTCAAACAAGCTACACTTGCCTTTAAATCAGCCCTCACTTCTGCTAAACAGACCTATTTCACAAACCTTGTCTCTTCATTATCCCACAACCCAAGACTGTTCAGCACATTCAACTCTCTCCTCCACCCACCACTGCCACTACCAACTCCCCTCATCTCTGCTGAGGACTTTGCCACCTACTTCAAAAACAAGATTGACCAAAAAAGGCAAACCTTTACAGTTCCACCACCCCAACCACTCCACATACCAGACCTCTGCCCTTCCCTAATAACCTCCCTCTCCAACATCACTGAAGGAGAGCTTACTCATCTCCTTTCCATATCAGGCCTCACCACCTGTGCACTTGACCCCATCCCTTCACACCTGCTCCCCAACCTCACTAACATGATCATTCCAGCCCTAACCCATCTCTTCAACCTATCCCTAACTTCTGGTACCTTCCCCTCTGCCTTCAAACATGCCACCATAACACCCATCCTCAAAAAATCAAACCTTGTCCCAACTGCTATGCCCAGCTATCGCCCCATATCACTGCTCCCGTTTACTTCCAAACTCCTTGAACAGCATGTCCATGCTCAGCTTTCCTCCCACCTCTCATCTAACTCCCTCGTTGACATCCTGCAATCTGGCTTCCACCCTCACCACTCCACTGAAACTGCCCTGACCAAAATTACTACTGACTTACTCACAGCCAAAGCTAACAGACAGTTCTCCATCCTCCTCCTTCTTGACCTGTCCTCTGCCTTTGACACAGTTGACCACTGCCTACTGCTACAGATTCTTTCTTCCCTTGGTATCAAAGACCTTGCCCTGTCCTCCATTTCCTCCTACCTTTCTGACCGCACATTCAGCGTTTCCCACTCCCACACTACCTACTCATCCCGCCCCCTCTTTCTGTTGGGGTCCCCCAAGGCTCTGTTCTGGGACCCCTACTTTTTTCCATCTATACTCTTGGCCTAGGACAACTCAAAGTCCCATGGCTTCCAGTACCACCTGTATGCTGATGACACTCAGATCTACCTCTCTGGCACAGATGTCCCCTCTCTGCTGTCCAGAATCCCGGAGTGTCTATCAGCCATATCCTCCTTTTTCACCTCTCACTTCCTAAAACTCAACGTAGACAAAACTGAACTCATTATCTTTCCTCTTCCTCCATCTCACATATCTTCCCTACCCGATCTATCTATTATGGTAAACGGCATCACCCTCTCTCCCGCACCTGAAATCTGCTGCCTCGGAGTAACTCTCAACTCTGCCCTGTCCTTCAAACCACACGTCCAATCTCTTGCCACCTCCTGTCGCCTCCAACTCAAAAATATTTCCAGAATAGGTCCCTTCCTCAGTCCTCAATCTATTAAAACTCTTGTACATGCCCTCATCATCTCCCGCCTTGACTACTGCAACACTCTCCTCTGTGGCCTCCCTGCTAACTCTCTTGCACCACTCCAGTCTGTCCTCAATTCTGCTGCCCGACTAATCCACCTCTCTCCTTGCTACTCCCCTGTCTCCCCCCTCTGCAAATCCCTCCATTGGCTCCCAATTTCCCAACGAATCCAGTTCAAACTACAAACACTGACCTACAAAGCCATCCACAACCTTTCCCCTCCCTATATGTCTTAACTAATCTCCCAATATCTTCCCTCACGTAATCTTCGATCCTCCCAAGACCACCTACTCTCCTCCACACTTATTCATTCCTCACACAACCACCTCCAAGATTTCTCCCGAATATCCCCTATCCCCTGGAATGCCATGCCTCAACACGTCCGATTATCCACCACCCTCGGATCCTTCAAACGGAACCTGAAAGCCCATCTTTTCAGGAAAGCTTACAGCCTGCAATGAGCATTCTGCCGCCTCACCACCGCCTGAGCTTCCACCTCATCACCACCAGAGCTGCTGCACCCCCGACCTTCTGTCTCTTCCCCACTATCCCGTAGAATGTAAGTCCGCAAGAACAGGGTCCCCTCCCCTCTGTACCAGTCTGTCATTGTACATTTGTTTACTGTTAATGATATCTATAACTTTGTACGTAACCCCCCTTCTCATGTACAGCACCATGGAATTAATGGTGCTATATAAATAATAATAATAATAATAATGAAAGAAAAAGTAAAAATAATGAGGTATATACTGTGATAGGTAAGGGGTGCTGTATGGGCTTCCCAGGACATGCATACAGGCGTTTCCATTATTGTGATGGGGAAATGATGAGCGGCAGGTTTGCAAATGACCGATATGTATCACAGGGTGGGTGGCCCTGTGATGGAATCTGGAACGTGTATTGATCAGCAGAGGTACTGCTGATCGTTTCTGTTTTACAATAGGGAAGCTTCCAGGTGACTTGGTGAGATGGGTTGAACCAGTCACCTACAAACCCATCAAGCGGTGTGTCTGAACCCCCAAAAGTAAAGCCTGTGCGTGTGTGGCTGTGTGGAATAGGACCATTAGAGAGGTCATGACCATGTGATCCATACCTCACCTGTGGGTGTGGTTATGGACCATATAATGTGACCAGGGTGGGTAACATGTAGAGTGTGTGTACCTGAATGGTGCAGACTGCAAGGTCCTCAAAGGTATGTGCTGGAAGGAGGATCGGATCCCTGGAGCACATGGCGAGAATTTGGACCCGGTGAGGCCTGTGTGTGTGGGACAGTCCCCAGGAGGGGACGGACGTCCTAAATAAGGAGCTCCAAAGAGGTAACCCCAGACAAGGAGGAAATAACTGTGCTGAGGCTATAGAGCCGGGTTGCTGGACAAAGTACAGCCTGTGTTGACCACAGGAATGAGACAGCGGAGCTCTAATTTGAACACTCTTCTGTTTGATATGACTGTTACTTTTCTCATGGTTTATGCTGTATAAAAATAAACCGTATGGACTATTTATGTGAAAAACCCGTGCCTGATATTAATCTGCTGCCAAGTGAGTGTCCCCCAACACGAACAATAAGCACTACCTTACAATACAATAATTGTGGTCAAAATGGCAGATGACATAAACCAATACTGCAGATACACTAGCAAACCAGTTCAGTTTAACAAGGTAGTCGAGAATAAGATGGTGAAGGGATTATGACCCTTTATCTTTTATTTAATCACCTGCTACTACCTTGTCTGTCCCATCATCTGTATTCTGTTGGCATGGTTTACCCACTAATGCACTGACATATCCATAATATTCTTATATGTTACAATCACCTTTGTCATTGTTTATTATATTTCTCTCATAATCATATGGTCGATCTAATCTCCTGCTTTGCGTTCCACACATGGTTGGATTTTTACTATCATGAATATGCTGAATAACATGCATTTTCCATTTATCTTTCTTAGAGCCGCTTGTATTCTTAGAGCCGCTTGTATTGACATCATGTAACCTGGTACCACACTGGATCTCACTATGAATCCCATACCATGATCACTCCACTTGTTACTGCTTGCTCCATATAACAAAAGCACGATCTATTCACACTCCTCTCTTTGGAACTCTGTGGAACGCATAGTGTGCACTTTGGAACGCACTACTTCCGGCTATATACCCGACGCAGATTGGCCATACGCCATCATCGGATCCCACCCCACAGTTTTTTAACCTCATGAGAGCACACTTTAGATGCCGCGTCCGGTGCGACACACTCCACTTTGGATTTAAGGTCTATATAACACCATAATACCCCTTATTTTTCCCTACAGTGGTCACAACTAAAACCTTGTTTAATGCTGGGATTTATTTACAGATCCACTTCCATATACTACTGTGTGGTTGGAACAATTACTCTCACCCATGCTACATAGTCTGGTAGGCAACTATATAGGCAATATATTTGTCTACAGCTGCAGCCTCAGGGGTCATGACCGTGACAGCATGTTTAGATATAATTTTTAACATGCTCTTCCCAAATCCATTTGTGCTCTGCACAGTACTTGAGTGCAGCTGACCACAACTGACATCACATGAACAAATGAACGGGTATGGTTCAAAAACATAATCTTATAAATTAACCCTCAAATCTTCATTCAACCTACTCCCCTATTATATATTCACCTTAACTAGCGACACTAACTCCTTCATCATCTTGCTCTCAACTACCTTGCTAAACTGAACTGGTTTGCTAGTGTATCTGCAGTATTAGTTTGTCATCTGCTATTTTGACCACAATTATTGTATGTACCTCATTTTTTACTTTTTCTTTGTTTTGTTTATTATTCTATGTTGATTGATATATATTGTAGTAACTGATGAAGGTCCAAGAGTGACCGAAACGTGTTTACTATGCTGTGCACTACATTAAACTTCTTCTTTGATCACACAAAGTTGAGTGCCGAGTTATATGATATTAAAAACCAATAAGTGGCCACGTTTGGCATTATTCTCGCAAGGAGAGCGCAGTTAATTTACAAGGTACGTGTGTTAAGGGCTAGCGGAACGCACCAAATAATTATGATGGTAAGAGGTGCGTTAGCAGCCTGGGGTCCACCGTGCAGAGATGTAACCTGCTGCTAGGTAATGGCCGATAGTAGCACGCTCGGGTTACCTCACTCGGAGTGTACGAGGCGAACCCTGTTACTTCACAGGGTCGCACTAATATAATATGAGCGCAAGCGATGTGGTCACAGAACTCTGGCCAGAGGCACGGAGTCAGAGTCCTTCTAGACCCACTTGCACACAAAGCCGCTGCAGCGACGCTAGAGTGATGCTAGGAAAATGCTGTGCCCTGTTAGCTGTCACAGGGTGCAGCGGATAGACTTGTACCGCCCAGAGGTACGGAAGATATGGCGGCACTATGGCGCTAACCTTTGTGCTTAGACTGGAGCACTGTGGCACATGCTTTGCCACCATGAGGCGCTGACTCAAGCTAAACTAACCCTAACACATACATATCAAAGGGAGGGGTTATTTAATGAGTCAGTCACCAGTTCCATGGATTCATCATCAGTCACACAAGTCTCAACAAAAGTCTGTCTTAGTGCCTGGCCGAGCGGCCATGCGACCCTTTTATAGTGCCGTCCTTCCGGGACCTTCCCAGTGGTCCAATCGGAATAGCCACTGGACCTGAGTATGTGATCCCCGAGCTCAAATGAGAGGATAAGCCACGGGCATGCTCAGTAGTCTGAAAGAAGGACTTAGTCCCTGGAGCTGCTCGCTGCTGGCTAGCATGGATTGCGATAGCTGGACCAGGGGTGGCAGCAGCAGCAGCAACCAAACCGACAGTGCTAGCCTGAGCAAGACGCTGGGATCGATGTCTTTGCTGAGCAGGACCCTTTGCGGTTGGGACCGAATGGGAGACCACAGAGGCAAGGCTTGAGATTCCTTCTGTGCAGGGGCCGTAATCAGATGCCTAACAACGTGTCTCCAGAAGCACAAGCTAGGCACAATGTATGAGGGCACTACAATATATGGGGGCACAATATTTGGGAGCTACACTGGCATATTTGCAATTCTCCAGAAAAAAAAGTCTGGCCTGGATATTACAAAATAGGTGCTGTATATGGATTAATTGAGAGGTGCTATTTCTACAATGGGGTCACTTTGTTTTTTGTTCTGGCACTTAAGGGGCACCGCAAATGTCGCCCACAAACAATTCTTACAAAATCTGAGAATCAATAGTCAAATAGCGCTCCTTCCTTCTCAGGCCTGATATGTGGTGTAACAGTAGTTTCTGATGACATATGGGGCAGCACCGCGTTGGGGAGAAATTGCACAATAATCTGTAGGGTCCAGTTTCACCTATTAACCCTTCATATTCTACGACTAAGGGCTAGGGCCAGAACGTGTTAGAATGTTGGATTCTTTTTAACCTGTCTGGACTTCTTTAAAGGATTGAAATAAAAATTGAATTTTATTCATATTCAGCCTATGGATCCTTTTTCCCTTTTTTATCTTAACCCTTCTGTAATGGACAAATTTGCCACTATTAAAAAATAAATTTTTACCACTAAAATTTTATATTTCCACATCCTAATGTTATAAAATTATGTGAGGCACCTGTGGGCTCAAAATACTCACTGCAGTCCTAGATGAATTCCTTAAGCAGTGAAGTTTCCAATATGGGGTCACCTGTGGTGGTTTCAGCTGATCTGGCATCTGAGAGACTAGACTAATGGAGCCCACAATCTATTGAAGTGAAAGCTGCGTTCTGAAAGCCCAGGTGTGGGTGTTTCTGCTTTTTTGGTACCTCAGGGGCTCTGCAAATACAACACCGTGTCCTAATTTGCTTTCCAGAAATTAAATAGTGCTCTTTGCTTTCTGAGTTTTGCCATGTGCCCAAATATTTGTTTTTGACCATATATGGGGTATCATTGTGTCCATGAGCAATTGTGTAGCAAATTATGGTGTCCATTTTCTCTTATTACCCCACGTGGACTTCATAAATTTGGTGCTAAATCAGTATTTTAGTGGAAAAAATGTAATATTTTGTTTTAACATTTAAATGGTTTAAAGTTTTGTGAATCACCTGTAGATTAAAAATGCTCAGTGCACCTCTAGATGAATTCCTTAACCCTTTTACCCTCCAAGCCTGTTTTTACCTTCATGACCAAACCAAATTTTTCAATTAAGACCAGTGTCACTTTATGTGGTAATAACTGGAACACCTTCAAAGGATCCCACTGATTCTAAGATTGTTTTCTTAAGGCCAGGGTCACACTTGAGAGAAACTCGCGCGAGTCTCGTGTCTTAATACCCGGCACTGCCACCGGCACTCGGGACCAGAGTGTGCACTGCATGTATTTCTGTGCAGCTGAGCGCTCCGCACCGAGTGCCAGGTATTGAGACGCAAGACTCGTGCGAGTGTCTCGCAGGTTTGACCCCGCCCTAAGACATATGCTTCATAATAGTGGTAAAATGTGCTCAATATTTTTACAAATAAATGCTATTCATATCGGAAATTGGCAAAAAAAAATTAAAGGTTTGCAATTTTCAAACTTTTAATTCATATGCCCTTAAACCAAAGAGTTATATCACACAAGTTAGTTATTAAATGTGTACTTTACATCTACATAATGTATGAAACATAAATTTTTTGTTGGGAAGTTATAAGGATTCAAAGTTGAACAGTAATTTCTAATTTTCCAACAACATTTACAACATCTTTTTTTTACACATTACATTTAAAGTGACATTAAGAGGCCAATATGACAGAAAATACCCTAAAGTGACACCATTCTAAAAGCTGCACTCCTCAAGGTTCTCAAAACCACATTCAAGAAGTTTATTTACTCCAGTTACTTTACAGGAATTAAAGGAATGTGGGCAGAAAAAAATAAGTGTTTTACTTTTTTCATAAAAATATTACGTAAGACCCAATATTTTTATTTTTCCAAGGGTAAAAGAAGAAAATGGACCCCAAAATTTTTTGTGCTATTTCTTCTGAGTACGCCAAGACCTCATATATGGGGGAAAACTACTGTTTGGCTTATGGCAGGGCTCAGAAGGGATAGGGAGCCATTTGACTTTTGGTTGCAAATTTTGCAGGAATCAATTGTGGACACCATGTCGCATATAAGGAGCCCCTAATGTGGAAACCCCTCATAAATAACCCCATTTATCTAGAAGTGTTAACACTTTGAACTGCCAAGTGCTTCACAGAAATTTATATCAGAGCTGTGATAATAAAAAAATCAAATTTTTCCCACAAAAATTTTTGGTTCCATTTTCTCCTGAGTACGCTGATACCATATATGTGGAGGGAAATTACTGTTTGAGTGCATGACAGGACTTGGAAGGGAAGGAGTACAGTTTGACTTTTTGAACGCAAAATTCACTGAAATCCAGAGCAGACGCCATGTTGCATTTGGTGAGCCTTAACATTGAAACCTCCACACCAGTGACCCCATTTTGGAAATTAGACCCCCTAAATGAATCTAGATGTGTGGTGAACATCTTGAACCCTCAGGTGCTTCACAGAAGTTTATAAGATGGAGACTGTGAAAATAAAATATTTCCTACAAAAATGTGTTTTTAGCCCCAAATTTTTTATTTTCACAAGCCTAACAGGAGAAAATGGAACCCAAAATTTGTTATGCGATTTCTCCTGAGTACACATATGCCCTATTTGTGGAGGAAAACTACTGTTTGGATGCACGGTAGGTCTCAGAAAGGAAGAAGAGATATTTTGGATCGCAGACTTTGATGGAATGGTCTGCATGTGTCATGTTGCATTGTTAGAGCCAAACATTTCCCACAAAAATGTTTTAAACTCAATTGTTTTCATTTTCACAAATATAGCAGGAGAAAATTGACCCCAAAATTTGTTGTTCAATTTCTCCTGAGTACACAGATACCCCAGATAGTTCTCCAGATACCCAGATATGTGGTTGAAAACAACTTTTGAGGCACAGTGCAACGTTCAGAAGAGAAGAAGCCACATATTGGAGTTCACATTTTGCTGGAATTGTTTGAGGGAGCCATGTCACAATGCCTGAGCGCGTGAGGTGCTTGAACAGCACAACTCCCCCATAAGTGACTACATTTTACAAACCACACCCCCTAATGAATTAGATTAGGGGTGCAGTGAGCATGTTGACACCACATGTGCCTCTCAGAATGTTATACTATTGGGCAGTGAAGAAAAAATAATGATGGCACATTTTTACCATTAAAATGTTATTTTAGCCTCATTTTTTTAATTTTCCTAGGGGCTGGTAGGAAAAAAATGGACCTCTGTATGTTGTGCAATTTCTTCTGAGTGCGTCAATACACTACGTGGGAAATATTTTCAGACACAGTACAAAGCTCAAAAGGGAAGGAGCGCCATGATATAATGCAGATTTTACTGTTTGATTTGTGGGAGCTATGACCCACTGTGAGAGTCCCTGAGGTGCCAGAATAACAGAACCCATCAAAAGTGACCCCATTTTACAAACTACACCACACAATGAATTTATCTAGGGGTGCAGTGTTCATATTGACACCACAGATGTGCCACAAAATTTTATACCACTGGGCAGTGAATAAAAAATAATTAGATTTTTACCACCAGATTTTATGTTTTCATATGGGGAACTGTGTTAAAATGGCACCAAAATTTGTCCCACTATTTCTAGTGAACGTGGAAATACCACATATGTACTGCACTGTTTAGATACACACCGAGACTCTGGATCGATGGAGTGCTATTTGCCTCCTGGAGCGCAGATTTTCCTATAATAATTTACAGACTCCACATACAGCGCCTCTAAGTGCTAGTAGAGCAGAATCCCCCCCTATTTTGGAAATTATACCCCTTTGGGAATTTATCTTCAAGTGTAGTGAATGTTTTGATTCTAAGTTTTATTCCAGAAACAAGCAGCAGTGGATATTGCTGAGTGAAAATTGTAAGCTGTCATTGTAATACCCAGTACGTTGTAGTTCCCAACTCATGCTTCTGGAGACATGCACCCATTAATCATATCTACAAAAATGCAAAACATGTGGATTCCAAATGTGGTTTAGGCACAATGAGGCTCAAAAGGGAGAGGGGCATTTGGACTTGAAAGGGCAGCGCCGCCTATATTTACGTTAACAGATGACAGTCCTGAGTGGGGACTTGCTTTTTTGTGGATTGAGTTGAAGCTTTTATTGGAAACATTTTACATAACATTTTGGATCTAATTTATTCTGCACTCTACGATGAGCACCTACTTCACGGTTTCCATCTAAATCTCCTAATGACATGATTCATATGAAACCCCCAAGGGTTCCATTCACTGTAATGAGGTAGCCGAGTTACTCTGGTTCCATTCACTGTAATGAGGTAGCCGAGTTACTCTGGCCTCTTTTCAGCATTGCCCTTCTTTTCAAAAGTGCACAAATCTGTGATTAACCTTGTTTTTATGCATGCCTAAAAAGACGGACGCCGTCAGGTCACATGTCCTATTTCGTCCACAGTTCCTCCATCTACCTCATTATAGGAAATCTGCCAGGGGTTCTGTCTGAATCACGTATTTGAGAGATTTACACGGAAAACCCGTTACAAGCGGGATGTTTCCATTTTTGTAACTGGCAATCTGTATCCCAAATTAATGGAAAACTTGCAATTTTCATACTGGTTACTGGGCTTATTTTTTTTTTGTACACTTCTTAGCTTCTTGTTCTTTCAGGAAATAACACATGTACAGTGGCATGTAAAAGTGTGGGCATCCCTGATCAAAATGACTTATTGTGAACAACAGATTAGCAAGATGAAGATGAAATGATCTCTAAAAGGGCTACAGTTAAAGATGACGCATCTCCTTTGTATTTTAGGCAAATTTATATACATATATATATATATATATATATATATTATATATATATATATATATATATATATATATTGTAAAGCAGCAGTGTCCACGCTGCGCAGAGATGAGGCAGTGACCCAGCAAGTTCAAACAAAAAAATGGGTTTAATGTCCACAAAAAAAAACACTCATAGTGCACAACACGCTGTATCTTCTGTATCGCAGCTGGGAAGCAACAAAACAGTCCGTGGCCAGTTGCCATGAGCGACCGTGTTGCCTGGGTATGAAAGGTGTGCCAGACCTTGGCTCAGCTTGGCCCTGTGTTGCCTCACACAGGGAACTCTGCAGACCACTGCTCTGTCTCTGAGCAAGTCAGAACTGACACACCCAAACCCTTTCTGCAGGGTTTTTTTTTAATTTCTCCAATCTGTGGCCATATACCACATATAAGACCTGGGCTGGAGGAAGCGGACCGGACCCCACTACCTTCCTGCAGTCCGTTTCAAAAATAAAAGCCCATACCGGGTTTTACTGAATAAACTCCTTGGTCCAAATAACTTGACCAGGCTTAAACTCACTTTTATTCTGCCCTGTGAGTCACAGGCACACTGCTGTGACAACAGGGCACTCCAGCGGATCTAATACGCTTCTGAGCGCATTCTGGGGGACACATAGCGACCCTCACATATGACTCCGATCGCTGCCTCACAATACATATATATATTTTGCAGGGGTTTGTACTCACTCAGCTGCGGTTGAGGTAGGCACAGGAAGATGAAGTTTTCATAAAAAATGACCAGTCAGGTTTATTAAACTTCATGAACCTGCTTAAGCACAAGCAAAATGAAAGATAGCCTTCTCCGGTAAAATGTGAAAACAAATAGAATACCAACAGTCCATTAGTACTGCGGGTCTGCCCACTCAGGTCAGTATCTTTAGCAAACACATTGAAGGCCTCCACACCTCCAGTCACAGACTGTTAGGCCTCTTTCACACTTCCGTTTTTGACCATCAGTCAAAATCCGCCAGGTTTTGAAAAAAACGGATCCGCCATTTTTTTTGAGGATCCGTTTTTTCCCCATTGAGTTGCATTACTGGCGGATCTTGATGGATGGCCATCCGTCAGATCCATTTTTGTGAGGATCCACCACATTTTTTGCGTCCGCCGGCATGCCTGGACGGACCCTGCAACTTTTTTTGGTTGTTGGATCCGCATTTTCCATTGCGCATGCCCGGAGAAAGGAAGTCAGGGAGAAAATTAACCCTGAAATCCTTTCTGGTGGGCGAAAAAAACTCTCTCTCTCTCCCCCTCTCTCTCTCTCTCTTTTCTTTCTCTCTCTCTCTCCCTTCCCGGCCAGCGGTTCCTTTAAAATTCTTCATTTTGCGGATCTGTCAAAAAACGGATCCTGTTGCATCCGTTTACATCAGTTATCAACGGATCCACTTTTCCGCCTTTTTGGCGGATTTTAACTGACACAAAAAACTGAAGTGTGAAAGAGGCCTTAGGGTTGCAGATCGCACTAAATATAAAATATGAGAAAGTGCGATCGCAACCCGGGGTCCACCGTGCAGAGGTGGTATACGGCTGCTAGGTAATGGCGGACGCTATATGGAGGTATAAAGGAAGAACACACGCAGATTAACGTCACCCGGTGTGTAGAGGGCGAACTCTGTTACCTCACAGAGCCGCACTACCGCAGAACATAAATGCCGGAGCCTGTTTAGCTCACAGAGCTCGGCAACGGAGCGCACAGAATGTCCCCCAAGGACACGGGGTCAGAGTCCCTCTAGACCTTCTGAGCGCACGGCATCGCACCTGCGGACGCCACTATAGACGCTGACTATGGTGGAGTGTCGAGCACGTGCACCGTGGCGTGCAGAGCCACTGGTGGATACTGATGCCAGTCTCAGACTCTGCCTCTACCTACACCTAAGCCTCGGCGCTTATCAGGCTAGGCTGCACAATCCATGCGTACCAAGGGTAGGGGTTTCTTAATGAGTCATTCACCAGAGACATTCATACATGCATACAGCACTCACTCATATTCTGGTAATGCAGACTATATAGCGCATGGCCGAGCGGCCATGCGATCCTTTTATAGCAGCTTCCTTCCGGGACCTTCCTGATGGTCCAATCCAAGTTGGAGAAGGACCTGAGCACGTATCCTCCGATCTCCAATGGGAGATCGTCCCACGGGCATGCTCAGTGGACCGAATGGAGGACTTAGTCCCTGGAGTAGCTCGCTGCTGACCAGCATGCATTGCTATAGCTGGACCAGAGGTGGCAGTAGCAACCAATCTCACAGAGCTAGTCTGGGCAAAGCGCCGGGACCGACAAGTCTGCTGAGCAGCCTCCTCTGCAGCTGAAGAGGAATGGGAGACCGCCGGAAGCAAAGGCTCGGGATTCCCGCTGTGCAGCGACAGTAACCTGATGCCTAACACAGACAATGGATGAGACACTTGGTCTCCATTTTATCTGCCAAACCACGCCCATGGTGTGGAGATATGCGAGCAGTCATTCCCACCCGTCTCTTTTGACTGCTCGTAAAACCCAGCCCTGGAATGCCCAAATAACTCTCGGCACTATATGTGCTGGAGCATGCTTTCCAAGCTCACATCACCAAAGCTATCAACCTCGATGACACATATCTCCCCTCAAGGACCTGTCCAGTGACAATCTTACATACTCCCCTGCCCTGGTTGGCGCCTTCTGCCATCAAACAGTGGACTCCCAATAGAGTGTCAGCATTGCCATGCAGTCTCCCTGGCCTATGCTCTACATGGAAGTTAAAATCCTGAAGTGCTAGGAACCACCTGGTCACTTGGGAACTTTTCCTCTTCTAATCCCTCATCCACTTCAGTGGGGCATGATCTGACACTAGCCTGAATTTCCTGCCTAAGAAGTAACATACATAGTAACATACTAACATATTAATTAAGGTTGAAGGAAGACTTTAAGTCCATCTAGTTCAACCCATATCCTATCCTAACCTGCCCTAACATGTTGATCCAGAGGAAGGCAAAAAAACCCATGTGGCAATCAGTAAGCTTCACATTGGGGGAAAAAATTCCTTCCCGACTCCACATACGGCAATCAGACTAGCTCCCTGGATCAATGCAATATCAAGGAAACTAGTGTATATACCCTGTAATATTATACTTTTCAAGAAAGGCATCCTGTCCCTTCTTAAATGTTGGTAGGGAATCACTCATTACAACATCATATGGCAGAGAGTTCCATAGTCTCACTGCTCTTACAGTAAAGAATCTGCATCTGTGAGTATGCTTAAACCTTCTTTCCTCCAGACATAGAGGATGCCCCCTTGTCCCCGTCACAGGTCTAAGAGTAAAAAGATCATTAGAAAGGTCTTTGTACTGTCCCCTCATATATTTATACATTGTAATAAGATCACCCCTAAGCCTTCACTTTTCCAAACTAAATAACCCCAAGTGTAATAACCTGCCTTGGTATTGCAGACCCCCCAGTTCTCTAATATCCTTGGACGCTCTTTTCTGCACCTGTTCCAGTTCAGCTATGTCTTTCTTACACACTGGAGACCAGAACTGTACACAGTATTCTAAGTGTGATCGCACTAGTGACTTGTATAGAGGTAAAATTATGTTCTACTCATGAGCATCTATGCCTCCTTTAATGCATCCCATTATTTTATTTGCCTTTGCAGCAGCTGCCTGACACTGGCCACTAAATGTGAGTTTGTCGTCCACCCATACACCCAGGTCTTTTTCAGTGACAGTTTTGCCCAGTGTTTTACAATTAAGCACATAATTATACATCTTGTTTGTTCTACCCAAGTGCATGACCTTACATTTATCCCCATTAAAGCTCATTTGCCATTTATCAGCCCAAGCTTCTAGTTTACATAAATCCTCCTGTAATGTAAAATTGTCCTCCTCTGTATTGATTACCCTGCAGAGTTTAGTGTCCTCTGCAAATATTGAAATTCTACTCTCTATGCCCCCTACAAGGTCATTAATAAATGTTAAAAAAGAAGCGGACCAAGTACTGACCCCTGTGGTACCCCACTGCTAACCGTGACCCAGTCCGAGTGTGCTCCATTAATAACCACCCTTTGTTTCCTATCCCTGAGCCAGCTCTTAACCCACTTACACATATTTTCCCCTATCCCCATTGTTCTCATTTTATGTATCAACCTTTTGTGTGGCACCGTATCAAAAGCTTTTGAAAAGTTCATGTACACCACGTCCACTGCATTTCCTTGGTCCAGTCGGGAACTTACCTCTTCATAAAAGCTTATCAGATTAGTCTGACAGGAACGGTCCCTTGTAAACCCATGTTGATATTGGGTCATGAGGTTATTCTTCTTCAGATACTCCAGTGTAGTATCTCTTAGAAAACCCTCCAGGATTTTACCCACAGTTGAGGAATCTTTAAAGATTAAAAATAATGGTATATCAATGACTGTACTTAATTTCTGCAGTACTCGGGGGTGTATCCCATCAGGGCCAGGTGATTAGTCAATTTTAGTGATTTTTAGATGCCGCCGTACTTCCTGCTGGGTTAAGCAGGTGACATTTAATGGAGAATTTTTATCACTGATCATGTTATCAGTCATCGGAATTTCTTGTGTAAATACTGTTGAAAAAAAAAAGACATTTAGCATATTCGCTTTTTACTCATCCACCCTTTCACCCAGACTATTTTTAAGGGGGCCAATACTATCATTTTTTAGTTTCTCACTATTTATGTAGTTAAATAATATTTTGGGATTATTTTTACTTTCTCTGGCAATGAGTCTCTCTGTCTCAATCTTTGCTGTCTTGATTTGCTTTTTACAGTATTTATTCAATCTTCTGTATTTATTTAATGCCTCATCACTACCTACAGTACTTGCTTTAATTTTCTAAATGCTTTATTTTTGTCATTTATTGTGCCCCTTACAGCTCTATTTAGCCATAGTGGTTTCCTCCTGTTTTAGCTTGTTTATTCCCATACGTTATATATTGTGCACAGGTCCTATTCAGGATGCTAATAAACGTAGTACCTTAGAGTGTTTCAAGTGAAGTACCTTGCTGGATCTCCAGTCAAAAATGGGCACAAGGATCTCTGGTTCAGAATGACCCATGGGCATACCAGTCAGCACGTGGAAGACGAACTTCTTCGTATACAAAGCTCCAACCTGGAGCTGTAGTTGTCATTGCAGGACTAAACTGTTCTCAAAGAGGGCTCGGCCAGCTTTAGACAATGCCCAAGCTGGGTTCTGGAGCTGAAGAATGGAGATCACGCACTGACTCTTTATGGCTGGTGGCTTGAACACACCAACGCTCCCAGAAGGCAACGAAACAGTCATAGATTTTAATAGAGAGGGAGTACTCTCGCCAAGGGCAGCCTCTCCTACTGGCCCAGGGTTTTGGAGTACAGGCTTCACAGGGCAGAGACCGCCAGGATGTTCTTTCACGAGACCAGATTCCGGCTGCAACTTTGCCAGCCTCTTTTTATTAGACCTCTTGGATCTTGCACGGGAGGCTGCATTGGCAGACTGTGGAACAGGTTAGTGATGGACGGTCATAAACGGATGAGACGATACACCCACAGGTTCCTCTTGTCTGGTCTGTCTCTGGAAGTTTGGAGGGGAAGACTTTTCAGGAGCAGCTGGTTGAGGCATGTCAAAGACTTTACGGAAGGCCACCAGGAAGGCCCCCAGGCTTATGATGACATGATCCCCTGCTTCCCAGAGGGGACAGATCCATAATAAAGCATCTCTAGCTAGGTGGGACATGATGTATCCCACTTTGACCTGGTCATAGGAGAAACAAGCTGCATTCTGCAGGATGCAGCGTAAGCACTTTTTCAGGAACCTGTTGTGAACACATTTTCTGGTCTGCCTCTGGTTTCTGGTGAGGGAGCTGGTTGTGCTGACAGAGGAGTTGTGAGTTCTCTTTCCGGGCTCCCTCTGGTGGTGGCAGGAGGTAATGAAAATGATCTAATTAACAGAGACCTGCCACCTGATAATGAGGAAGAGGATTGGACATCTGGAGTCTCAGACTGGATTTAAGACAGCCGACTCCCTATTCCCATGCTGGTGATTTTTTCCTGCCTCCTGAGGTCTTAGCTTCCAGCTCAGTTCCAGCCTTCTCAAGCTAAGTTGTCTTTGCTAATGTTCACATTTGATTTTGTTTGGTCTATTCAGTTTTTTGTGTGGTCAGCCAGCCCCGGCTGGGGCTGTGGTGAATTTCAACTCTTATGTCACTGTATGTGCCAGTTTGTTTTTTGTCCCTTATTAGATTGGCCTCTTTTTGCTCTGTTCTCAGAATATGCCAGAGAGCTGATATAGTGGGAGAAGTCTAGTGACTTCAGGGTTTTTTGCTATCAGAAGTGTTGGACATTTTTGCAGGTTTTTTTTGGCGTGATTGCAGACAGTATCTTTCCTTTCCTGTCCTTTCTAGTTAGTGTGGGCCCCATCGTTTGCTCAGCCTATTTTCCTACCTGTGTTCGTGTTTTCATCTTGTCTCACCATCAATACATGTGTGGGGGCTGTCTATTCCTTTGGGCTCTGCTCTGGGGCAGTTTTAGATTTCCCCTTTTCTTGCTTTAGGCTTATTTAGTCCTCCGGCTGTGACGAGGCATCTAGAATCATCGTAGGTATGCTCCACAGCTACTGTTAGCTGTGTGGTTAGGATCAGGGGTCTGCAATCCGCGTAGTTACCAACCTCTCTGGTTTTCTGTGACTTAGCTTGGTTTTGTTTTCCTCCTCGGTGACCCATTCATAACAGGAACCCTTGGCACTCAATAGGATTCCCATAGAACCTAGGTGGGTCTGGTGGGTCGTGCTCCTCATAGGCCAGAAGTTGCTCGTAGATAGCCTGAGAGACTATGATTGGTTCAGAAGTCTCAACAATCGGAACCAGCACGCAGGGTGGAACAAATTCTTCCGGTCCTCATACTGGCAGGAAAAAAGTTCATGACTCTCTGCGAGCGGAAGGACATGGCTCTCAGCAGGGACCATGGCCTGAGCAAACTGTCACGCTCGCGCCTTGGCTGATTGGCGCAAACCGGGGAGTTGTGACCCCACTGTGCCACAGCCCAGACTACCCTGGAAAGGACGTGACTAAGACAGCTGCCTTGGTCTTCTCTGGAGCCTCCAATGGTGAGGTCAGGGTTGTGGGGCAGGCAGCTGCCAGGTGCCACTTCAGGGTGGTGTCTGGCTGTGACTGCTGATCCCACTTGGGAACAGGACACTTGGTTAGGTGTGAGTGACCGGCAGGCAGGTGGGCACGGCAGGCACGGCTGGTACCTAGGCAGGCACGGCTGAGACACAGGGCAGGCTGGCACAGCTGAGACACAGGGCAGGCTGTCACAGCTGAGACACAGGGCAGGCTGGCAAGGATGAGACACAGGGCAGGCTGGCAAGGATGAGACACAGGGCAGGCTGGCAAGGATGAGACACGGGGCAGGCTGGCAAGGACAAGACACAGGGCAGGCCGGCACGGACGAGACACAGGGCAGGCCGGCACGGACGAGACACGGGGCAGGCCGGCACGAACGAGACACAGGGCAGGCCGGCACGAACGAGACACGGGGCAGGCCGGCACGAACGAGACACGGGGCAGGCCGGCACGAACGAGACACAGGGCAGGCCGGCATGGAAGAGACACAGGGCAGGCCGGCACAGACGAGACACAGGGCAAGCTGGCACGGATGAGACACAGGGCAGGCTGGGGTGGTATGAGAAGGAACAGGTAGGGGCCTGTACACACAGCAGGTGCAAATACCGGTATAGGCAGGAAGGAGTGGAGTATGATGGAACAGGTTTGGACCTGTTCACACAGGAGGAGCAGGTACGGCTATTGACAGGAAAGAGTGGAGTATGACAAAGCAGGTTAGGGGTGGAGCCGCAGGAGTGCGGAGCAGGCGGAGCCGCAAGGGTGCAGAGCAGACGGAGCCACAAGGGCGCTGTTGTGAATTCACTTTCTGGCCTACCTCTGGTTGCTGGTGAAGGTAGTGGAGATGGTTGTATTGACAGAGGGGTTGCGAGTTCTTTTTCCGGGCTCCCTCTGGTGGTTACAGGAGGTAATGGAGCTGATCTAATTAACAGAGGCCTGCCACCTGATAATGAGGAGGACGATTGGACATTGGGAGTTTCTGACTGGATTTAAGACAGCCGACTCCCTCTATCCCTGCTGGTGATTTTTTCCTGCCTCCTGAGGTCTGAGTTTCCAGCTCAGTCCCTGCATGCTCAAGCTAAGTGTTCTTTTGCTATTGTTCACATTTGATTTGGTTTTGTCTATTTCAGTTTTGTGTGGTCAGCCAGCCCCGGCTGGGGCTGTGCTGAATTTCTATCCTTATGTTACTGTTTGTGCCAGTTTGTTTTTGTCCCTTATTAGATTGGCCTCTCTTTGCTCTGTTTTCAGAATATACCAGAGTGCTGATATAGTAGGCGAAGTCTAGTGACTTCAGTATTTTTTCTATCAGACGTGTTGGGCATTTTTTGCAGGGTTTTTGTGTGGTTAAAGACAGTGTCTTTCTTTTCCTGTCCTGTCTAGTTAGTTTGGGCCCCATCGTTTGCTCAGCCTATTTTCCTACCTGCGTTTGTATTTTCATCTTGTCTCACCGACAATATATGTTTGGGGGCTATCTATTCCTTTGGGGTCTGCTCTGGGGCAGTTTAGACTTTCCCTTTCTTGCTTTAGGCTTATTTAGTTCTCCGGCTGTGTCGAGGCGTCTAAAATCATCGTAGGTACGCTCCATGGCTACTGCTAGTTATGTGGATAGGATCAGGGGTCTGCAATCCGCTTAGTTACCAACCTCTCTGGTTTTCTGTGGCTTAGCTTGGTCTTGCTTTCCTCCTCGGTGACCCAATCATAACAGAATCACCAGCCTAAACCGCAGATTCTAGGGTACTCAAAAGCAGGAGAGAATTGTAAAAAAAAAAAAGTGTCAGAATTTTTTTTTATATATATTTTTTCCTCTTTTTCTCTGGGGCCGTAGGAGGATTTTTTCTTTAATGGAGATTAAGCAATTGTCTGATCGTGTTGAGCAGCTCGCTGCTGAAGTGCGGGGAATTTCCTCCTATGTCGCTCAATCACCTGCTGTTGAACCAAAAATCCCTACTCCTGATGTGTTTTCTGGGATCGGTCTAAATTTTTTCATTTTAAGAATAATTGTAAACTATTTCTTGCCTTGAAGCCTAATTTATCGGGAGCTCTGTGCAGCAAGTTAAAATTGTCATCTCCTTGCTGCGCAGCAATCCCCAGGATTGGGCTTTTTCTCTGACACCTGGAAATCCTATTCTGACTAATGTGGATGCATTTTTTCAAGCCTTGGGGTTGTTGTATGATGAACCTAATGCTATTGATCAAGCTGAGAAAACCCTATTGGCATTGAACCAGGGTCAGGATTCTGCAGAGTTATACTGTCAAAAATTCCGAAAGTGGGCGGTCCTTACTACATGGAATGACAATGCCTTAGCAGCTCAATTTCGGAAGGGTTTATCAGAAACCGTAAAAGATGTATGGTGGGATTTCCTGTTCCCTCTGGTCTTGATGATTCTATGTCATTGGCCATTCAAGTTGATCGGCGTCTACGTGAATGTAAAACTACATGAGAGGCGTTGCCGCCTTTTGAACAAACGTCTGAACCCATGCAATGTGATAGAGTTTTGTCTAGGGCGCAACGTCAGGAGTTTAGAAGGCGTAATAAGCTGTGTTTTTTCTGTGGAGACGCCTCTTATATTATTTCTGCCTGCCCTAAGCGAGAGAAACATTTTGCGCACCCATTTGCTGTGGGCAGTGTACAACCTAAGTTCCTTTTGGAAATTACTCTGATCTGCTCCTTATCTACATTTTCCGCTAAGGCTTTTGTGGATTCAGGAGCAGCTTTGAATCTGATGGATTTGGACTTTGCTAAATGTTGTGGTTTTCCCATGATACCCCTGCGGACTCCTATCCCTTTGAGGGGTATTAATGCTACTCCTTTGACGGAGAATAAACCCCAGTTTTGGACCCAGGTGATAATGCGGGTCGCCCCGGACCACCAAGAAAATTGTAAATTTTTGGTGCTGCACAATTTGCATGATACTATTGTTCTGGGTTTTCCCTGGTTGCAAACTCATAATCCTGTTTTGGTTTGGCAATCTGTGTCTGTGGTGCTTTGGGGTTGTCAGTGTGTTCTTAGTGACACTACTGTTTTCTCCACCTCTCCCCAGTCTCATGATATTCCTGATTATTTGGCTGATTTTTCTGATGTATTCAGTGAGAGTAAGTCTGCATCTTTGCCTCCTCAAGGAGTCGTTGCAGAAGGGTCATATTAGACCATCCTCTTCACCCTTAGGTGCTGTTTTTTTTTGTGACCAAGAAAGATGGTTCATTAAGGCCTTGTATTGACTATCGTTCCCTTAACAAAATCACTGTTAAATATCAGTACCCGTTACCCCTGATTTCTGATTTATTTTCCAGAGTTACAAGTGCCTGCTGGTTTACCAAGGTTGACCTCAGGGGGGCGTATAATCTTATTCGCATCAAGCTCGGGGATGAATGGAAGACGGCGTTTAATACTCCGGAGGGACATTTTGAGTACCTGGTGATGCCTTTTGGGCTGACTAATGTCCCTTCTGTCTTCCAATCTTTTATGAACGATATTTTCTGGGACTTTGTGGATAAGTTTTTGATCATCTATCTGGATGATATTTTGATCTTTTCCAGTGATTGGGATTCTCATGTGGAACATGTCTGGACTGTGTTCTGGATTTTGAGGGAAAATTCCCTGTATGTTAAGGGATCAAAATGCCTCTTTGGTGTACAGAGGATTTCATTTTTGAGATTTATTTTGTCTCCATCGGCTATTGAAATGGACCCGGCCAAGGTACAGGCCATTTATGATTGAGTTCAGCCCACTTCTTTGAAGGCTCTCCAGAAGTTTTTGGATTTTGCTAATTTCTATCGTAAATTTCTAGGTAATTTTTCTGGTATTGTTAAACCACTGACTGATCTGACCAAAAAGGGCGCTGATGTGGTGAATTGGTCTCCAGAGGCTGTCTCGGCATTTCAGGAGCTTAAGCGGAGATTCACTTTTGCTCTGGTTCTACAGCAACCTGATGTCTCACTTCCATTTCAGGTGGAGGTAGATGCTTCTGAGATTGGTGCAGGAGCTGTTTTGTCCCAAAAAGATCCGGTGACTTCTAAAATGAATCCCTGTGCCTTCTTTTCTCGAAAATTTTCCCCATCTGAACGTAATTATGATGTGGGGAATCGGGAATTGTTGGCCATGAAGTGGGCATTTGAAGAGTGGAGACATTGGTTGGAGGGAGCTAGACATCAAGTTGTGGTCCTCACCGACCACAAGAATTTGATTTATCTTGAATCAGCCAAACGCTTGAATCCTAGACAGGCTAGGTGGGCCTTGTTTTTCACGTGTTTTAATTTTGTGGTCTCTTTTCTTCCGGGCATTAAGAATGTTAAGACGGACGCCCTTTCTAGGAGTTTCTTTGCAGATTCTCTTATTGTAACCGAGCCTACTGCCTTCTAGATGAGGGGGTAGTTCTTTCTGCCATCTCACCCGATTTGAGACGTGCCCTGGAGGAATTTCAGGAGGACAAACCTGAGCGTTGTCCTATGGGAAAATTGTATGTTCCTGACCAGTGGAGGAAGAGAGTAATGTCTGAAATTCATTGCTCCATGTTGGCTGGTCATCCAGGTATTTTTGGTACCAGAGATTTGGTGAGTCGGTCTTTTTGGTGCCCTGCCTTATCTCGTGATGTCAGGAATTTTGTGCAGTCCTGTGGGACTTGTTCTCGGTTTAAACCCTGTTCTCGTTCTAGTGGGTTGTTGATGCCCCTGCCGGTGCCCAAGAGGCCATGGACCCATATCTCAATGGATTTTATTTCTGATCTTCCTGTCTCTCAGAGAATGACTGTTATCTGGGTGATTTGTGATAGATTTTCTAAGATGATCCATCTTGTACCACTTCCAAAGTTGCATTCTTCTTCAGAGTTGGTGCCCTTGTTTTTACAACAGGTGGTTCGGTTGCATGGGATTCCTGAGAACATTGTGTCGGACAGAGGAATCCAGTTTGTTTCCAGATTTTGGAGAACTTTTTGTTCCAATCTGGGAATTCAGTTATCTTTCTCCTCTGCGTTTCATCCTCAGACCAATGGGCAGACTGAAAGAACAAACCAGACTTTGGAGTCCTATTTGAGATGTTTTATATCTGCTGATCAGGATGATTGGGTCTCATTTGTGCCCTTGGCCGAAATCGCGCTAAACAATAGAGCTAGTTCTGCCATTTTGATGTCGCCCTTTTTCTGTAACTTTGCGTTTCATCCTCGATTTTCTTCAGGGCAAGTGGAATCTTTGACCTGCCCAAGTGTGGACACTGTGGTAGAGAGAATGCAGCAGATTTGGGACCAAGTGGTGGATAAGTTGTCCCTCTCTCAGGAAAAAGCCCACCGTTTTTCCAACCGGCATAGGACCATTGGTCCCCTGTTTAAAATGGGTGATATGGTTTGGTTGTCGTCAAAGAATATTCCCATGAAGGTTGCGTTTCCAAAGCTCAAGCCAAGATTAATTGGACCTTATAAGATTTTGGAGATTCTTAATCCTGTTTCTTTTCGATTGGCTCTTCCAGTTACGTTTAAGATCCATAACGTGTTTCATTAATCTCTGTTGAAGAGGTTTGTGGAGCCAGTAGCTCCTATGGTGGTACCTCCTGACCCAGTATTGGTTAAGGGCGATGTGGAATATGAGGTAGAGAAAATATTGGATTCTCGTTCAGCTAGTCGGAGACTCCAGTACTTGGTCAAATGGAAGGGTTATGGTCAGGAGGATAATTCTTGGGTCTCTGCTTCTGACATTCATGCCGATAGATTGGTTCGTGCTTTTCACTGGGCCCATCCTGATCGGCCTGGTGGCGTCGATGAGGGTTCGGTGACCCCTCCTCAAGGGGTGGGTACTGTTGTGAATTCACTTTCTGGCCTCCCTCTGGTTACTGGTGAAGGTAGTGGAGATGGTTGTATTGCCAGAGGGGTCGCGAGTTCTCTTTCCGGGCTCCCTCTGGTGGTTACAGGAGGTAATGGATCTGATCTAATTAACATAGGCCTGCCACCTGATAATGAGGACGATTGGACATTGGGAGTTTCTGACTGGATTTAAGACAGCCGACTCCCTCTATCCCTGCTGGTGATTTTTTCCTGACTCCTGAGGTCTTAGTTTCCAGCTCAGTCCCTGCATGCTCAAGCTAAGTGTTCTTTTGCTATTGTTCACATTTGATTTGGTTTTGTCTATTTCAGTTTTGTGTGGTCAGCCAGCCCCGGCTGGGGCTGTGCTGAATTTCCATCCTTATGTTACAGTTTGTGCCAGTTTGTTTTTGTCCCTTATTAGATTGGCCTCTGTTTGCTCTGTTTTCAGAATATACCAGAGTGCTGATATAGTGGGCGAAGTCTAGTGACTTCAGTATTTTTTCTATCAGACGTGTTGGGCATTTTTTGCAGGGTTTTTTGCGTGATTGCAGACAGTGTCTTTCCCTTCCTGTCCTGTCTAGTTAGTTTGGGCCCCATCGTTTGCTCAGCCTATTTTCCTACCTGCGTTTGTGTTTTCATCTTGTCTCACCGACAATATATGTTTGGGGGCTATCTATTTCTTTGGGGTCTGCTCTGGGACAGTTTAGATTTCCCCTTTCTTGCTTTAGGCTTATTTAGTTCTCTGACTGTGTCGAGGCGTCTAGAATCATCGTAGGTACGCTCCACGGCTACTGCTAGTTGTGTGGATAGGATCAGGGGTCTAAATCCGCTTAGTTACCAACCTCTCTGGTTCTCTGTGGTTTAGCTTGGTCTTGCTTTCCTCTTCGGTGACCCAATCATAACAGGTGCAGAGCAGGCGGAGCTGCAAGGGTGCAGAATAGGCAGAGCTGCAAGGGTGCAAAGCACAGACAGGGAGGACACAGGGAAACACACAGCAGGGAAAGAAGCCAAAGACAAGGAGGCAGGGGTAGGACAGAGTTCAGACAAAGTACAGGGACAAAGACTCAAGGACCAGGATATTCTGCCTCCTGGAGGGCGGATGGAGGTACTAGGCGAGACAAGGTCAGGAGCTATAGCACAGAGACCAGAATATACTGCCTCCTGGAGGGCAGACAGGCACAAGACAAAGCTAGGAGTGTAGCCTCCAAAGAAGGAGAAACACAGAACAGGGCCTGGCTTACTCAGCAGCAAAACACTGAGTTTAGACATTGCTCAGGCAATGTTCCAGTGGGTGGGGCAGCCCTAAAAAGTAGAGGGCTTTAGGTAATTGGTCGGGACACATTAGCCAGGTGCACCCTGAAAGTTAGGCGCCGCCCCCATATACACACAGTCAGGAAACATGAACATAGCAGACAGGAGACAAGGCAAGGAGCTGGCAGCAAACAGAATGACCTGGAGCAGTGAGTAAGTTGGTGAGTGGGGGATGGGAGGACATGCAGCGATGCCAGCAGGGTTGTTACAGCGGCGAAACCAAATTCGTGTATGTTTGATTTTTTTATTGTTTTATTTTGAATGGGGCGAAAGGGGGGTGATTTGAACTTTTATTTATTTATATTTTTAAAAACTTTTTTTCACTTTTGGCATGCTTCCATAGTCTCCATGGGAGACTAGAGGCTGCCATAACCCGATCGGCTCTGCTACATGCAGGCCATGATCAGATCACCTACATGTAACAGAATACCTCACTTGCTATGAGCTCCGACCACGGGTAGCGCTCATAGCAAACCGGCAGTGACAGCCATAGAGGTCTCCAGGAGACCTCTGGTTGTCATGCCAACCCATCGGTGACCTGCTATCACGTGATGGGGGTCATCGATGGGCGGATTTCCAGCGCAATTTGCCAGAAATTAGTGTTAAATGCCGCTGTCAGCGTTTGACAGCGGCATTTAACAGGTTAACAGCTGCGAGAGGATCGTGATTCATCCCGCAGCTGTTAGGAGCACGTCAGTTGATCAGATTAACTGTCATGTGCCGGAAAAGGGGGGGAGGCGTCCAATGACAGATAGATCCGTCATTGGTCATTAAGGGGTTAAAGTAAAGTAATGGCTGCTCATTCTCCCCAGTCCCACAAGCTCGCTGCCTCAGGATAACACTTGACTCTGATCTCTACTTCTAACCACATATCCAAGCCCTTTCCACTTCCTGCTGACTCCAACTCAAAAATATTTCCCAAATTCGTACATTCCTTAATCAACAACCCTAGTCCATGCACTCATCATCTCCCGCCTCGACTACTGCAACCTCCTGTTTTGTGGCCTCCCTTCTAACATCTTGCACCCCTCCAATCTATCCTAAACTCTGTTGCCCAACTAATCCACCTACCCCCCGCTATTCCCCATCCTCTCCCCTTTGTCATTCCCTTCACTGGCTCCCCATTACTCAGAGACTCCAGTTAAAATCCCTAACCATGGCATACAAAGCCATCCACAATCTCCTCCATAGATCTGTGACCTAACGTCTCTTACCTGCACGCAACCTCCGATCCTCACAAGATCTCGTTCACTACTCCCCTCTTATCTCCTCTTCCCACAATCGCAAACAATATTTCATCCCCCCTTCTCTGGAACTCTCTACCTAAACATAACAGACTCTCGCATACAATGGAAAATGTCAAAAGGAACCTGAAGACCTACCTCTTCCAACAAGCCGACAACCTGAATAACCTTCATTCCACCAAACTGCTGCATGACCAGCTTTACCCTCACCTATTGTATCCTCCTCACCCATCCCTTGTAGACTGTGTTCCCTCGCAGGCAGGGGCCTCACTCCTCCTGTACTGTACGGTGCGTGTATGTGTGTATATATATATATATATTATTTTATTTTTTATTTTTTATTTTTTTTTCATCTTTCACATTCTAGAAATTACAAAAAGGAAAATGGGCAGATTCAAAAGTTTGGAAACTCTTCATGCTTAGTACCTAGTTGTCACAACTCTGTTGCCGAGTATCCTGGGGCTAGGAGCTCCTTCCCTGATGCTAGGGGTGCCCTAGCTATCCTTGTTCCCTGGATTACTTCCAATGGTATAGATGCCGGGGCCATGTACCTTGCTGAGCTACTGAATCCACCCTCTGGTTGGCAATATACCAACCAGACTAACAAGGTAATATAAACAGAGATAAAGGAAAATACAAATTATACAAATATACTCACACAAACAACAGAGGAAAAGACTGGGAAGTGGAGGATGGGGGGAAAAACAAAGTAGGAGGAGAAGATTGTGAGCCCCATAGAGGACAGTGATGATAATGTGTGCAACCTGTAAAGCCCTGCGGAATATGTTAGCACTATATAAAAAAAAAGATTATTATTTGCACTCAACCAAAACCAAACAACAGTTTTAGATAATTCCAAATGCCTTCTCAAACAACAACACTCCACCAACTCCTGAACCATGCAGCAATAAAGCGAACTCTGGCAATGAGTGCTTGCCAGAGCTCAGTATATATAGGAGAGGAGAGTGGCCATCAGTGAAAGCTGAAAGCCTTAAGGTAGGTAAGCTTCCAGTAGCTCACAACTGTGCATAATTAACCCCTGCACTGCTAGAAGAAACCTGCACCATTTAATATGAAGAAGTGCTTCTAGTCAGTGTAGAAGTAGGAGAAATCAGACGCTGCAGTCTTCTGGCTCCTGTCTGTCATGGTAAACCCTTAACAGTACCCCCCCTTCTACGAGAGACCTCCGAAACTTCAGGGCCAGGTTTATGAGGATGTGCTGTGTGATAAGATCGAATCAACCAGACCTCATGGACTTCAGATGCTGGTACCCACATTCTCTCTTCAGGCTTGTCACCCTTACAGTGTACCAGATACTGAAGTGACCGACGAACTAAGCGAGATTAAACGATCTTAGTTATCTGAAATTCCAAATTTCCATCAACAATGACCAGAGATGGCGTTAGGGGTGATGTTTCAGAAGACACAACTTATTTCTTAAGTAGAGACTGGAGAAACACATTATGGATCCTAAAGGTGGGCAGAAAAAGCAAGATGGAATGCTACAGGATTGACGACGGCCACACTCTTATAAGAACCTGGAACCCAGTTTCCAAGAGGGAGCCTTCAACTTAATGTTCCGTGACGACAACCACACCAAATCACAGGTCTGAACCCACCAAACGTCTCCGATCAGCCACACTCTTATATTTGGACCCCATCTTCTTCAAATTATTGAATATCTTTTGCTACACAGACATAATAGATGATGAAAACCGTTCTTCTTCAGGCGTTCCTGAAGAAGGATTCCTATTACACGAGCTGAACTGAGGATAAAACCCTTATGCTCCTAAGAACGATAACTTATCAGACTCATGACAGCATTTCTTCACCTCAAATTCAGCTAGAGGTTAGTAAATAACCCAATTCTCCTGATTCTCAGACGCAAAACAGCTAAGATAAGTCTCAAGATTCTGGTTAACACGTTCAGTTTGCCCATTAGACTGTGGATGACACATTCAAGAAAACGACAACCTCTTCCAAAATTTGGAAATAAATTACAGCCCCGATCAGGAACAATATTGTCATTATTTTATAATGTCTCTGATGAAAATTTGCACTAAGGTCTTGACGTTAAGTAAAGCAAGTGGCGCAATGAAACGTGACATCTTACTGAATCTGCCCACCACCACCAAAATTACAGTAATGTATTACCTGCTGACACAGGTAGATCATTGATGAAATCTACCAATAAATGAGTCCAAGGTCTACTGGGAATCGCCAATGGTTGGAGAGACTCAAACGTACGAGTATGAGAGGTCTTTGAATGTGCCCAAACACTGTAGGCGGCTACATACTTCAGAATTTTCTGATGCACTCCTGACCACTAAAAACACCTAGTAAGAAGATCTGTGGTGGCTTTACTACCAGGATGTATGGCCAAGATCGAATCATGATGTTTACTTAGGACCCTAAGGTGGAGATTCACAGGTACAAACAAGCAGCAGGAGCATCCCTCTGAGCCTCTACAACCTATTTCTCAAGATTGTAGGATATAGAGGCAATAAGCCAACCCCTTAAAGTATAGGAACCGGTTCACAATTATCTACACCCACCGGAAAACAATTAGATAAGACATCTGCCTTAATGTTCTTGTTCCTTGGCATATGTATAACAAAGAAGTTAAACCTGGTAAAGAATAACTAATAATTTTAGAAAATAATAATTTTCTCAGCAGATGACGCTTTTTTAGAAATGTATGCACAACATGGACGTCATTTACCAGAATGTGCACCTTGTGACAATGCACCCCCAGACCCACTTCAGACACGTCATCTTCTACAATAAATGGTTGAATGATGTCAGACTGTATGAGAATTGGCGCAGATGCAAAACACTCCATCAAGGTATCGAATGCCTCCCTGGCCAGACTAGACCATTTGGAAAAGTCTATCCCACACCTGGTCATATCAGTCAAAGGTATGGCCACTACTGAAAAGTTTTTGATCAACTTATAGTAGTAGTTGGCGAAATCCAAAAACCTTTGTAACGCTTTTCCTCAGGATGATCCCAATCCAGTACCGCCCTGACTTTCGCCAGATGCAAGCGAAAACTGGTGGACAATAAAACATAGCCCAGAAAAGGAATCTTCTCAACAGGGAACATACATTTATTTGTGAAATAAAAAGAAAAGTCAGCTCATCCATCCGGACGTCCAGGACTCAGAGCACGGAAATCTGCAGTGCAGCAGGAAAAGCAATCGATAAACCAGGGAAAAATCCAGCTCAAATCATCCCGTAAAAATTCTTTAAAATCTTACATCCAGCATAATTGACATAACCCTAAGGTTGGGAGAGTTAATGGGAAGACGTGTTTCGAACCTTGCTGTTCTTAGTCCTTGCATGCCTCTGTGTTCAAAATCTTGGCCTTTAATTCAACATCCTGTCTAAGTCATGTGATTACCTAAAACAATTACCGTATATACTCGTGTATAAGACAAGATTTTAAGCCCATTTTTTGGGCTGAAAGTCCCCCTCTCGGCTTATACACGAGTCATATTTCTGGTGGTCGGCGGGGGAGGGGGAGTGGGGGTGTCAGAGATCACACTTACCCTCCCCTGGTGCAGTCTCTGCAGCCCCCCCCTTCTCCATGGTCTCCCTTCCTGACTTCAGCGGTCACGTGGTATGTTGTGAGTTCATTTTTCCCTTCACCAGTGAGGTCTGATGAACTCCCTCTTCTGGCGAAGGAAGGTAGTGAGGCTGATTACCAAACAGCTGAGCAGGTAGATGATGACTGGGTCACAGGAACTGATAACTGGATATAAGGCAGCCGACGCCCTGCTGCCTTGCCGGTGATTTTCCTGCTGGATTCTTGGAGGCCAGTCTGATTTCTGCTTCTCAAAGCTAAGTTTTGCTCTGCCTTTTGTACACTTTAGTTCTGGTTTTGTTAGCCTTGTTTTTTGGAGTTCAGCCATCCCCGGCCGGGGGTGAGCTGAATTCCATTTTTGTCTCTGATCTGTTGATCTTTGGCTCTGTCTTCAGAATATACCTGAGTGCTGATATAGTCTTTTTGAAGCCTAGCGACTTCAGGGCCTGTTTTTCCTATCAGTCTGTTGGTTCATTTTTGGATAGGGTTTTTGCGGATTGCAGACAGCAGCTTTTCTCTCCTGTCCTATTTAGTTAGCTTGGGCCCCATCATTTGCTCAACCTATCTTTCTATCTGTGTTAGTGTTTTTTCATCTTGCTTCACAGTCATTATATGTTGGGGGCTGCCTATTGCTTTGGGGTCTGCTCTGGGGCAGTTTAGATTTCCCCTTTCTGTCTTTAGGCTAATTTAGTTCTCCGGCTGTGATCGAGGGGTCTAGGGCACCGTAGAAACCCCCCACGGCTACTGCTAGTTGTTGTGGATAGGTTCAGGGGTCTGCAATCCGATAGCTTCCAACTTCTCTGGTTTTCTGGACTTAGCTATTATTTTTGTTTTTTCCTCCTTCAGTGACTCATCCATAACAGTGGTACCTCTCATTTAACTCTTGAATATGCGCATATTCATGAGTGTAATGAGCGGTATCACGTGACCGCTAAAGGCAGGAAGGAAGACAGTAGAGAAGCGGGGCTGCAGAAACCGCGGCAGGAGGGGGTAAGTATAGCGATATTCACCTGTCCGGAGTCCATTGCTGCTCACCGCTGTCTGCTGCTTCCTGTGTCAATGAAGTTTAGCCAGCAGGGGGCACGGTGATGTGGTTAGTGCCTGCTGCACCATCTGCTGGCTGAACAGTCACTGACAGAGGAAGCGCAGACAGCGGTGAGCAGCGATGGACCCCGAACAGGAGAATATCTCGGGTGCTGGGTCCTGAGCAGGAGAGGTGAGTATGGCATTTTTTTGCAGGAGCAGCATATGGGGGCATAATATATGGAGCATTTTATGGGGGCAGCATATGTGGACATATTCTATGGAGCAGCATATGGGGGCATAGTCTATGGAACATCTTATGGGGGAATAATCTATGGAACATCTTATGGGGCATAGTCTATTGGGCATCTTATGGGGCCATAACTTTTATGGAGCACTATATGGGGCATATTATGCTATGGAGCATCTTATGGGGGCATTATTAACCTTTGTGCAGCATTATATGGGGTGTATTTTGTATGGAGCATCTAATGGGGCCAATCATGAACTTTATGGAGCATTATAAGATAAGATAATCCTTTAATCGTCCCACCATGGGGAAATTCAGAGCATTACAGCAGCAAGGCAGGAACAAGTACAGATACAGATGCATAAAGGCATTACATTGACAGTAGGTAGGTACAGATACGAAAAAAATATATAACCGGACTATCACAACTTTGGATCTATCAGTTCATTGTTTGGGTCGCTCTCCATTTTGGACAGTGCTGGTTATACAGCCTAACTGCAGCAGGAAGGAAGGACTTTCGATAGTGCTCCCTCTCACATTTAGGATGAAGTAGCCGGTCACTGACAGTACTGCACATCTTTGTCATGGTCTCATGCATGGGATGGGAATCATTCTGCACCATGTAGCTCACCTTGGCCAGTATCCTCCTGTATTCCTACTTCCTGAACTGGATCAAGGGGGCTTCCCAGGACAGAGCTGGCCCTTCTAATCAGTTTGTCCAGCCTATTCCTGTCCCTGGTTGATATGCCACTACCCCAGCACGCCACACCAAAGAAGATGACTAATGCCACAACAGAGTTGAAGAAGGATGCAAGGAATGCCCCCCTAACTCCAAAGGCTGTCAGCCTTCTGAGCAGATAAAGCCTACTGTGGCCCTTCCTGTACACTGCATCCAAGTGATGGGCCTAGTCAAGCTTATTATTGAGGATCACACCAAGGTACTTATAGGTGTCGACTATCTCAATGTCATTTCCCTGAATGTTCACCACTACTGGTGGATTTTTTCCCTTGCGAAAGTCCACCACCAATTCCTATATGGGGCTCCTGATTCAATATGGATATTCAACAACATTTAACCTACTGATGTCTCAATTAATTTTACTTTTATTGGTATCTATTTTTATTTTTGAACTTTACCAGTAGCTGCTGCATTTTCCACCCTAGGTTTATACGCGAGTCAATAAGTTTTCCCAGTTTTTTGTGGCAAAATAAGGGGGGTCGGCTTATACACGAGTATATTCGGTATTTATAACCAACTACACCTGTTGCAGGTTTAAATGGAGCTAGTCTCTAACAAATAAAAACTTTAGAAAAAATTCCATAAAAAAAGGAAAAACACAAAAGGCGTAAATTATAGTAACATGTCCAGCCACAATGAATCCGAATTATCATCCAACACCTACTGTTCAATAGTTTATACATAATGATGTGTCAAATCATGTTTAATGTTAATGCGTAAAGGTGCCCTTGTTTCTAACACATAAATACACCAGGATTCTCTATTAAGTAATTTTCTGTGGTGATCACCTCCTCTAAGGGGGATAGACACTCTTTCTATTCCAATGACTCTGCACATTGAAGTGTCTCCATTATGGTTTATTGAAAAATGTCTTGAGGCTGCCGAACATTTCAGTGTCTTTTTATTATTAGCTGCATCCGATAGGTGTCGTCTAATTCTAATCTTTAGTTGATTAGTAGTACACCCGACATGTTAGGTCCTACATGCCAAACTGGTAATGGTTTATACTACATACGTGGTGTTACAGTTTATGAATTTCTTTATTTTATAGGTTTTATTCGTAACTGTTGAACTAAATTCGTTAGTGTTATTCAACATGATTATAACATATGCATAAATGATGTCTGCATTTATAAAAACCTACCGAATGCAGCCATGTTTTATCTTTATTTGTTTTACTTGGACAATACATCTCCCAAAGAAAAATAAAGGATGGAATCTCCAGCGCTGGACTTCAGTTAAAAATACATCATTTATTGTAAATTCTTAAAATCGAACAGAAAAAAGTGTGGATAAGGACATACAGGCAGATGGGGTCTCTGGTGGTCTCCAACCAACGCGTTTCGACCTAGAGGGTCTTACTCATGGTTCACACTAGACCAATACTGACGACTACAAATAGTACAAAAACTAGTAAATCACAGGTGTTGGACAAAAGAATTAATGAAAATAGGGAGTATCCCTACCAGTTAACTCTTGCAAACACTCAGCCTAATGTGGAGCTGAAACAAAAACTAGTCGGAAAAACAGGAAAAAAAAACAAAAAAACAAAAAAAAACTAATAAAAAGATATCATAAGAATATAATAACAATCACAAAAATTATCAGAATAACCAGAATTGAATAGGACTAAGTAGAATGTAAATATACAGAAGAAAATATCAATCTAATTGCAATATTAAATCAAGTCGTTTGTTCAGACCTAATGGTACTCTTGTATTTAATTTAAAAATCCAAAAGGATTCACGATTCAATAATTTTCTCCTGAAATCACCTCCCCTAGTAGATCTATAGACTTTCTCTATTGCTATAATTTTGAGGCTATCAGTTTTACCTCCATGAACAGTTTTACAATGATAAGAAACTGCTGAAATATTATAATTGCTACTAGTAGCTTCTGACAAGTGTTTCCTAATTCTCTTTTTAAGAGGTCCTATTGTGCAGCCTACATATTGTAGGTTACAAAAAACGCATTCAATAACATATATTACTCCTTCTGAATTACAATTTATGTGAGACTGAATAGGGTATGATATGCCAGTAACACTAGAAGTGAATCTGCTGGTTTTAACCACATAGTTGCAGACTTTACAGGGATGATGTCCACATTTGGAAAAGCCTTTATATGACAACCAAGTATTATTTTTAGTTCTCCTATTACGGATAAAAAGACTGGGGGATAAGATATCGCTCAAAGCAGGAGCTTTCCTGGCTATGTATCGTATCTGGGTATTGTCCAGAATTTGACCAAGTTTATTATCATTGTGTAAAATAGGTAAATATTTTTTGACAATGTCCGTTATCTTATTGAATTGTGGACTGTACATGGTAGAAAAACTAACTATAGGACGGTCATAATTATTACAGGGGGCCCGTGTGCGATTCTTTTTCTTGTTAGCAGTAACTCCAGTGTGTACAAGGCTCAAAGGAGATTCATTCAGCAGGGTGTGTCTATCGATGCTGCTGACAATATTATCAGCTTTCCTTAGCATCCAATTAGCATATCCTCTGTCCTTAAGTCTAGAAAGGGTTTTGTTTGATTCTTTAGCAAATATTATAGGTGAACTACAATTTCTTTTTAACCTAATTAATTCTCCCACTGGAATGTTTTTAACCACGTGCTTGGGGTGACAAGAATAAGCTTGTAAAATTGAATTTGTATCTGTGGGTTTTCTGAAAGGAAAAATGCAGACCTTTTGGCTGTCAAAATTCACAGACAAAGTCACATCCAGATAACTGACAGAGAAATCCGACACTGTAAATGTAAATGAAAGATTAAAATCATTCATATTAATATAGCTAATGAAATCAGTAATTCCTGAGATGTCTCCCTTCCAAATCAAAATCAGGTCATCTATAAAGCGACCATATAGTTGTATATTTTGTGAAAAGGGATTATTGTTACATAAGATATATTTCTCTTCCCAAACAGCTACTGTAATATTAGCTAAAGCTGGGGAACATTTACCCCCCATACTTACTCCTTGTTTTTGTAAGAAAAAAATTCCATCAAATGAAAAATAATTATGTGAGAGAAGAAAGGAAACTGCATCCACAATGAAGGATTGAATTTCTATCACATATGTGCTATATTTGTCCAAAAAGAATGTGAGACTAGAAATAATCACATTGTGTGGTATGGACGGGTATAAACCCACCACATCACAGGTAATCCATGAATATTCTGGTGACCAATGATAATCATCCAAGGCAGAGATTAACATTTTGGTGTCTCTGATATATCCTGGAAGATCAATGACCAAAGGTTGTAGGTAATGATCAACCCACTCTGCCAATTTCTCTGAAAAAGACCCTATCCCCGAAATTATAGTTCTAAAGGGGGGGGGGAACAAATCCTTGTGGATTTTAGGAAACGCATGATAAATGGGAATCACAGGGTTCTTGATATTAACATAATCATAAATTTTCTGTGTTATGGCCCCTGTGACTAAACCATCGTTTAATAATTTTGACAAATCACACTGAAATTTAGACGTGGGATCACTAGAAATCTTGGAATAGGTAGCAGAATCATTCAAAATGCGCAGATTTTCTGAATAATACAGACCAGCATTAAGCACGACTACTCCACCCCCTTTATCTGCCTGTCTCACCAGAATGTCAGCATTATCTTTTAACTCTTTCATAGCTGCTCTCTCTTGTGCTGTTAAATTGTCATATGTCATTTCTGTTATTTTATCAAGCTCCACTAAATCTTTCTCTATTAGTTCTTGGAATATATCTAGAATAGCAGGTCTGGACTGAACTGGATAAAACCCTGGATTGGGCATTTTAAAGAGATCATTTAAAGTCCTATTTTTTGGTAAGGAATGTGATTGTAAGTCTCTAAGAGTGGAATAGCCTATAAGATCTTTAAAAGAAAAATTTCCATAGGGAAAAATTAACTCAGGAATATTTGTAGATCCAGACAGTGACAAGGTCTCTGAAGAGGTGGACTGGTAGTCAAAATGACATTTCAAAGTTAAATTTCTGGCAAACTTATTCACATCTAGAAGAGTCTGATAAATATCAAATTTGTTGACTGGACTAAATCCCAAGCCTTTGCTCAAGAGAGTCATATGAGCTTCTGATAGGATATAGCTTGAAAGATTTATTACAGGGCATGTTGATATCTCCTCCTGTTTCTGAAGTGGTAGTTTCTTTTTATGTTTCCTCCCCGCTCTTCTCCGTCGTTTTTTGATCTCCTTACGATAATTCCATCACTACGGATATCCTCAGAATGATTAGTGTTGAAGGAAGCATCTAAGAACTCTTCTGACGTATTCAGATTAGAACTGGAAGACACTGTTGAATCATGAGACCTGGTGAAGCTGACCCTGCGATCTCTATGGTGAAAGCCTGAAAAACCATGCTGATATCGTTTTTTACCTTCTTGAAAAGGACGGCTTTTCTTCCAGGAATAGACCTGGTTCAATTCAAAGTCGCGTTTGTCTCTTGTGAATTTACTGCGTTTTATATCTGCAATATATTCTTCCAGTTTGGAAAGATTTTTTTCCATTCTTGAATTAAATTTGTCAAAGTCTTTCACATTATTGTGTTTGTTCAGAGAAGTCTGCATCTTAGTGATCTCTTCTTTAACACAAGTCATCTCCAGTTCCTCATATTTAATAATCAACTCCATTAATTTGAAAGAACTTTGTGTAAGAATCTGCTCCCACTCTAATCTGAAAGTGTCTGAGTAGATGAAGGTAGGTCTTTTATTCAGTCTCAATCCCCTAGGGATAAGTTTTTTCGTCAGATAAGATTTTAGAGAGGTCATGTCCCACCATAATCTGGTTTCCTTATTTTTCCGATTTTCCAGTTTATTAAAAAGGTTTTCTAAAGACTCTACCTGAGAGACCCCACTGCTCACATTAGTAACATCATCTGTAGAGTCAAAAATGGCTGCAAAGATATGCTGCCTATTTCTGTCCAAATCCATGTCCATAGAATTAGTGTTTACAAGCGTCCACAACAATTATAGAGTAAGGGAGCAGGACTAGATCATAAATATAATTATAGAAGGATAGGGAAAATGAAGGGAGGTCAGCTCACCAGTCTCGGTTGCGATCCATAATCCTCCTGCGCATTTTACAAGCTTATTCTTGTCACCCCAAGCACGTGGTTAAAAACATTCCAGTGGGAGAATTAATTAGGTTAAAAAGAAATTGTAGTTCACCTATAATATTTGCTAAAGAATCAAACAAAACCCTTTCTAGACTTAAGGACAGAGGATATGCTAATTGGATGCTAAGGAAAGCTGATAATATTGTCAGCAGGATCGATAGACACACCCTGCTGAATGAATCTCCTTTGAGCCTTGTACACACTGGAGTTACTGCTAACAAGAAAAAGAATCGCACACGGGCCCCCTGTAATAATTATGACCGTCCTATAGTTAGTTTTTCTACCATGTACAGTCCACAATTCAATAAGATAACGGACATTGTCAAAAAATATTTACCTATTTTACACAATGATAATAAACTTGGTCAAATTCTGGACAATACCCAGATACGATACATAGCCAGGAAAGCTCCTGCTTTGAGCGATATCTTATCCCCCAGTCTTTTTATCCGTAATAGGAGAACTAAAAATAATACTTGGTTGTCATATAAAGGCTTTTCCAAATGTGGACATCATCCCTGTAAAGTCTGCAACTATGTGGTTAAAACCAGCAGATTCACTTCTAGTGTTACTGGCATATCATACCCTATTCAGTCTCACATAAATTGTAATTCAGAAGGAGTAATATATGTTATTGAATGCGTTTTTTGTAACCTACAATATGTAGGCTGCACAATAGGACCTCTTAAAAAGAGAATTAGGAAACACTTGTCAGAAGCTACTAGTAGCAATTATAATATTTCAGCAGTTTCTTATCATTGTAAAACTGTTCATGGAGGTAAAACTGATAGCCTCAAAATTATAGCAATAGAGAAAGTCTATAGATCTACTAGGGGAGGTGATTTCAGGAGAAAATTATTGAATCGTGAATCCTTTTGGATTTTTAAATTAAATACAAGAGTACCATTAGGTCTGAACAAACGACTTGATTTAATATTGCAATTAGATTGATATTTTCTTCTGTATATTTACATTCTACTTAGTCCTATTCAATTCTGGTTATTCTGATAATTTTTGTGATTGTTATTATATTCTTATGATATCTTTTTATTAGTTTTTTTTTGTTTTTTTGTTTTTTTTTCCTGTTTTTCCGACTAGTTTTTGTTTCAGCTCCACATTAGGCTGAGTGTTTGCAAGAGTTAACTGGTAGGGATACTCCCTATTTTCATTAATTCTTTTGTCCAACACCTGTGATTTACTAGTTTTTGTACTATTTGTAGTCGTCAGTATTGGTCTAGTGTGAACCATGAGTAAGACCCTCTAGGTCGAAACGCGTTGGTTGGAGACCACCAGAGACCCCATCTGCCTGTATGTCCTTATCCACACTTTTTTCTGTTCGATTTTAAGAATTTACAATAAATGATGTATTTTTAACTGAAGTCCAGCGCTGGAGATTCCATCCTTTATTTTGCTTCAGTCAACACCCCTGATCAAGGTGACTCCGTGCGCAGGAGGATTATGGATCGCAACCGAGACTGGTGAGCTGACCTCCCTTCATTTTCCCTATCCTTCTATAATTATATTTATGATCTAGTCCTGCTCCCTTACTCTATAATTGTTGTGGACGCTTGTAAACACTAATTCTATGGACATGGATTTGGACAGAAATAGGCAGCATATCTTTGCAGCCATTTTTGACTCTACAGATGATGTTACTAATGTGAGCAGTGGGGTCTCTCAGGTAGAGTCTTTAGAAAACCTTTTTAATAAACTGGAAAATCGGAAAAATAAGGAAACCAGATTATGGTGGGACATGACCTCTCTAAAATCTTATCTGACGAAAAAACTTATCCCTAGGGGATTGAGACTGAATAAAAGACCTACCTTCATCTACTCAGACACTTTCAGATTAGAGTGGGAGCAGATTCTTACACAAAGTTCTTTCAAATTAATGGAGTTGATTATTAAATATGAGGAACTGGAGATGACTTGTGTTAAAGAAGAGATCACTAAGATGCAGACTTCTCTGAACAAACACAATAATGTGAAAGACTTTGACAAATTTAATTCAAGAATGGAAAAAAATCTTTCCAAACTGGAAGAATATATTGCAGATATAAAACGCAGTAAATTCACAAGAGACAAACGCGACTTTGAATTGAACCAGGTCTATTCCTGGAAGAAAAGCCGTCCTTTTCAAGAAGGTAAAAAACGATATCAGCATGGTTTTTCAGGCTTTCACCATAGAGATCGCAGGGTCAGCTTCACCAGGTCTCATGATTCAACAGTGTCTTCCAGTTCTAATCTGAATACGTCAGAAGAGTTCTTAGATGCTTCCTTCAACACTAATCATTCTGAGGATATCCGTAGTGATGGAATTATCGTAAGGAGATCAAAAAACGACGGAGAAGAGCGGGGAGGAAACATAAAAAGAAACTACCACTTCAGAAACAGGAGGAGATATCAACATGCCCTGTAATAAATCTTTCAAGCTATATCCTATCAGAAGCTCATATGACTCTCTTGAGCAAAGGCTTGGGATTTAGTCCAGTCAACAAATTTGATATTTATCAGACTCTTCTAGATGTGAATAAGTTTGCCAGAAATTTAACTTTGAAATGTCATTTTGACTACCAGTCCACCTCTTCAGAGACCTTGTCACTGTCTGGATCTACAAATATTCCTGAGTTAATTTTTCCCTATGGAAATTTTTCTTTTAAAGATCTTATAGGCTATTCCACTCTTAGAGACTTACAATCACATTCCTTACCAAAAAATAGGACTTTAAATGATCTCTTTAAAATGCCCAATCCAGGGTTTTATCCAGTTCAGTCCAGACCTGCTATTCTAGATATATTCCAAGAACTAATAGAGAAAGATTTAGTGGAGCTTGATAAAATAACAGAAATGACATATGACAATTTAACAGCACAAGAGAGAGCAGCTATGAAAGAGTTAAAAGATAATGCTGACATTCTGGTGAGACAGGCAGATAAAGGGGGTGGAGTAGTCGTGCTTAATGCTGGTCTGTATTATTCAGAAAATCTGCGCATTTTGAATGATTCTGCTACCTATTCCAAGATTTCTAGTGATCCCACGTCTAAATTTCAGTGTGATTTGTCAAAATTATTAAACGATGGTTTAGTCACAGGGGCCATAACACAGAAAATTTATGATTATGTTAATATCAAGAACCCTGTGATTCCCATTTATCATGCGTTTCCTAAAATCCACAAGGATTTGTTCCCCCCCCCCTTTAGAACTATAATTTCGGGGATAGGGTCTTTTTCAGAGAAATTGGCAGAGTGGGTTGATCATTACCTACAACCTTTGGTCATTGATCTTCCAGGATATATCAGAGACACCAAAATGTTAATCTCTGCCTTGGATGATTATCATTGGTCACCAGAATATTCATGGATTACCTGTGATGTGGTGGGTTTATACCCGTCCATACCACACAATGTGATTATTTCTAGTCTCACATTCTTTTTGGACAAATATAGCACATATGTGATAGAAATTCAATCCTTCATTGTGGATGCAGTTTCCTTTCTTCTCTCACATAATTATTTTTCATTTGATGGAATTTTTTTCTTACAAAAACAAGGAGTAAGTATGGGGGGTAAATGTTCCCCAGCTTTAGCTAATATTACAGTAGCTGTTTGGGAAGAGAAATATATCTTATGTAACAATAATCCCTTTTCACAAAATATACAACTATATGGTCGCTTTATAGATGACCTGATTTTGATTTGGAAGGGAGACATCTCAGGAATTACTGATTTCATTAGCTATATTAATATGAATGATTTTAATCTTTCATTTACATTTACAGTGTCGGATTTCTCTGTCAGTTATCTGGATGTGACTTTGTCTGTGAATTTTGACAGCCAAAAGGTCTGCATTTTTCCTTTCAGAAAACCCACAGATACAAATTCAATTTTACAAGCTTATTCTTGTCACCCCAAGCACGTGGTTAAAAACATTCCAGTGGGAGAATTAATTAGGTTAAAAAGAAATTGTAGTTCACCTATAATATTTGCTAAAGAATCAAACAAAACCCTTTCTAGACTTAAGGACAGAGGATATGCTAATTGGATGCTAAGGAAAGCTGATAATATTGTCAGCAGCATCGATAGACACACCCTGCTGAATGAATCTCCTTTGAGCCTTGTACACACTGGAGTTACTGCTAACAAGAAAAAGAATCGCACACGGGCCCCCTGTAATAATTATGACCGTCCTATAGTTAGTTTTTCTACCATGTACAGTCCACAATTCAATAAGATAACGGACATTGTCAAAAAATATTTACCTATTTTACACAATGATAATAAACTTGGTCAAATTCTGGACAATACCCAGATACGATACATAGCCAGGAAAGCTCCTGCTTTGAGCGATATCTTATCCCCCAGTCTTTTTATCCGTAATAGGAGAACTAAAAATAATACTTGGTTGTCATATAAAGGCTTTTCCAAATGTGGACATCATCCCTGTAAAGTCTGCAACTATGTGGTTAAAACCAGCAGATTCACTTCTAGTGTTACTGGCATATCATACCCTATTCAGTCTCACATAAATTGTAATTCAGAAGGAGTAATATATGTTATTGAATGCGTTTTTTGTAACCTACAATATGTAGGCTGCACAATAGGACCTCTTAAAAAGAGAATTAGGAAACACTTGTCAGAAGCTACTAGTAGCAATTATAATATTTCAGCAGTTTATTATCATTGTAAAACTGTTCATGGAGGTAAAACTGATAGCCTCAAAATTATAGCAATAGAGAAAGTCTATAGATCTACTAGGGGAGGTGATTTCAGGAGAAAATTATTGAATCGTGAATCCTTTTGGATTTTTAAATTAAATACAAGAGTACCATTAGGTCTGAACAAACGACTTGATTTAATATTGCAATTAGATTGATATTTTCTTCTGTATATTTACATTCTACTTAGTCCTATTCAATTCTGGTTATTCTGATAATTTTTGTGATTGTTATTATATTCTTATGATATCTTTTTATTAGTTTTTTTTTTGTTTTTTTGTTTTTTTTTCCTGTTTTTCCGACTAGTTTTTGTTTCAGCTCCACATTAGGCTGAGTGTTTGCAAGAGTTAACTGGTAGGGATACTCCCTATTTTCATTAATTCTTTTGTCCAACACCTGTGATTTACTAGTTTTTGTACTATTTGTAGTCGTCAGTATTGGTCTAGTGTGAACCATGAGTAAGACCCTCTAGGTCGAAACGCGTTGGTTGGAGACCACCAGAGACCCCATCTGCCTGTATGTCCTTATCCACACTTTTTTCTGTTCGATTTTAAGAATTTACAATAAATGATGTATTTTTAACTGAAGTCCAGCGCTGGAGATTCCATCCTTTATTTTGCTTCAGTCAACACCCCTGATCAAGGTGACTCCGTGCGCAGGAGGATTATGGATCGCAACCGAGACTGGTGAGCTGACCTCCCTTCATTTTCCCTATCCTTCTATAATTATCTCCCAAAGAAGGCGCCCTTTTGGCAGAGAATCTAAGGCTATGTGCACACGCTGAGGATTCTGCTGCAGATCCGCAGTGGTTTTGGCCCTGCGGATCTGCAGCAGTTTCTGCTGCGGTGTACAGTACCATAATATCCTATGGGAAATGGAAACCGCAGTGCAGACGGTGCAGATTTTTCCATGCGGATTTGCTGCGGTTTCTAATCCGCAGAAAGAATTGAAATGTCAATTCTTTCTGCGGATTCCGCTGCGGTTTACCATCTGCTCCATTGTAGAGGTGATAAACCGCAAGGCTAATCCGCAGATAAACCGCAGGTCTTTTGACCTGCGGATTTACCTGCGGATTTTGCTAAATCTGCGTGGATCAATCCGCACCCCAATCCGCAGCGTGTGCACACACCCCAATAGGGTGAATTATGGTAGTAATTTTTTTATTTCTCATTTTGGTGCAGTAGAATGTATTTCTGCATAATGCTTTTAATCTCCATAAATTGTGGACTGTATTGTGTTACGAATGTAATCTGATTCAATCTCTGGTTAGGATTTTTTATTTTTTCTTTCAACATGTCTGATCTATTAATTCCAGCAACCGAAACATTTGCACTATCCAACATCCATTTTGAATAACCTCGTTCCCTCAATCTCTTATTAGCCTGAAAGGATTCTTTTTTGAAAAACTTATCAGAAGTAGTATTCCTTTTTATTCGCGCTAATTCTCAGAAGTATATATTTGGATTGGTTTTTTTTTTTGGAATGGCAGGCTGTTGCATAGAGCATGGAATTCACTGCTGTTTCTTTTCTCAATGGGGTAATCATCAAACCTCCTGGTGAAATCTCTAAGGTATAGGTGCTTATTTTCAAAAATAAGGCTAACGAGTCTAGGGATAGCTTATGCTGGGTATGCTTGGATAGAGTCCTATGACATCACAGGAAAGCCATAAACTATGCTCTGGCCAAACAGATCCATCCAGAGAAGAGATAACGTGCTTTGTGTCCCTCAAGTAGCTAGGAATACTTTTGACTAAAGCTGAAGATAAAAATCCAGCCATGAACTAAGTTTCTTGCCCAAATTGCCAATATCTGCTACTATGGGACATAGGGGAGGGGGGGAGAAGATGTCTCCTGGGTTACAAACCTGCACATTAACCCCTTAAGGACCGGGGTTATTTTTGGTTTTGCGTTTTTGTTTTTCGCTCCCTTTCTTCCCAGAGCCATAACTTTTTATTTTTCCATCAATATGGCCATGTGAGGGCTTTTTTTTTTTTTTAAATTCGTTTTTATTGAAAATACTATAATACAACATCACAAATGTACAACACAGGTCAAAGTAACATAAATGTATAATTATGCAACCATTGCAGTATAAACAAAGCACTTCGGTCTTAACCTTCTTCCACCCAGGGCCCTCCTCCAACCTTTATTTGACTGGCTCAACTGTGACTCGCTAACTGTGTGGCTTCCCAAGCCTGCCAATCCCTGGTGAACTTCTGTAGGGCATTATTTTTGTGGGCTAGCATTTTTTAAAAAATAAACGTGTTATTAACTGCTTGAGCTATGGCCTCTTTCTTAGGAATAACATCTTTTTTCCACTGTTTAGCTAATAGGAGTCTTGTCGGTAACACAATATGAGCCGTTACCACTCTAGAGCACGGGGGAATGCATGTATGTTTAAGAGGAGGAGCGCCACCACGGGAGACGACTGAACGATTTGTCCCCCTACAGTTGTGGCCAAAAGTATTGACACTCCTGCAATTCTGTCAGATAATACTCAGTTTCTTCCTGAAAATGATTGCAAACACAAATTCTTTGGTATTATTATCTTCATTTAATTTGTCTTAAATGAAAAAGCACAAAAAGAATTGTCCTAAAGCCAAATTGGATATAATTCCACACCAAACATAAAAAAAGAGGGTGGACAAAAGAATTGGCACTGTTCGAAAAATCATGTGATGCTTCTCTAATTTGTGTAATTATCAGCACCTGTAACTTACCTGTGGCACCTAACAGGTGTTGGCAATAACTAAATCACACTTGCAGCCAGTTGACATGGATTAAAGTTGACTCAACCTCTGTCCTATGTCCTTGTGTGTACCACATTGAGCATGGAGAAAAGAAAGAAAACCAAAGAACCGTCTGAGGACTTGAGAAACCAAATTGTGAGGAAGCATGAGCAATCTCAAGGCTACAAGTCCATCTCCAAAGACCTGAATGTTCCTGTGTCTACCGTGCGCAGTGTCATCAAGAAGTTTAAAGCCCATGGCACTGTGGCTAACCTCCCTAGATGTGGACGGAAAAGAAAAATTGACAAGAGATTTCAACGTAAGATTGTGCGGATGTTGGATAAAAAACCTCGACTAACATCCAAACAAGTTCAAGCTGCCCTGCAGTCCGAGGGTACAACAGTGGCAACCTGTACTATCCGTCGGCGTCTGAATGAAGGGACTGTATGGTAGGAGACCCAGGAAGACCCCACTTCTTACCCCGAGACATAAAAAAGCCAGGCTGGAGTTTGCCAAAACTTACCTGAAAAAGCCTAAAATGCTTTGGAAGAATGTTCTCTGGTCAGATGAGACAAAAGTAGAGCTTTTTGGGCAAAGGCATCATAGAGTTTACAGGAGAAAAAAAGAGACATTCAAAGAAAAGAACACGGTCCCTACAGTCAAACATGGCGGAGGTTCCCTGATGTTTTGGGGTTGCTTTGCTGCCCCTAGCACTGGACTGCTTGACCGTGTGCATGGCATTGTGCAGTCTGAAGACTACCAACAAATTTTGCAGCATAATGTAGGGCCCAGTGTGAGAAAGCTGGGTCTCCCTCAGAGGTCATGGGTCTTCCAGCAGGACAATGACCCAAAACACACTTCAAAAAGCACTAGAAAATGGTTTGAGAGAAAGCACTGGAGACTTCTAAGGTGGCCAGCAATGAGTCCAGACCTGAATCCCATAGAACACCTGTGGAGAGATCTAAAAATGGCAGTTTGGAGAAGGCACCCTTCAAATATCAGGGACCTGAAGCAGTTTGCCAAAGAAGAATGGTCTAAAATTCCAGCAGAGCATTGTAAGAAACTCATTGATGGTTACCGGAAGCGGTTGGTCGCAGTTATTTTGGCTAAAGGTTGTGCAACCAAGTATTAGGCTGAGGGTGCCAATACTTTTGTCTGGCCCATTTTGTGGAGTTTTTTGTGAAATGATCAATGTTTTGCTTTTTGATTCATTCTCTTTTGTGTTTTTTTCATTTAAGACAAATTAAATGAAGATAATAATACCAAAGAATTTGTGTTTGCAATCATTTTCAGGAAGAAACTGAGTATTATCTGACAGAATTGCAGGGGTGTCAATACGTTTGACCACAACTGTACAAGTGAAATAAGTCTAAAGGCGTGATCCCACAAAGAAGTTATAAGTGGACAATCCCAAAATATATGATATAAGGACCCCACCTGATTACAGTTTCACCAACATAGGTGTGAGGTGTTGGGAAACATGGAATGGAGCTTCAAGGGAGTAAAATACCAGCGGAGTATCAGCTTCAAATGTGATTCAAAGTAGGACGCACATCTAATTTAATTGCTGTTAACCAGTCCTTGTCAGGTATGGCTTTACCAATGTCTTTTTCCCAAAATATGAAGGGTATAGATTTTACAAATCTGCTCTTATGTCCCAAGAAATCATAAAGGGGTCTCAAGCCTATATCTAGGGATGAGGAAGATGAGAGGGTCCTAATAATATCACTATTAACCCTATATGGGAAGTTTAGATATTTCTTTAAAATGTATTGTACCTGGAGATATGAGAAATGGTCTTTAAAGGTCAAGCCAAACCTGTTTTTCAAGTGGGCAAAAGGTAAAAGAGTGCGATCTTCATCTATATTGCTTAATACCGTGATCCCACCTATCTTCCAATGGTACAGGTCAAGGTCCTCTGATAACACCTCCAGAAGTTCTAAAGGTGCCTCGAGAGGCAATGCAGGGATGTGTGTCTGAGTGGAGGAGTGAACCTGAAGCCAATTAGACAGGGAGTGCTTAGTCAGTGGAATGAGGACCCCAGGTTCCGTGGGTCAACCAGAGCTGCCCATAGCACTGCCCTGAGAACTTGGGAGGGTGCAAAATGTGCCTCTATTTGGGACCACCTACTTGGGGGGTCGTGATTCCATCAGTTCTTCAACTGGCTGAGTTGAGTTGCTATATAGTAATCGTTCACATTTGGAAGTCCCACTCCCCCACTAGCTTTGCGGGTTGCAACAAATGTCTCGACAACTGAGGCTGCTTTCCTCCCCAGATGAAGGCGTTCAGAAGCTTATGAGAACGTTGAAAAAACACCTTCGGAAGTGATATCGGCACCATGCGAAATAAATATAACATTTTGGGCAGTAATAACATCTTAAAAAGTGCAATACGACCCACCCAGGAGACTTCAAATTTCTGGAGTCTGCTCATCTCATTCTCAATATCTGCTAATAGGGGGAGGTAATTGGCTTTGTACAAATTAGTGGAGGATGATGTTACCAACGTTCCCAGGTATGAAATTTGCTCCATCTGCCAGTCCATCCTCCTAATGGCCTTAAGGCGTTTCAACTGCGGTAATGGTATGTTAAGGGTTAGAATTTGAGAATTATTCTCATTAATTTTGTAGTAAGATAGGAGGCCAAATTTTTCAATAATCTCTAGAGCTGCCGGCAAAGACTCCAGGGGACGTGCTAACGTCAATATCACATCATCAGCATACAACGTGATGCAATGAGATTGTTCCCCCACCTCTATGCCCCAGATATCTGGACTTTGTCTGATTGCTTGGGCAAGTGGTTCTAAAGCTAAAGTGAACACTAGGGGGAGAGAGGACACCCCTGCCTAGTGCCATTTGTAATGGGGAATGTCTCTGACATGGTATCATTCACAAAAACCCTGGCCGACGGAGCAGAATACAGAGCTTTAATAGCAGTCAGCACCCGACCCCCATACGCTCCAGAACCGAGAAGACAAACGACCATCTCACTTGGTCAAATGCCTTCTCGGCATCTAAGGCCACTACCACAGCTGGTGTTCCCCTTCTATTTATTACATCTATCAAATCAATTACTTTCCTGGTGTTGTCAGCTGCAGTCCGCCCTTGCACAAAACCAGCCTGGTCTGGGTTAATAAGGGAAGGAATTATAGGCGCCAATCTCAGAGCAATACACTTAGCATGAATTTTGACATCAGTGTTTAACAATGAAATCGGGGGGAAGTTTTGGGGCACCTCCGGTGGCTTTCCCTGTTTTGGGAGTGTGATCACAGTAGCGGTCAGCATTTCTTTTGGGAAGTTCCCTTCATTTGCTGCTAATTGTAGGATTTTGTATAAGTTTGGGACTAAGATCTCCTGGCAAGCTTTATAGTACAAGTTTGTAAGACCGTCCGGGCCTGGGGCCCTCGCCTTTGGGAGTTAATCACTTTGGTCAATTCAGTCTCCGTCAAAGGTGCGTTTAAGATTTCTAACTGGTCTGGTGCAAGAGTTGGGAGATTAATGCTTGACAAAAACAGATTTGTATCAGGGGCTGTTGGGCCATGGAGGTCTGCTCTTGGATCTAAGTTATACAAAGAAGCATAGTAATCCTTAAATTTACTGGCGATTTCCCGAGGAGTGTATATCTTAGAATCGGGAGATAAGCTCCTCAAAAAGGGGATCTTGGTTTTAGAAGTTTTCATTTTCACTCTGGATGCTAGCAGTTTACCTGCTTTATTATTTTGGGAGTAGTAATGGGCTTTGGTGATCATAAGATTTTTTTCATAATTGTGTAAGAGTAATTCCCGCAATTCCAGTCGGAGATCACGTAGTTTACACATATGGGCAGAGGATGGGGCTCTTTTATTCATGTATTCCAGTGAACTGATCGCTGCTGTAAGGTCTGATAAGCGTTTTTCTCTTTGCTTTTTAAGAATATGGCCTATTTTAATAAAGTGGCCCCTGATAAACGCTTTATGGGCATTCCATACATGGAAGTAATTAGTGACCGAGTCCGCATTGAGCTCAAAGTATTCTTTAAGAGCTACTTTTGTTTGTGCCACTAAATGGGGGGTTTTTAGAATAAAGGGGTTCATCTTCCATGGGGAGTAAAGGGGGCACTCAGATTCTTCCCGAATAGACATCTTTATGGGGGCGTGATCCGACCAAGTTATTATACCTATTTCTGATGAGATGACAATTAAGGAGAGACCTGCTAACCAAGAATAGGTCTATCCGGGAGTAGGAGTGAGGTACCTGTGAAAAGTAGGTATAGTCCTTCTCACATGCATGAAGAACCCTCCATATGTCATATAGGTCCTCCCGAAAGGCTAAGGGGGGGAGAACAGGCGGCCCCCTGGAGGTTGGGGTGGAAGAGTCCAGAGAATGATCAAAAACACAATTAAAATCCCCACGTATGATTACGTGGCCCTGTTTAACTTTTTAATAATTTTTTGATAAATCTAGTCTGCGCTAGGTTTGGAGCATAAATGACGGCTATAGTATATAAAACATTATTTATGGTGCCCACTTGTATGAGGTATCGACCTGCAGGGTCAAGTTCTAGATAAGTCGAGGAGAAAGCAACAGACCCCTTGATAGCTAACATCACCCCTCTCTTTTTTTTCGAGAAATTAGATTGGACCACGTATGGAAAGACACGATGAGACAGTCTGTGAGAGTCTTTCTCCAATAAGTGTAACTCCTGGGCACAAAACACCTCACATTTAGCTGCGACCACCTCTTTCAACATATAAGATCTTTTATGAGGGCTGTTTAGGCCTCTAACATTAACCCCTTCACCCCCAAGGGTGGTTTGCACGTTCATGACCGGGCCAATTTTTACAATTCTGACCACTGTACCTTTATGAGGTCATAACTCTCGAACGCTTCCATGGATCCCGGTGATTCTGACATTGTTTTCTCGTGACATATTGTACTTCATGTTAGTGGTAAAATTTCATTCAAATAACTTGCGTTTATTTGTGAGAAAAACGGAAATTTGGCGAAAATTTTGAAAATTTCGCAATTTTCCAACTTTGAATTTTTATGCCCTTAAATCACAGAGATAAGGCACACAAAAAACTTGATAACTAACATTTCCCACATGTTTACTTTACATCAGCACAATTTTGGAACCAAAATTTTTTTTTGTTAGGAAGTTATAAGGGTTAAAAGTTGACCAGCGATTTCTCATTTTTACAACACCATTTTATTTTTAGGACCACATCACATTTGAAGCCACTTTGAGGGGTCTATATGATAGAAAATACACAAAAGTGACACCATTCTAAAAACTGCACCCCTTAACGTGCTCAAAACCACATTCAAGAAGTTTATTAACCCTTTAGGTGCGTCACAGGAATTTTTTTGAATATTTAAAAAAAAATGAACATCTAACTTTTTTTCATAAAAAAAATACTTCAGGTTCAATTTTTTTTATTTTACCAAGGGTAACAGGAGAAATTGAACTGCAAAAGTTATTGTGCAATTTGTCCTGAGTACGCAGATACCTGATATGTGGGGGGGAACGACTGTTTCGGCGCATGGCAGAGCTCAGAATGGAAGGAGCGCCGTTTGACTTTTTCAATGCAAAATTGGCTGGAATTCAGATTGGACGCCATGTCACGTTTGGAGAGTCCCTGATGTACCTAAACAGTGGAAACCCCCTACAAGTGACCCCATTTTGGAAACTAGACCCCCCAAGGAACTTATCTAGATATGTGGTGAGAACTTTGAACCCACAAGGGCTTTACAGAAGTTTATAACGTACAGCGGTACAATTAAAAAATCATATTTTTTCCACAAAAATGATCTTTTCACCCCAATTTTTATTTTCCCAAGGGTAACAGGACCCTAAAAGTTATTGTGCAATTTGTCCTGAGTACGCTGATACCCCACATGTGGGGGTAAACCACTATTTGGGCGCATGGCAGAGCTCGGAAGGGAAGCAGCGCCATTTGACGTTTTTGGCTGGAATTGAGATCGGACACCATGTCGCGTTTGGAAAACCCCTGATGTACCAAAACAGTGGAAACCCCCCACAAATGACACCATTTTGGAAACTAGACCCCCTAAGGAACTTATCTAGATGTGTGGTGAGAACTTTGAACCCCCATGGGCTTCACAGAAGTTTATAACATAAAGCCATACAATTAAAAAATCATATTTTTTAAACAAAAATGATCTTTTCACCCTCAATTCTTATTTTTCCAAGGGTAACAGGACCCTAAAAGTTATTGTGCAATTTGTCCTGAGTACGCTGATACCCCACATGTGGGGGTAAACCACTATTTGGGCGCATGGCAGAGCTCGGAAGGGAAGCAGCGCCATTTGACGTTTTTGGCTGGAATTGAGATCGGACACCATGTCGCGTTTGGAAAACCCCTGATGTACCAAAACAGTGGAAACCCCCCACAAATGACACCATTTTGGAAACTAGACACCCTAAGGAACTTATCTAGATGTGTGGTGAGAACTTTGAACCCCCATGGGCTTCACAGAAGTTTATAACATAAAGCCATACAATTAAAAAATCATATTTTTTCCACAAAAATGATCTTTTCACCCTCAATTCTTATTTTTCCAAGGGTAACAGGACCCTAAAAGTTATTGTGCAATTTGTCCTGAGTACGCTGATACCCCACATGTGGGGGTAAACCACTATTTGGGGGCATGGCAGAGCTCGGAAGGGAAGCAGCGCCATTTGACGTTTTTGGCTGGAATTGAGATCGGACACCATGTCGCGTTTGGAAAACTCCTGATGTACCAAAACAGTGGAACCCCCCACAAATGACACCATTTTGGAAACTAGACCCCCCATGGAACTTATCTAGATGTGTGGTGAGCACTTTGACCCCCCCAGTGCTTCACAGAAGTTTACAACGCCCAGGCGTGAAAATAAAAAATTCGTATTTTTTCCACAAACATGATCTTTTAGTCACCATTTTTTTATTTTCCCAAGGGTACCAGGAGAAATTGGACCCCAAAAGTTGTTGTCCAATTTGTCCTGAGTATGCTGATACCCCATATGTGGGAGAAAACTACTGTATGGGCACACGTCGGGGCTCGGAAGGGAAGTAGTGACGTTTTGGAATGCAGACTTTGATGGAATGGTCTGCGGGTGTGATATTGCCTTTGGAGAGCCCCTAATGTACCTAAACAGTGGAAACCCCCCACAAATGACACCATTTTGTAAACTAGACCCCCCAAGGAACTTATCTAGATGTGTGGTGAGCACTTTGACCCCCCCAGTGCTTCACAGAAGTTTACAACGCCCGGGCGTGAAAATAAAAAATTCGTATTTTTTCCACAAACATGATCTTTTAGTCACCATTTTTTTATTTTCCCAAGGGTACCAGGAGAAATTGGACCCCAAAAGTTGTTTTCCAATTTGTCCTGAGTACGCTGCTACCCCATATGTGGGAGAAAACTACTGTATGGGCACACGTCAGGGCTCGGAAGGGAAGTAGTGACGTTTTGGAATGCAGACTTTGATGGAATGGTCTGCGGGTGTCATGTTGCCTTTGGAGAGCCCCTAATGTACCTAAACAGTGGAAACCCCCCACAAATGACACCATTTTGTAAACTAGACCCCCCAAGGAACTTATCTAGATGTGTGGTGAGCACTTTGACCCCCCCAGTGCTTCACAGAAGTTTACAACGCCCGGGCGTGAAAATAAAAAATTCGTATTTTTTCCACAAACATGATCTTTTAGTCACCATTTTTTTTATTTTCCCAAGGGTACCAGGAGAAATTGGACCCCAAAAGTTGTTTTCCAATTTGTCCTGAGTACGCTGACACCCCATATGTGGGAGAAAACTACTGTATGGACACACGTCGGGGCTCGGAAGGGAAGCAGTGACGTTTTGGAACGCAGACTTTGATGGAATGGTCTGCGGTTGTCATGTGCGTTTGGAGAGCCCCTGATGTACCTAAACTATTGAAACTCCCCACAAGTGACCCCATTTTGGACACTAGACCCCCCACGGAACTTATCTAGATGTGTGGTGAGCACTTTGAACCCCCAAGTGCTTCACAGAAGTTTATAACACTCGGACGTGAAAATAAAAAAATCATTTTTTTTCCACAAAAATGATATTTTTGCCCCCAATTTTTTATTTTCCTAAGGGTAACAGGAGAAATTGGACCCCAAAAATTGTTTTGCAATTTGTCCTGAGTAGGCTGATACCCTACATGAGGGGGTAAAACACTGTTTGGGCGCATAGCAGAGCTTGGAAGGGAAGGAGCACCATTTGACTTTTTCAACTCAGAATTGGCTGGAATTGAGATCAGACGCCATGTTGCATTTGGAGAGCCCCTGATGTGCCCAAACAGTGGAAACCCCCAATTCTAACTCCAACCCGAACCCCAACACGCCCCTAACCCTAGCCCTAACCCTAGCCCTAACCCTAGCCCTAGCCCTAACCCTAGCCCTAGCCCTAGCCCTAACCCTAACCCTAGCCCTAACCCTAACCCTAGCCCTAACCCTACCCCAACACACCCCTAGCCCTAACCCTAGCCCTAACCCTAATGGAAAAATGGAAATAAATACATTTTTTTTATTTTATTATTTTTCCCTAACTAAAGGGGTGATAACGGGGGGTTTGATTTACTATTTATGGCGGTTTTTATGTTTGGCGGCTGTCGCACGCTAAAAGACGCTTTTTATTGTAAAAATAGTTTTTGCATCACCACATATTGAGAGCTATAATTTTTCCGTATTTTGACCCACCGAGTCATGTGAGGTCTTATTTTTTGCGGGACGAGTTGACGTTTTTATTGGTACCATTTTCGGGCACGTGAAATTTTTTGATCGCTTTTTATTCCGATTTTTGGGACGCAGAATGAACAAAAACCAGCGTTTCATGAATTTCTTTTGGGGGGGGTGCGTTTACACCGTTCCGCGTGCGGTAAAATTGATAAAGCGCTTTTATTCTTCGGGTCAGTACGGTTACAGCGATACCTCATTTAGGTCATTTTTTTATGTTTTTGTCGGTTTTATGCAATGAAAACTATTTTATATAAAAAATAATTATTTTTGCATCGCTTTATTCTGCGAGTTATAACTTTTTTATTTTTTTGCTGATGATGCTGTGTGGCGGCTTGTTTTTTGCGGGACAAGATGACGTTTTCAGCGGTACCATGGATATTTATATGCGTCTTTTTGATCTCGCGTTATTGCACTTTTTGTTTGGCGGTATGATAATAAATCATTATTTTTTGCTTCGTTTTTTATTTTTATTTTTTAAGGGGTTCGCTAAAGGGGTTAACTAATGGGACAGTTTTATAGGGCAGGTCGTTACGGACGCGGCGATACCTAATATGTGTACATTTATTGTTTTTTTTTTTTTATTATTTTAAAAAAATGAATTTATTGGGGAATATTTTTTTTTTTTTTTACTAATTTATTTGGCGATTTTTTTTAATTTATTTTTACACTTTTTTTTAAATTTTTTTTTACTTTATTACATAGTCCCAGGTGGGACATCACTGTCCTGTGACAGATCGCTGATCTGTCACATCACAGATCACTGTGACAGATCAGCAATCTGTCACAGGCAGTGCACAAGGCTTCCTCATGCCTGCGCTTTGCAGGCACTGAGGAAGCCAGCTTCCCCAGGCCCCCGAAGGCCCCCGTCGCCATCTTGGATTCGGGGGCCTGGAGGATAGGAGTCCCCCGCAGCAGCGCTGCACATTGCGCTGCCGTGGGGGGCTCAGGGAAGCACGGAGGGAGCCCCCTCCCTGCCGATGCTTCCCTTTAACTCCCGGTACACCGCGATCGCGTTTGATCGCGGTGTGCAAGGGGTTAATGTGTCGGGGGCGGTCCGTGACCGCCCCTGACACATAGTGCCGGGTGTCAGCTGTGATAATCAGCTGACACCCGGCCGCGATCAGCGGCGCTCACCACGTGGGCGCCGCTGATCGCGGTAGACGTACTATCCCGTCCCCGGTCATACGGGCCCGGGTACCGTGGACGGGATAGTACGTCTCATGTCAGGAAGGGGTTAAGTGAGCATATTGTAATAACCATATTGTAAACATACAGATGCTAGTATGACTAATGGGTTGCCCATTACACCTGTCAGAATTCCCTGCAAAGCGGGAAAATGCTTGACCCAAATAAACCACAGGTATGCAAAAGGATAGAAAAAAACAAAAACCAAACACAATGCAAACTAATAAAATCATAAGTAAAGTCATGAAACAGACCGAAGACTGCACTTCGGTCCACAAAACGCGGGAGTAGGAAAGCCGCGGGGGGGTATATCACTGTCCGCACCAACCAGTCAGGATGCCACCCTTGTTAAAAGATAGTAAAATATAGATAATGATTATATCTTCAGCGCCTGTTTCTTTTTGGGAGGACTTTCTGCCATGTCTCCTCTGCCCTTACAAAACACAAGCCGCGGAGACACCATCACATGTTTCTCAACGCAAGCAATGACTAGCCAGGTCTTTCCCCGGGAAGGAACAACCACGGGAAGGGCAGTCTCCAAAGAAGGAAACCACCTATGCCAAAACATGGTATCCATCCACAGACAGCTGTTTCAGGGTATTGCCCCTCATCAGTGTGGAGTAGGAAACTTGCCAGTAGGAGCAATGCCTAGTAGAAGACTGTGAAAAATGAGGATGAATGAACTCATGGAGATCAACATCCAACACTGCGGAGACACCATCACATGTTTCTCAACGCAGTGATTCTAGAGCAAAGCCCCCAACCCTTATAGGAAATATGTAAAATATGCAAAACAAAAGCCGTGGAGACACCTGTTTCTCAGCGCAAGCAATGACTAGCCAGGTCTTTCCCCGGGAAGGAACAACCACAGGAAGGGCAGTCTCCAATTAAGGAAGTCACCTATGCCAAAACATGGTATCCATCCACAGACAGCTGTTTCGGGGTATTGCCCCTCATTAGTGTGGAGTAAGAAACTGGCCAGTAGGAGCAATGCCTAGTAGAAGACTGTGAAAAATGAGGATGAATGAACTCATGGAGATCAACATCCAGCACTGTGGAGACACCATCACGTTTCTCAATACAGTGATTCTAGAGCAAAGCCCCCATCCCTTATGGAAAATATGAAAAACACAAGCCCCGGAGACACCATCACATGTTTCTCAATGCAAGCAATGACTAGCCAGGTCTTTCCCCAGAAGGAACAACCACGGGAAGGGCAGTCTCCAATGAAGGAAACTACCTATGCCAAAACATGGTATCCATCCACAGACAGCTGTTTCGGGGTATTGCCCCTCATCAGTGTGGAGTAGGAAACTGGCCAGTAGGAGACCTGGCTAGTCATTGCTTGCGTTGAGAAACATGTGATGGTGTCTCCGCGGCTTGTGTTTTGCATATTTTACATATTTCCCATTAGGGATGGGGGCTTTGCTCTAGAATCCTCATCCTCATTTTTCACAGTCCTCTGCCCTTACAGGCGGCTCTTTTGTTTCTGAGGTTGTTCCTGCACTTGCACATGCCACAATCCTTTGTTGTTAATGAGCAATTTCTTGGGGTATCCCCACCTGTACGCCACCTGAGATTCTCTGAGGGCTGCAGTGATGGGATTCATTAGTCTGCGGAAGCGCAGTGTCTCTGCCGAGAGATCAGCATAAATTTTGATTTGGTGGAAAGGTGAAGGTAGAGATCTTTTCTTTCTGGAATAAGACAGAAGTTCCTCTTTAATATGATAGCAACTAATGCGTGCAACAGTATCCCTCGGAACAGTGTCTGGCAAGTGGCTTGGGCGAGATACTCTGTGCGCTCGATCAATAATTAGTTCATATGGTGAACAGGAGGGGACCACCGCTTGGATTAAATCTTGCACATAACCCCCCAGCTCAGAGGGTGTGGTGGTTTCTAGTACACCCCTCAATTTCAGGTTGTTCCTGCGGTTACGATCCTCCAAGTCCACAAGTTTATTATACAGTGGGGAAAAAAAGTATTTAGTCAGTCAGCAATAGTGCAAGTTCCACCACTTAAAAAGATGAGAGGCATCTGTAATTTACATCATAGGTAGACCTCAACTATGGGAGACAAACTGAGAAAAAAAAATCCAGAAAATCACATTGTCTGTTTTTTTTTCATTTTATTTGCATATTATGGTGGAAAATAAGTATTTGGTCAGAAACAAGCAATCAAGATTTCTGGCTCTCACAGACCTGTAACTTCTTCTTTAAGAGTCTCCTCTTTCCTCCACTCATTACCTGTAGTAATGGCACCTGTTTAAACTTGTTATCAGTATAAAAAGACACCTGTGCACACCCTCAAACAGTCTGACTCCAAACTCCACTATGGTGAAGACAAAAGAGCTGTCAAAGGACACCAGAAACAAAATTGTAGCCCTGCACCAGGCTGGGAAGACTGAATCTGCAATAGCCAACCAGCTTGGAGTGAAGAAATCAACTGTGGGAGCAATAATTAGAAAATGGAAGACATACAAGACCACTGATAATCTCCCTCGATCTGGTGCTCCACGCAAAATCCCACCCCGGGTCAGAATGATCACAAGAACGGTGAGCAAAAATCCCAGAACCACGCGGGGGGACCTAGTGAATGAACTGCAGAGAGCTGGGACCAATGTAACAAGGCCTACCATAAGTAACACACTACGCCACCATGGACTCAGATCCTGCAGTGCCAGACGTGTCCCACTGCTTAAGCCTGTACATGTCCGGGCCCGTCTGAAGTTTGCTAGAGAGCATTTGGATGATCCAGAGGAGTTTTGGGAGAATGTCCTATGGTCTGATGAAACCAAACTGGAACTGTTTGGTAGAAACACAACTTGTCGTGTTTGGAGGAAAAAGAATACTGAGTTGCATCCATCAAACACCATACCTACTGTAAAGCATGGTGGTGGAAACATCATGCTTTGGGGCTGTTTCTCTGCAAAGGGGCCAGGACGACTGATCCGGGTACATGAAAGAATGAATGGGGCCATGTATCGTTAGATTTTGAGTGCAAACCTCCTTCCATCAGCAAGGGCATTGATGATGAAACGTGGCTGGGTCTTTCAACATGACAATGATCCAAAGCACACCACCAGGGCAATGAAGGAGTGGCTTCGTAAGAAGCATTTCAAGGTCCTGGAGTGGCCTAGCCAGTCTCCAGATCTCAACCCTATAGAAAACCTTTGGAGGGAGTTGAAAGTCCGTGTTGCCAAGCGAAAAGCCAAAAACATCACTGCTCTAGAGGAGATCTGCATGGAGGAATGGGCCAACATACCAACAACAGTGTGTGGCAACCTTGTGAAGACTTACAGAAAACGTTTGACCTCTGTCATTGCCAACAAAGGATATATCACAAAGTATTGAGATGAAATTTTGTTTCTGACCAAATACTTATTTTCCACCATAATATGCAAATAAAATGAAAAAAAAACAGACAATGTGATTTTCTGGATTTTTTTTTTCTCAGTTTGTCTCCCATAGTTGAGGTCTACCTATGATGTAAATTACAGACGCCTCTCATCTTTTTAAGTGGTGGAACTTGCATTATTGCTGACTGACTAAATACTTTTTTTCCCCACTGTATATGGCTTCTATGTCTTCTGCCATGTCATTCTGAGAGTCAATAAGGTTGTTATGGGAAGATGCAAATTCTCCCATTTTGTACACCACATGTGACACTCTCTCCTCCACCTCCTGAATGTGAAATGTAACAGGTTTTAACATTAAAGAAAAGTCCTTTAGCATTGTGGTGCTAAAAGCCATCAGCATATCTTTAATTAAAGTTCCTGAGGCAGGGAGATCTGTTGTAGGAAGTTGCTGTAATACTGCAAGAGATTTACAATTGTCCCCTCCAGAATCCCCTTTCTCTGCAACATGTCTATTGTTGTTCTGGGAGTACAGGGGAGGTGTGCATTGCTGCATATCCATCCGCCGGCCTGCTGGAACTAGATTTCCCTCGTGTCCCTCCGCAAGTGGGGAAAATCTAGATCCTGGTGATGGACCCGGACCCCGGAGATAAGGTGAGGTGGGTGTTGCCTCATCCTGCACCGCAGCGATGGTCTTTGCTGGGCTCAGGGGCAGTGGAGAGGCTGACTCTCCTGAGGAGCAGGAGAATCTGCTTACTGAGAGGCCATCTTGCCTGGTATCCCTGTTGAAGAAAATCTCCAATTTGCTTTGGTTTTTGAGATTTCTCTTACCCCTTGTCATCTTGCCAGTGATCAGGCATTCGGGCAGACGGGTGGGTTGATTAATATGCAGGAAAGGCGCTGAAATTGTCGCTTTGCAGGGTCTCAGGGAAGGAGCATTCAGTTTATGCAACTGGCATCGCAGGCATCCAGGCCACGCCCCCCAAGGGCTTATTTTTTGCGGGACGAGTTGTACTTTTAAACAACACCATTGATTTTACCATGTCGTGTACTACAAAACAAGAAAAAAATTCCAAGTGCGGTGAAATTGTAAAAAAAAGTGCAATCCTACACTTGTTTTTTGCTTGGCTTTTTTGCTAGGTTCACTAAATGCTAAAACTGACCCACCATTATGATTCACCAGGTCATTACGAGTTCATAGACACCAAACATGTCTAGGTTCTTTTTATCTAAGTGGTGAAAAAAAAATCCAAAGTTTGCTGAAAAACCCACCATTTTCCGAGACCCGTAGCGTCTCCATTTTTCGTGATCTGTGGTCGGATCAGGGCTTATTTTTTGCGTGCCGAGCTGACATTTTTAATGATACCACTTTTATGCAGACACATTTTTTTGATCGCCCGTTATTGCATTTTAATGCATTGTCACAGAGATCAAAAAAACGTAATTCTGGGGTTTTGGTGTCAGGAAGAGGCCGTGGCAGGGGGAAATTAAAATGGTTGCCATACAACCTACGGCCCATGTCCAAGTTCTTAAAAGCCTGGGAGTCATTGCCCCGGCCAAATGCCCCAATGTCCACCGCAACAAACAGACAGTCTGCATCCGCAATGGCGATGAGTACTGTAGAAAAGTACTTTTTATAGTTATAGTACTCTGATCCACTGCTTGCGGGTTTGGTTATCCTGATGTCTTTCCCATCCACCACTCCCAAACAGTTGGGGAAATTGCAGACTGTCCAGAATTTTTCAGCTATTTCAATCCACTTTTCCGCTGTGGGCAAGGGCATAAATTCTGGACAGAGAACGTCCCACAAAGCCCGGCAGGTGTCGGCAACTATTCCCGACAAGGTGGAGATTCCAAGCCGGTACTGGAAGAGGAGTGATGATAGGGTCTTTCCAGTAGCCAGGAATCTGCAAAACAGGGAAAGAAAAAAAATAATATTTGTGTCTAGGGTTTTGCAAAACACTGAAATGAAAAAAATATTATGGCATAACAATAATTCTGCAGGCTTTTGTTTACTAGATGGCAAAACAATAAGATTTGGATTAGTACATGGCAGACCAGAAACAATTATGCAGGCATTGGTCTTTAAATATTGCATACCGTAATGTGATCAGGAGCCGTTCCTCAGGAGGAATGGCACGACGGAGCTGTGTGTCCTGTCTCCGGATGGCTCCTTGAACACGACCAAGGAAATCCATGAAGCTTTCTTGGGACATCTGGGTATAGTCACTAAATTTCACTGGGTTTGCCTGGAGCTCGCTATAGAGGGTGTGGTATGCTCCACGGCTCTCCCGGACTTCAATAATCGGAAGTATCCACAAACGCCGCCGCTGCCATCTTTGCTGTCTCTCTCTCTGCCTTTCTTGCTGGCAAGCAAATGCACAAGCCTGAGACAACGCGATGTCCAGATCCAAGTTGAAGCAAAAACTCTTCCAACGCAGATCCATGTTGACAAAGGAAAAAGCAGCAAAATCTGAAGAATTCAGCTGTAACAGGGTCTATATAAAGAATTCCCATGACACACGCCCACTGGTGTCCCATTGGTGGAGTCTGTTTCAAGGATTTTCCTCCTGTGAAATGTGACACCTAGAGAACGCATGCATATAAAAAATGCAAACGCATGCAAAACTGCATGCAAACGCAGCGTTTTTTTTTCATCATGCGTACACTGATGCGTTTAAAAAACGCTGCGTTTGCATGCGTTTCAATTGCGTGCGATGCGCTGCACAAAAAGACACAAATGTGAAACTAGCCTTATTGAGTGTCTTGATAATTGCCAATAATTTCCATCTGTTGTCTATTCCATTTGCACAACAGCATGTGAAATTGATTGACAATCAGTGTTGCTTCCTAAGTGGACAGTTTGATTTCAGAGAAGTTTGATTTACTTGGAGTTATATTCTGCTGAAGTGTTCCTTTTTTTTTGGGCAGTGTATATACAGGGGTTGAACAAAATAATGGAAACACCTGGAAACATCAACAAAAGTTAGTATAATATGGTGTAGGTCCACCGATTACAGCCTCGATTCTCCGAGGTATGTATTCATACAAGGTGTGAATTGTTTCCAAAGGAATTGTAGCCCATTCTTCAGTTAAAACACCCTCCAGTTCTTTGAGCGACGATGACGGCGAAATCAACATCTAACTTGAATCTCTAAAATCGATTATAAATGCTCAATAATGTTGAGGTCTGGGGATTGTGGGGGCCAGATGAGATGCTCAACTTCATTACAATGTTCCTCATGCCATGCTTTAACGATTTTAGCTGTATGAATTGGTGCATTATCATCCTGAAAGATGGCGTTCCCCTCCGGGAACAGTGCTTGAACCATAGGATGCACTTGGTCGCCCAAAATGCCTAAATAATCGCGGCTGTTATTTCTTCCATGAAGGGATATCATTGGCCAGGCGGATCTCCATGAAATAGCACCCCAGATCATCACAGAACCTCCACCATGTTTTACGGTTCGGAGAAGGCAGTCTGGATGGAATGCTTCTTTTGGCTGTCTCCAAACGTACACTCGGCCGGAGGTCGAAAATAGGGTAAACGATGATTCGTCTGAGAATATCACATATTTCCACTGCTCGAGGGACCAATTCTGGAGGTTTCTACACCACTCTAAATGCTTGGAAACATTTGTCACTGAGAGCAGCGGTTTTCGAATTGCAGCTCTTCCGTGGAATCCAGATTTGTGCAGCCCCGACGAACAGTTTTCGTGGAAACTGGGTTCTGTAGGTGTTCATTGAGCTCAGCAGTGATTTTCGGAGCCGTGGTCTTGCGATCCTCTCACAATTCGCTGTAGAGTCCGACGGTCTCTCTCAGTCAACTTCGACTTTCGGCCGGACCTGTGCTTTGCTGCGGACGTTTTTCCTTCTCTTTCAAACGCAGAAATTACTTTGGAGACAGTACCTCTTGACACGCCAAGCATTCGGGCACTTTGTTACACTAGCGCCTGCCATACGAGCACCAACAATTTGGCCTCTTTGAAAATCTAAGAGGTCTGCCATTGGTATCAGGTTCTCATCAATGTTCTTACAATTCTGCAAAACAAACAGTTAATTTACATACACAGATCACATAGCTCTGGCTGGGATAGCACGCGTGCGGGCTTACGCGTGCAACAGATTAAGTGCAACAGGATAAAGTGTTTTGCAGTTAGACAATGCATTGAAGCTGATGTTCCTCTCTTCTCTTCTTCACACAGGTATTTCATTCCATCATCCATGTATGCTGTCTGACAAGTGTGAACTGCATCATATAGTGCCAGATATTTTTATGGTATTTCATTCCATCAGCCATGTATGCTGTCTGACAAGTGTGAACTGCATCATATAGTGCCAGATATTTTTATGGTATTTCATTCCATCATCCATGTATGCTGTCTGACAAGTGTGAACTGCATCATATAGTGCCAGATATTTTTATGGTATTTCATTCCATCATCCATGTATGCTGTCTGACAAGTGTGAACTGCATCATATAGTGCCAGATATTTTTATGGTATTTCATTCCATCACTCCTGTGGTGGGTCTTTATTTTTTATCTATTTGGTTTCTGCTTTGAAGTGTAGAAAGGTGTTTTTTTTTTCCCCTTTCTCAGTTTGATGGCCTTGTCCAGCGTTAGTTATTTACCCTGCATAGTAATGCCTGCTCTGGCCTTGTGCTAATTGGTTAATTACTGATTGTGGCCTTTTGGTGGCTGAAGCTAGCAGACATTTCATTTCATATATATTTAGCTCTGGCTGGGATAGCACGCGTGCAACAGATATTAAGTGCAACAGGATAAAGTGTTTTGCAGTTAGACAATGCAGTTGGACAGGGCAGGAGACAGGTAAGGTGCATAAGTTTTTCATGCACGCTTGCTTCTTGGTCAGTCGTACTAAATATGCATTGATCATATCAACCTGCTGCTTATTTGTCTTCACTTCTGCTTTTTAACAACTCGCCTGCCCTTTTACACATTCTGTGCACTCTCTGCATATCCACCCCTCCCTTTTCCCCTCTCCCATGTTTAACTCTGAGGCTCTATTGACATTTCTTACCCACACCAAACCATCCAAAACCTCCATGCAGCACTCAAAACGTTCATACAAATCATCCCACCACCTGCTTTTTCTGTTTTTTCTCCTTTTAATAGTTGCAGGTGACATCTCCCCCAACCCTGGGCCTCCCTCCACCAGCATACATTACTCTCCTCCAGCTGCATATAGAAACCCTGCTAATCTTATTAACATTCAGTGCATGCCTTCTCCTCTCACTTTCCAATGTGCTCTCTGGAATGCACGGTCTGTGTGTAACAAACTGACTTACATTCACGATCTTTTTCTCTCTAATTCCCTTAACCTTCTGGCTATTACAGAAACCTGGATCCAGCATTCAGACACCACCGCTGCTGCCGCTCTCTCGTTTGGTGGGCTGAAATTTTCACATACCCCCAGACCTGAGAACAGACAGGGTGGAGGTGTTGGTTTGCTCCTTTCATCACAATGTGCTTTCCAGGTCATCCCCCCGGTTCCATCACTTACATTTCCTTCCTTTGAAGTCCACGCCGTCAGACTCTTTAAGCCCTTCTCCTTACGAGTGGCGGTCGTTTATCACCCTCCAGGCTCCTCACGCCAGTTTCTAGACCACTTCACCACCTGGCTTACTCACTTTCTGTCCTGTGACATCCCCACCCTCATCATGGGAGACTTTAACATCCCCATCAATGATCCGCTCTCCCAGTCTGCCTCTCATCTTCTTTCTCTAACTTCTTCATTCGGCCTCTCACAGTTTACTAATTCTCCTACACATGAGGACGGGAATACTCTGGACCTGGTTTTCTCCCGTCCCGGCTCGCTGCACGACTTTACTAATTCACCTCTCCCGCTCTCGGACCACAACCTTCTTTCCTTCTCTGTCAAGAATTGTCTCCTCACCCGGGACACCCCCACTTACCACACTTATCGGAATACACATACCATTAATACCCAACAGCTTAGGGACAATCTCCACACATCTTTAGCCCCATCTCCACCCTCTCCTGTCCAGACATAGCATTGTCACACTTCAATAATACACTGAAGAATGCCCTAGATGAAGCAGCACCTTCTATACGCAGAAAGACCCGACACAGACAAAAGCAGCCCTGGCACACAACGCAAACACGCTCTCTTCAGCGCTGCTCGAGGTGTGCAGAGCGGCAGTGGAGAAAATCTCTCTTAGCAGAAGACTTCATCCACTATAAGTTCATGCTCAAAACCTATAACTCTGCCCTTCATCTGGCCAAACAATCCTACTTCACCACCCTCATCACCTCACTATCCAACAACCCAAGACGACTTTTTGAAACCTTAAACTCCCTCCTGAAACCTAAAGTACAGGCCCCCATCACCAACCTCAGCGGTGAGGATCTGGCCACTTATTTCCTAGAAAAAATCAACCACATCCATCAGGATATCTCAGCCCTATCTCCTCAGTGCCTGGATCCCCTTCCCTGCCGCACCTCAAGCTCACTAGACATCTTTGAGCCTGTTTCAGAAGAAGAAGTTTCCAAGCTCCTCGCTTCTGCTCGGCCTACAACCTGCAACAGTGACCCTATTCCTTCACAGCTCCTGCAGTCTCTCTCACCAGTGGTCACCACTCACCTGACTAAAATATTTAACCTCTCTCTTTCTTCAGGTATATTTCCCTCCTCATTTAAACATGCCATCATAACCCCTTTACTTAAAAAGCCATCCCTGGACCAGAACTGCACTGCTAACTACAGACCTGTCTCTAACCTTCCCTTCATCTCTAAACTCCTGGAACGCCTGGTCCACTCCCGTCTAATCCGCTATCTCTCGGATAACTCTCTTCTCGACCCCTTACAATCTGGTTTCCGCTCTTTACACTCTACTGAAACTGCCCTCACTAAAGTCTCTAATGATTTAATAACAGCTAAATCGAAAGGTCATTGCTCCCTGCTGATTCTCCTGGATCTCTCTGCCGCATTTGACACTGTGGATCACCAGCTCCTCCTCACTATGCTCCGCTCTATAGGCCTCAAGGACACAGCCCTCTCCTGGTTCTCCTCCTACCTCTCTGACCGCTCCTTCACTGTATCTTTTTCCGGCTCCTCTTCTCGTCCCCTTACTATCGGGGTCCCGCAGGGCTCAGTCCTAGGCCCCCTCCTCTTCTCTTTATACACTGCCCCTATTGGACAAACAATCAGCAGATTTGGGTTCCAGTATCATCTCTATGCTGATGACACCCAATTATACACTTCTTCCCCTGACATCACCCCTACCCTAATTCAAAATACCAAGGATTGTGTCTGCTGTCTCTAGCATCATGTCCTCCCTCTATCTGAAACTAAATCTCTCTAAAACTGAACTTCTTGTGTTTCTCCCCTCTACTAACCTCACTCTACCTAACATCGAAATAACCCTGGAGGGTTCAACCATAACTCCCAAGCAGCATGCCCGCTGTCTTGGGGTCATATTCGACACTGAACTTTCCTTTACTCCGTACATCCGATCACTCAGTCGCTCTTGTCACCTGCATCTTAAAAACATCTCCAGAATCCGACCTTTTCTCACCTTTGAAACTGCTAAGACTCTTACTGTCGCTCTTATTCATTCTCGTCTGGACTACTGCAACTCTCTTCTGATCGGTCTCCCTCTTACCAAACTTTCTCCTCTCCAATCCATCTTGAATGCGGCAGCCAGGGTCATATTTCTGTCCAGCCGCTTCACCGATGCCTCCATCTTGTGCCAGTCATTACACTGGCTACCTATTCGCTACAGGGTCCAGTATAAACTCATCTCTCTCACCCACAAAGCTCTCCACTGTTCTGCACCGCCTTATATCTCCTCTCTCATCTCTGTCTATCGCCCTACACGTGCCCTCCGTTCTACAAATGACCTAAGACTAACATCCCCCGTAATCCGAACCTCGCACCTCCGTCTCCAAGACTTCTCTCGTGCTTCTCCAGCTCTCTGGAATGCACTTCCCCAGATGATCAGACTGATACCTAGCCCTGACCTATTCAAGCGCGCTTTGAAAACCCATCTCTTCAAAGAAGCCTATCACATCAACTACTCAGCAAGCTAACTTTGCCCTGTTCCCTCCTTCCAAATATTATTCTGAATCTGCACCCTACTATTCATCTGTCTCCACACCCTTCATGCACATGATAACTGCACTTGATACTTGTCTATTGCACTTAAACACACGGGCTGATGACCGGATCATGCAGCTTTATATGAAAATCCCTATTATAATTGCCAGACCTGAATTAACAAGCATTTCTCACCTACTGTGTCCCCCCATTTCCTTGTAGATTGTAAGCTTGCGAGCAGGGACCTCACTCCTAATGTCATTGTTTGAATTGTCTTAACTTGTATTGAATTTATTGTCTGTACATGTCCCCGCTTAATTGTAAAGTGCTGCGGAATATGTTGGCGCTATATAAATAAAAATTATTATTATTATTATTATTATAACACAAATAATCAACTACAAAACATTTCCATATGTCACAGTTTGCATGTTTATAACATGTTCGAAGATTATGATGCCAAAACAGTAGGTGTTTCCATTATTTTGTCCAACCCCTGTATCTTTCCTGTAATGAAATTCTATCTAATTCAAGCCTCAATAAATCAGGCCAATAGTACTTTGATGACACCTAGTGGTCAGTCATCAGAATTGCATACCAATTCAAAGCAAATAGCCTTTATTAATATGTCTTCAAGAATTTATACATAATCTGCACTTTTTTATCTCAAACTGCACTAGCCTAACCACATAAACTTTGGCGAGCTATAATCTGAGACTTTCGTGATGCCTTAACCCTCACCTCACTACACCCTGTAAAGATCAAAACGTAATATGCTTTCCCTCTGACTCCATTCAACTAGAGCTGCACAGTGATTACCAGATTTCTCTATAAATTATAGTCGCCCTCATGTCGAAGTTACAAAGAACCACCTCAGAAACTCCTATTCATAGGAATCCATCTTCAGCGGATCATGGCGACAACATGTCTTCTGGACCACATTCTCTAGCTGAATCATCCTGCTCCTCCATTCTAGACAGGGCCGACTCAGCGATAATTCCAGCATCAACTGCCAGGACTCTGTGTATTCCTACCCCTGATCAAACAGCACTACTTTCACCGTTCCAATCTATCCTGCAAACAGAATTATCTAAAATGTCAGATAAACTGACTAAAGAACTTTCTAAAGAAATTCAGAGAGCTGGGTTCTTGTACCTCTGATTTGGAAGATAAGATGGACTCAACCTCTGCAACCATCATCAGTCACGAAAAAGATTTTGCGATACGTCATGAAGAAATTTACTACTTTAACAACAAATTAGAGGATTTTGAAAATTGTGCCTAGAGGGGTAATGTTCGCATCAGAGGCCTGCCTGAAAGAATTACAGACCTTCAATCCACGTGAAACAGCCCTATATCAAGAGCTTTTGCCTGGCTACCCACTGAATGCCTAGAGATGGATTGTATCCATAGAGCCCTGTGTAAGAGCAAGCCAAATGGATCGCCCTGAGATATTATCCTCAAAATGTACTTCTACAAAACAAAGGAACAACTTCTGCAAGAAGCAAGAAATTCCTCACCTCGGAAATTCCAAGGCCACTCTTACAAACTTTTCCCACACCTGGCCCCTACTACTATCGCTAAAAGACAAGCCATGAAACCATATCTGGACATTCTTCATTCTAAAAATATTAAATACCATTGGGGATTCCCATTCAAACTGACTTTTACCCATCTTGAGGTGGTCCACACAGTTCTCTCCCCTGAGGGCACGAAACGTTGCCTCATTAAATTGCGGCTTTTGGACTGGTCTGCCTCATTACCAACTTCGTCTTCTGCACAGCAACCCAAAGAACGTCTCTCCAGACCACGAGACCCACTTACTCCCCTTTGATCTTACAACCATAAAGGTTTTCTTCTTTATTAACTTCCACTACGCGTTTCAACGGATAACCTCCGTCTTCATCAGGTGGCAAGTAAGACTCTGGGTGAGAAGGAGACAACTGTTCGTGCAATAGTAAGAAAATGGAAGAAATACAAAATGACTGTTAATTGACATTGATCTGGGGTACCATGCAAAATCTCAACTCGTGGGGTATCCTTGATCATGAGGAAGGTGAGAGATCAGCATAAAACTACAAGGTGGGAACTTGTTAATGACCTCAAGGCAGCTGGGACTACAGTCACCAAGAAAACCATTGGTAACACATTACGCTGTACAGGTTTAAATCCTGCAGTGCCTGCAAGGTCCCCCTGCTCAAGAAGGCACATGTGCAGGCCTGTCTGAAGTTTGCCAATGAACACCTGCATGACTCTGTGAGTAATTGGGAGAAGGTGCTGTGGTCAGATGAGATAAAAATTGAGCACTTTGGCACTAATTCAACTCGCCGTGTTTGGAGGAAGAGAAATGCTGCCTATGACCCAAAGAACACCGTCCCCACTGTCAAGCATGGAGGTGGAAACATTATGTTTTGGGAGTATCTCTCTGATTAAGGCACAGGACTACTTCACTGCATTAATGGGAGAATGGATGGAGCCAGGAACCGTAAAATCGTGAGTGACAACCTCCTTCGCTCCACAAGGACATTAAAAATGGGTCGTGGCTGGGTGTTCCAGCAAGACAATGACCAAAAACATACACCCAAGGCAACAAAGGAGTGGCTCTAAAAAAAGCAAATTAAGGTCGTGGAGTGGCCTAGCCAGTCTCCAGATGTTAATCTTGTAGAAAACTTATGGAGGGAGTTGAAGCTCTGAGTTGCCAAGCGACAGCGTCAAAATCTTTGATCACTATTGTGGAAACCATAGTGTGAAAAGACAGATTACCACTAGAACATTGGTGTTCATTTTTTGTGTTTTTAATTTTCTTTTCTGATTATTACAGTCCGGTTCTGGTACAACTTATCCATTGATGATGGGAGTATCTGCTGTTTGTGCTGTATTTTAGGTGTCAAGAAATGAAGAGACCAAGAATTAACTATTTCGTAATTGGATTATATATGTTTTTATTAATGAGAAGGATTTTCCAGTAATTAATGTTAGCTGCTGTGAGGATACCCGATCAGGCAGCGTCAATAGGAAGAGGCGGCCTGATATAGGAATGTGAGGAGGTGCTTCCAGGTCCTCCAGATCAAAGAGAGGACCGGGAGGAGCGGCCGAGCTACAAGAGGCGAAGGGCGCGTGTGCGGCGAGGCCTGCAGTGTGCGCACTCTCGAGAAGTAGCAGGCGCCGCGGTTAGAGCAGGAGAGAGGACGGGGACGCGCCAGGAAGCTGCGGCCTGGTAAGAATGACGGGACATGGGGGGCAGCGGGAGCAGCGGCACGAGCGGAGGCGTGACAGTACCCCCCTCCTTACGTGCCCCCCTCCCAAGGTTGGAAAGTAATCTTGCCAGAATCCGAGGAGCTTGGATGTTCTCCCGAGGCTCCCAAGATCTCTCCTCAGGGCCAAAACCCTTCCAATCCACCAGAAAAAAGGTCTTTCCCTTTTGCGTTTTCATGGCGAGAATGTTTTTAACCTCAAAGACATCATCGGAGGAAACAGGCTGTGGAGAGCGGTTACTAGAGTCATGGAATTGGTTGAAAACCACTGGTTTCAGAAGAGAAACATTGAACGAATTGGGGATGCGGAGCGAGGCGGGAAGCTTCAATTTGTAAGAGACGTTGTTGATGCGGGCCAAGACCTCGAAGGGTCCAATATAACAGGGACCCAATTTGTGCGAAGGAATCTTAAGGCGGATGAACTTGGAGGATAACCACACTCTGTCGCCAGGATGGTAGAGAGGTGGGTCCAAGCGCCTCTTGTCTGCATGTTTCTTCATCTTAGCACGCGCTTGTTCGAGAGCGGTCTTGGTCTCCTACCAGATCCTGGAGAACTCCCCAGACAGAAGATCGCTGGCCAGCACACCCGAGAGAGGAGGAACTGGTAGAGGTACACCTGGGTGTTGCCCGCAGACGATATAGAAGGGAGACTTGGCCGAAGATTCACTGGCGTGATTGTTATACGCAAATTCTGCCCATGGGAGTAGTTCAGACTAGTCGTTCTGATGAGCGTTGGAGAAGTGACGGAGGTAATTAACCAAACTTTGGTTAGTATGCTCTGCTTGACCATTGGTCTGAGGGTGATAGGCGGAGGAAAAATCCAGCGTGATGTTCATAAATTTGCAGAGCACTCTCCAAAGTCAGGAGGTGAACTGGACTCCCCTGTCCGAGACAATATGTTGAGAGAGGCCATGAGCACGAAAAATATGTTGGATAAAAACCTTCGCCTATTCAGTAGCCGAGGGTAAACCGGGCAGAGAGATGAAATGAGCCATCTTGGAGAATCGATCCACAACGACGAAGATGACAGTGCATCCAGAAGAGCAAGGCAGGTCAGTAATAAAATTCATAGCAATGTGCTGCCAGGGAGCCGAAGGGACAGGAAGCGGGTGTAATAGACCGGAAGGTAATTGCCTGGGGACATTGTTTTTGGCACAGGATGGACACGAGGCTAAAAAACTTCGAACATCTTGAGGAAGAGTAGGCCACCAATAGTAGCGAGACACGAGACGAAGAGTCTTTTTGAACCCAACATGGTCTGCAATTTTGGAGGCATGTCCCCAATGCAAGACTCGCCTCCGGTTGGTCTCTGGGACGAAGGTCTTACCCGGTGGTAGAGTAGACAGACTGAGGGGTGCCACCGTGATGCTTTTGGAAGAGTCCAAGATGTGCATTGGATCTTCGTCCGTATCGACAGCAAGAAAGGATCTGGACAATGCATCTGCCTTGAGGTTCTTACTACCCGGAAGAAAGTGCAGTTTAAAATCGAAACGGGTGAAGAATAAGGACCATCTCGCTTGCCGGGGATTCAGCCTCTGTGCCGATCAGATGTATGCCAAATTCTTATGGTCCATGAAGATTTTAAATGGATGTACAGCTCCCTCCAATAGGTACCGCCATTCCTCCAACGCCAATTTGATGGCCAAGAGCTCTCTGTCACCTATGGAATAATTCCGTTCTGGAGTGGAAAAAGTCTTTGAGAAGAAACCGCAGGTGACCAGCCATCCGGAAGGAGATTTCCACGAGAGTACGGCTCCGGCCCCGATGGCAGAGGCATCCACCTCCAAAATAAAAGGTTTGTTAGTCTCCGGGCGATGGAGGACGGGAGCTGAGGCAAAGGCTTGTTTCAGGGCAAGGAAGGATCTTTCAGCCTCTGAAGACCAGACGTGAAGGTTGGCTCCCTTACGAATCAGAGAGGAGATGGGAGCGGTCAAAGAAGAAAAATGTGGGATGAACTGCCGGTAATAATTTGCGAAACCCAGAAATCGTTGAATTGCCTTAACTCCGTGAGGTTGTGGCCAGTTGAGCACTGCTGACACCTTCTCTGGATCCATGCATAAACCAGAATTGAAAACGATGTACCCCAGGAACGGAAGAGAGGTTTGTTCAAAGGAGCATTTCTCCTGCTTGGCATACAGGCGATTCTCCCTCAGGCGCGATAGAACAAGACAGACGCTCTTCCTATGGGTAGACAAATCCGGGGAAAAGACAAGAATATTGTCCAGATACACTACCACGCAAGAGTACAGAAGGTCTCGGAAAATATCATTCACGAATTCCTGGAATACTGCAGGGGCATTGCACAAGTCGAAGGGCATGACCAAATATTCATAATGGCCGTCTCTGGTGTTGAAAGCGGTCTTCCACTCATCACTGGGGCGAATACAGATGAGATTGTAGGCCCCACGGAGATCTAGTTTGGTGAAAATTCGTGCTCCCCGCAGCCGATCGAACAGCTCTGGAATGAGAGGGAGCGGGCACTTGTTCTTGATAGTGATATCATTGAGACCCCGGTAGTTGATGCAAGGACGAAGAGACCCGTCTTTCTTCTTGACAAAAAAGAAGCCTGCGCCTGCAGTAGAGGAAGACTTCCAAATGAAGCCTCTAGCCAAATTTTGCTGGACTTACTCGGACATAGCTTGGGACTTGAGAGGATTCAGAGGGTAAATGCGGCCCCGAGGTGGCGTAGAGCCAGGGACGAGATCGATAGGTCAGTCATATGGACGATGCAGGGGCAGGCTCTCTGCCTCCTTCTCGTCGAAGACGTCCGCGAAGGACCAATAGGCCGAAGGCAAGCCCCCCGGGCACCGCTCGAGTCCTAGGAGGTTTGATTGGCTGAACGGGAAGAAGACACGTAGACTGGCAGGATTGTCCCCATCGAAGAATGTCCCCAGATCGCCAATCGAGGACGTGTTCATGAGTCCTTAACCAAGGAAGGCCTAAGAGGAGCGTATGGGAAAGTGAAGGCAGGGCAAAGAAGGCTATCTTCTCCCGATGCAAGGCACCTGTAACTCCACCTCTTCGGTGACCAAGGTAGGGAGCGCCGTCGACCGAAGCTAACTGCTGAGGAGACTCCAAGGATCTGACAGGTATCCGCAATTTTTTGACCGCCTCGAGATGGATGAAGTTCCCGGTGGCTCCAGAATCTACATAGGCCACCTCAGAGATGCGGTGGAACCGAGGTTCAACAGGACAGAGAGGGTCAAGGGCAGAGAGGTATCACTAACACCTAGGGAGGCCTCTCTTACCTGTCCTGGGCGGAGGTGTTTCCCGGCCTCACCGGACATGAGTGCAGAAGATGGGAGGCACTGCCGCAGTAGAGACAGAGACCCTGGGCGAGCCTCTCTTGACGGCGCTGCTCTGCCGGCTTGAGACGATCTACCTGCATAGGTTCGGATGCCGAGGCCGCGGAGGTAGAGCCGAATCGCGAGCAGGAAGGACTACGTGTTGCCGGAGAAACGCGGGGAAGTCTTCTCACCCTGGCGGACTCGCGAGAGCGATCCTGGAAGCGCAAATCAATGCAAGTCGCCAGGGAAATGGGATCCTCGAGGGATGTCAGCGTATCACGACCCGCCAGCTCGTCCTTGGTACGAGCAGACAAACCCCGCCAAAATGCTCTCACCAGTGCCTCATTGTTCCACCCGAGCTCAGAGGACATGGTGCGAAACTGAATGGCATACTGGCCCACTGTCAGAGTACCCTGGCGAAGATTAAAAAGAGACTCGGTGGTAGAGGCCAGGCATCTAGGTTCGTCGAAAACCTTGCGAAAGATCTCTAGGAAAGTGGAGAGCTGGGAGACCAATGGATCATCTCGCTCCCAGAGGGGGTTTATCCAGGCCAATGCTTCGCCCTCCAAGTGGGATACCACAAAGGCCACCTTGGCTCGGTCTGTGGGATATTGCTGAGTTAGCAATTCAAAGTGCAATTGGCACTGATTTAAGAATCCCCGGCACAATCTGGGGTCTCCGCTGTACCACGGAGGGTTAGCTAAACGGGGTGGTGGGTGTGGAACAGAAGCCTGACCAGGGGCAGCGGCGGCGGACTGGAGAGATAGGAGTCGGTTATCCACCGAGGCCATATAATTTAAAATATGAGCCTGGGTATTGTGTTGCTGGGCGAGTTCCTGCTGGAGGCTGGCCAGCTGGGACGCATTCCCGGGGTCGGAGGGATGCAATGCTGATAGCCGAGACTCCATGGTCTTCAGGAAGGCCATGATCCGGGCCTGATTCTCCTGTAGGAACGCTAGTTCCTTTTGGGCAGTTGCTGAGGTACCAGTGGGGTCCATGGCCTGATCGTGCTGTGAGGATACCCGAAGGTGAACCCACTGGACCACGGCAATGAACCTCCCCTGGGCGAGCGGGCCAGGTGGACCACCCCCTATACAGGGAGCGTTAGGGACAGGCCCAGGGGAAACTATTACAGCGGCAGCTGGTACCCAGGGCAGACACGGGAGGCGTAACAGGTGGCAGGCAAGACAGCCGAGTAGACTGGCGAGACAAGAGGCAGAAAATATGGAGAGAGCGGAGATACAGGCAGGCACGACTGGAACACAGGAAGTCGGGCAGGACGGAGACACAGGCTGACACCTCAGGGACGCAGGAAGACCAGCAGGATGGAGACAGGGTGGCACGGCTAAAACACAGGAACACTGGCAGGATGGCGACACAGGCTGACACGGCTGAAACAGAGGAGCACAGGTAAACTGAGAAGGTAACACGGGTAGGAGGTGACAGGAGGCTGCAGGAGGACACGGAAGGAGCGGAAGACAAAGACAAACGTGGGGCCAGAATCACTACAAATGCCAGTGACGATCAGGCAGTGTCAATAGGAAGAGGCAGCCTGATATAGGAAGGTTAGGAGGTGCTTCCGGGTCAGGGTCCTCCAGATCATAGAGAGGACCGGGAGGAGCGGCCGAGCCACAAGAGGCAAAGGGCGCATGCGCGGCGAGGCCTGCAGTGTGCGTGCTCTCGAGAAGGAGCAGGCGCCACTGCCAGAGCAGAAGAGAGGACGGGGACGCGCCGGGAAGCTGCATCGCGGTAAGTATGACGGGACACGGGGGGCAGCGGCGCAAGCGTATTTATTTGTTTAACATTTGTATAACTAACTGGTATATTATTTTTTGTATGTCATAGGACATGATGGGGGGTAAAAAATTGTCATGATGTCAATTTTTATTCTAAATGTATCAATATTCAATTATGAACTTTATTTTGGCTACTTTTTAATATTTATATTTTGTAATATACAGTAGCCTTGAATATATCAATGAATCACTATGTGTATTGCATGTAAAATGTCTTATGTAAGTACAATATATATTATTATATTTGTTGTTTATGGTAACACAACACAATATTGTGCACTGAATACACCTTACTTTAATTTTTGAATTAGGCACTTATAAAATAAGGTCAGCGCGCATGTGTTTTATGTGAGGCTGCAGAGAGGCAGAGTATGATCTCCTGCCATCCTGCTGTTCCCTGACCCTTTTGGGTCTGGGGACTGTTGGGTCGTGTGATCGTATTATGCCTCTCCCATTGGTCTGGCAGATCCTAACATGCTACACATGCGCCAGTGATTGCCCCTTCTCACATTAGGCCATCCCCGTACCCTAAATGTCCATAGACTGTATGCTAGGATATTTATATAATTGTCATGTGATAAGGTATATGGGCAATGTTAGAGTAGCTCTTGTTTATCAAACAATGTACCTTTCTCAAATTCCCTATTTTTATTAATTTATTATAGCTGATCTGGCTTTTCTGTAGGACCTTGAGGTAGCGGATGTGACCATAGGCTGCGTTTGCCATTGGCTTAGACGAGATAGAAGTTTTAGTCTAACTAGGACCTTCAAAGTAGCGGTCATGTGACCACAGGCTGCTTCTGCTATTGGCTGAACGCCAGTCTATGTAGACAATGCTTTTGTTGAATGCTGAAGTGAAGGATGAGTCATTGTTTATTCATCCCATGCATGCTCAGTTGATGGGAAGTGTGGATACCTAGATAAGATCTCCTGCATTGCACAAGTGTTCCCTGTTAGGAGCATTGTTATTGTTATTCCATGTCTCTCCTTTATTACACAGATGTTTCTCATTAAGGGCACCCAATGACACAAGCGGACGCTCCATTTAAACCGGATTGCGCCCTGCCCTGACACGCCTCCAGGAGAAGCAGTGTGAAACGTGCGTTGGGGCAGAGGGACGTCCGGGGATTTCCACTCAGCAGACCTCTGGTATGTTTTCCTGCCTTTTCCAAACCATGTTAATATGAAATGTCCACTTGGATCATTTTGTTATCTTGATTTCAGTATTTGTTTCTGGTAGCGGCATATCCTAGACAATTGTATAACAATTGTATGCCATATGGGCACTAATTAACATTGGGGTATAATGCATGCTCATTATTTAACTACTGAATGGTGTTTAGTAGGGTATGTTACACATTGGGTCTGCATTTATTTCTGAGTGGTTTCCTATGGTTGAATAGTCCCTTTTTTATCATTCCTGTACCTTTTCTTGTCATCTTGTTTTTAAAATGTTGTTAATAAAGAATATTTTTATATCCTATGCCATCTAGTGGTAATCTGTCTTTTCACACCACGGTTTCCACAATAGTGATCAGCTATTTCTATGGCATAGTCTCCTCTTTATATATACATATGATGATTATTTGTACTGTTTTGGGCATTTTTGTGTGATTTAATTGTTCATACTGTTTAACAGAGCCCATTGTGATGGACTTCAAGGCCATGGAGAGTTCCTGGCAGGCTAAGGCCACTAACATATTTAAGAAGGGTACTGGATCGAGTTCTATTTTAACTTCTAATAATCATTCGGAAAATGTGAAAAAGTATAAAAGTGTGCTACATAAAAAAATCAAAATATGGTGGACCAAGGTCACTTTAGAAAATTATGTGGTCCAAAAAATAATCCCCAGGGGTCTGAGGATAAACATCTTTCCCACTTTTGACTTGGGTGATGAGAGCCTTATCAATTGGTGGATTAAGGCAACAAATGCATGTTCTATAGAATTTATTAACATCATCATTGAGAAGAATGCTTCCTCATTGAAAATAATTGAGACAAAAATTGAGACTTTGCAAAAATCTCTTCAACAAGAATTGAATTGTGAGACGTTTCAGGAAATGATTACTGCCTTGGATAAGGATGTGGAGAAATGGGAGACTGCTATCAGCCTAAGCAAACAGAAGAAATATGAAAGAGATCTTGGTGACTTTGAGGCTGCATTCACACGGGAGTGTGAAGATAGGCGGGAAGGCTGCGCAAGATGCTGGAAGGTGAGAATAACAATATTTTTTATTTCTTTATTATTTTTTACATCCTATCTTTTACTACTGATGCTGCATAGGCAGCATCAGTAGTAAAAAGTTGGTCACACTTGTCAAACACTATGTTTGACGAGTGAGACCAACCTGTCAATCAGTTCTCCAAGCGATGCTACAGATCGCTTGGAAAACGCTAGCATTCTGCAAGCTAATTACGCTTGCAAATCGCTAGTTTTTCCATGGGAAAATCGCGGGAATTTAAAATGCGATTTTCCCGCAGAATGGAATTCCGGAATTCTCGCGGTAACTTCAGCGAGAGTTCCGCTACGTGTGAAGCCAACAAAATTTTTCATTGGCAAATTAAGAAGGAATCAGTGAGGGGGAATCTATCTAGAAGCTCGTCTATTGTATCCATTTCATCTTTGAGTGAGGGAGGTGGATCTAATTATGAAGGGAGATTTGGCCCTAGGACCAGACAATCGTATAAAAAGAACTCATCTCAAAGAAAATTTGAAAAAGACTCAGTTAAGGTGATTAATTTGTCTTCACATTTGTTATCAGAGGTACAGGAAAATGTGCTTTACAAAGGATTGACTTTTTCCCCCTCATCTAATTTAGATCCATTTACCATCACGAAAGATCTGAACCTTTTTGCAAGGAAACTGGTTTTAAAGAAACTTCACTTCAAAGGCAATGTGGATGAAGGATTATCTAGTAGTGAGGAACAACAGGCCTTGAAGATCTTGGAATCCTTGATTGAAGAAAATACCCCTCCAGTAAGTAACAGCTTCCCCATGAAACTGATTAGTAAATCAAAAAAATTTCCGCCTCTCACTTCAGTCCCTGCTCTTGATATGTTTACTAAAATGGTTGCCATGGATATTGAAAAGTTGAGTAGGTCAAAAAATATTGAATTTAATAATTTGTCGAGTCCAGAGAGCCGCTCTTGATGAGCTGAGCGGGTGGGATGTCGTTGTCTTCAAAATGGCCGATAAAGGAGGCAATATTGTGATCTGGCCAAATATCACGTATGAGGCACAGGCCTATAAATTGTTACACAATCCAGATGAATATAAATTACTTCATTTTAACCCATTGAGTGGGTTTAAAATTGAACTCACTGAAATTCTTACTAGAGCCTACGAAGACAAAGTCATCCCCAAAAGACTGGTTGAAATTCATGAAAAAATGAGTCCAAGGCTGGCCACCTTCTATTTGATTCCGAAGGTCCACAAAAACCCTTTGGACCCACCAGAGAGACCAATTATCGCAGTCAATGAGGGCCTATGTGAAATCATTTGTGAGATTGTAGAATATTTTTTGAAACCTTTGGTCCATCAGTTGCCTTCTTTTATTAAGGATACCACTGCTGCCTTGAGTCATTTGGAGAATATCCAGTTGACAGAAGAGATGATACTTGTCACTGAAGACGTAGAGGCCCTCTATTTGTCGATTAGGCATGTAGATGGATTAAATGCGGTGGAAAAATATCTTAGGTCTAGTAATGTTGATGTAGATACAGTATGTCATCTTTCATTTTGACATTACTTAGGTTCATTTTGACACACAATGCATTTATTTTTGATGGCAAGGTTTTCTTGCAACAGAGAGGCACGGCAATGGGGGCCTCTTGCGCCATTTCCTATGCCAATCTCTTCATGGGGGCATGGGAGTGGTTGGTGTTTTTAGGGGGATGGAGTTCAGGGGGTGGATCGAGTCCACAACTGGATCCGCTATATTGATGACATCCTGTTCATATGCAAAAAAAACCCCTGTTTGGGAGAGAAGAACAGACAAATCGCGGCGTCCTAAGTGCGTAAACACAATATTGTAGTCTTTAAAGGGTGCACAATTTTATGCACACACCTGATAGAAGACTAATATAGCTTTAGATTGTGTCTCCTCAAAAATCCTTCCTTTTGGGATACTTCTCAGTAGACAGGGCTTGCAGCTTGCCTCGGGTGGATCCAAGTGAAAGAGCCAGGTTCAGGCTCACACAGGATGAGTAAATCAAGAAAGGCACATCCAGCCCATAAACGGCAGCGCTTCCCAGGACTCACATCCAAAGATGATATTCCATATTTTTTATTTCATAGGTTAAAAAAGAGATACAACGCGTTTCGGATACAATGTATATCCTTCATCAGGTATCATAAAAACACAGAACAAATCCTAATAGTATAAAATTCAGTTACACTTATTTATAGTAGCAACCTTTTATCCCAGTCTCAGAAACTTGATTTAGGGTGTGGACCAAGTTCAGGAACACACCCACTGATTGATCCAACCTTGACAACATAGATGCAAGAAGGAAAGAAAAAAAAAAAATAAAACCAAAAGGAAAAAAAAACCCAGAGAGAGAGAGAGAAAAAAAAAAGGCAACGTTCAAACTCTCTCTATGATATCATTCAATCCATTTGGATATAATGTTCCCAGATGATATATCCAAAACGTTTCTTTCCGGTTTAAAAGAGCATTCCTATTTGCAACACCAGAGGGTATCTGCTCCACCGGAGTTACTTTTATGTTAAAAATTTTGTTATGTTTAATTAGTAGATGCCTTGAGAGACTATGTTTTAAAAAGCCGTTTTTTGCTCTATTTCTGTGACCATTAATGCGGGACCGCAGTGTCTGGACAGTGCGTCCCACAGATTGCAAACCGCAACTGCATGTGATTACATATACAACAAAATCACTGTTACAGCTGAGTCTTTGTGAAATCTCAAAGACCACACCAGTACTATTACATTTGATAGTTTTAGCCCTGTGATCTAGGATCCCACAGGTACAACATTTTTTAGAGGTGCATTTAAAAACTCCGCCTTGAGAAACACCATATAAAATTTGATCCGTACTTTTTTTTTATAGTTTTTTCCTTTTGAATCCAACTGTTTTTTTAATTTACTGTGGGCCACCAAATTTTTCAAAGTTTTCCCCCTTCTATATGGAATCCCTGGTTTATCAGGGAGATGTTTTCCCAAAACAGGGTCACGCTTCAAGATATACCAATATTTTGAAAGCACAGTTCTTATTACTTTATTTCCCCTATTGAATGTGGTCACAAAATTCAATTTCCAGCGATCATCACTTTTTTCTTTACCAATAGTCAAATTATCCCCCTTCCTATTTTTTCCTTTTAAACATTCCTCCTGTGTTTTTACTTTGTTATCCCTATATGCACTAATTATCCAATTTTTTGGGTATCTTTTTTCCTTAAATTTTCTTTTTAGAATTTTAGACTGAACTACATATCAGATTCTCTCGTACAATTCTTTCTTATACAAAAAAATTGGCTGTGGGGTATATTAACCTTCCACTTCTTGTAATGTGCACTGTTAAAATCTAAAAAGCCGTTTGAATCCACCTTTTTGAAGTGGGTTTTTGTAATAATTTTTTTCCCACTATGGCTGATCTCTAGATCAAGAAACACCATTTTTTCTTTATTAATTTTGATGTAAAGGTAATCCCCCAGGTGTTATTATTGAGCTCCTTTATTAACTGTGCCGCTTCCTCCTCTGTCCCCTTCCATATAATAATCAGATCATCAATGAAGCGCTTATAAAGCCTTATTTTGTCATTGAAAACAGGCTTAGAGAGTGACGATGAGGACTCGAATCGCCCCATGAATAAGTTTGCGAAACTTGGCGCGAACCGAGTCCCCGTCGCGGTGCCGAGCAACTGTAAATACAGTATGCCTTCAAAAATGAACACATTGTGTTCAAGAATGAATTTGAGACCCTTTAACGGAAAATCTCTTTGTTCAGGGAGCATCTCTGTCTTTGCTAAATAAAAACCCACCGCATTTATCCCCATTTCGTGATCTATGTTGGAATATGAATTTACATCCAACGAGATAAAGGAATAGTTATCTTCCCATTCAATATCCCTCAGTTCCTCGATTAATTGTGTGGAATCTCTCAAATATGAAGGAAGAGACTTTACCAGATCTTGTAAAAACAAGTCAATATAATGAGAAATATGACAAGTCAAAGACCCAATTCCTGATATAATCGGTCTGCCAGGTGGTTTTTCAGGGTTCTTATGCAGTTTTGGTAAATGATAAAATAACGCCATGGTTGGCGCAGAATTTGTTAAAAACTTTTTTTCTGTTTTATTAAAAATATTCCTCTCGTAGGCTTCCTTGATCATATGGTGATAGTCCCGGACAAAGCATTGTGTGGGATCTTCTTTTAAAATTTTGTAATATCTCATATCAGACAATAGGTTCAAAGCTTCCTCAATATAGTCAGATCTGTTTTGCACAACTACTCCCCCCCTTTATCAGCTTGTCTTATTACTATATCTGTTTTTTCTCAAATCCTCCAATGCCACTTTTTCTCTTTTAGAGATATTGTTCTCCTTTTTTACCTTGTTTTTTTTCCCAATTCCATGCTTTTGAATTTTATTTTTATTATTTTCCCACTTCCTAAATTCTTCAGATACTAATGAAAAAAAAGTATCTATATTTGGTCCTCTGTGTTGATGAGGATTAAATAGAGATTTTGGGTGTACCTCCTTGTGGATACAGTATATTCACTTTCTTTGTTTGTCTCTGTTGGAATCAGTATTTTTTTTAGATCCCCAATGTCCCCATTTTTTTCAGTCAACAAGAAATGCCTTTTAAGAGTAAGTTTGCGAGTGCATGCATTTAAATCGAGAAAAAGATCAAATGCATTCATATCTTGAGCAGGGCAGAAATGTAGTTCCCTACTTAAAATTTCCATTTCTGAAAAGGATAAAATGTGGGATGATAAATTAAATATTTTAACCAGAGGCAGATTTGATTGTTTATTAGTTTCTGGGTTCCTTGTTTTTTTTTTATATATTCTCAGATTTCTATTAGATCCCTTTCCTCTTGCTCTACTTTTCTTTTTTTTTTACCTTGATGTTACAGCCGGTGCAAAGTAATTTGTAATATGATTCTTTTGTATTGGACTTAAAATTTGGGCTGTTTGTGAGAAGCTGATTAGTGGTGGTAAAATTATTTCTGAAACACTTGGACGTGTGGGACCTAGCTCTAAAAAAGAGATGTTGGATATTACTGAGGATGGAGATGGTGTAGGCGCTTGTATTATTGTGGTGAATGTAGATGAGGATTCTGTATTGTCATGGATAGTTAGTTCATTTATATCAAATTCAACATTGGAAATTTCCAACCTGTGGGGAACAGTTGGAATTTCCAGTGGGGGAAGTCCTGGATTGGGGGGAGGTAATGTTGGAGCATTTTTCATTACAATGATCCTGGGCTCTAGTGGAATTGTTTTTTCAATGGGTGGAGGTTTTTTCTTTTGTACATTTCTATTGAGTATAGTATGAGGATTTTCAGGGGTAGACGTATTAAGAGGTAACTTAATTTGAGAGATAGTGGTTTCAACATCATGTATATTTTTTATATTTGAATTGGTTATAATCCTTGTTTGTTTTACACCCAATTCTTGTGGGACCAGGGCTTCTGTTCTTAAATTGCCAGGGTGTCTTTGTAGGTTAATTGATACCTATCAGGTTTTTATTCCTGATTGGTTCCTTTGACATTAGTTTAGTTTTAAAAGTATCCCTGCAAATTTTTTTTTTTTTTACATCTACTAGTTCATTTTCAAATACTTTGAGTTTCTTAGTAATGTCATCATTCCCCAAATTAAAAAAATGTAAATTTTTGAACCTTTCAAGTTCAAGTAATTTTTTTCATAGATCATTGCAGCTTTGCTGGCTAGCTCAGAACGCTTTTCCACTAGCAAACTCATAAGACTATAAGAACAATCATTTAAAATATTATTCCACTTATTGGTAAAATTACTGTCATCTAGAAAAGTACTATTAAAATGTATCTTCAAACCATTTGGAACTATTTTTTGATCAATACAAATACCTAGAAATTCTGCATCGATCAGATGTCTTATTTCCATCTTCATATGTTTTTCAAAGTCCAAAAAAAGACCAGTGATAGTCCTTTTAGTCTCAATATCAATCACAGGTTTAGTGCAGGAATTATCCAACCTTATATTAGTCATGTTCTTAATGGATGATAACAACTCCTTTCTCCTCTCAATTCTGTTATTATAATACTCCATTCTCACTCCAGGCTGCTCGCTCCCCTTTGCTATCTGGGGTGTCTGTCTTCAACCGATTAGGAAGAACTCCTTTCAGTAACAATATGCAAAAAAAAACCCTGTTTGGGAGAGAACAGACAAATCGCGGCGCCCTAAGTGCGTAAACACAATATTGTAGTCTTTAAAGGGTGCACAATTTTATGCACTCACCTGATAGAAGACTAATATAGCTTTAGATTGTGTATCCTCAAAAATCCTTTCCTTCCTTTTGGGATACTTCTCAGTAGACAGGGCTTGCAGCTTGCCTCGGGTGGATCCAAGTGAAAGAGCCAGGTTCAGGCTCACACAGGATGGGTAAATCAAGAAAGGCACATCCAGCCCATAAAGGGCAGCGCTTCCCAGGACTCACATCCAAAGATGATATTCCATATTTTTTTATTTCATAGGTTAAAAAAGAGATACAACGAGTTTCGGATACAGTGTATATCCTTCATCAGGTATCATAAAAACACAGTACAAATCCTAATAGTATAAAATTCAGTTACACTTATATATAGTAGCAACCTTTTATCCCAGTCTCAGAAACTTGATTTAGGGTGTGGACCAAGTTCAGGAACACACCCACTGATCGATCCAACCTTGATTTACTCATCCTGTTCATATGGGAGGGTTCAGTTGTGGACCTTGAGTTGTTTATGAGTAAACTTAATAACAATAATCAGAACATCAGGTTGTCGTACAAATTCGGACGCCAGATTGAATTTTTGGATTTATCCATTTCAGTGCTTCCAAACGGCCACCTCTCCACAAATGTGTTTCGTAAGGCCACATCCACCAATTCTCTTCTCCATGCCTCATCAGCCCACCCTAGATCCACAATACAAGGCATACCCATTGGGCAGTTTTTGCGTATAAGGAGAATTTGCTCTGAAGATTATTATTTCGAATAACAATCTGTAATTCTAAGAAAACGTTTTAAAGATTGTGGTTATAGCCATAGGTGTTATGAATGAGTCACTGTAGGAGGCAAAAACAGAAATGCTAGCTAAGTCCAGAAAACCAGAGAAGTTGGCAGCTATCGGATTGCAGACCCCTGAACCTATCAACAACTAGCTGTAGCCGTGGGGGGTTCCTACGGTGCCCTAGACCCCTCGATCACAGCCGGAGAACTACATAGCCTAAAGACAGAAAGGGAAATCTAAACTGCCCCAGAGCAGACCCCAAAGCAATAGGCAGCCCCCAACATATAATGACGGTGAAGCAAGAAGAAAAAACACTAACACAGATAGAAAGATAAACTGAGCAAATGATGGGGCCCAAGCTAACTAGATAGGACAGGATAGAAAAGCTGCTGTCTGCAATCCGCCAAAAACATTATCAAAACAAGAGCCAACAGACTGACAGGGGAAAAAGGCCCTGAATACGCTAGGCTTCAAAAAGACTATGTCAGTACTCAGGTATCTTCTGAAGACAGAGCAAAAAGACACAAAGGAATTCAGCTCACCCCAGCAGGGAATGGCAGAATCCAGAAAAGCAAGGTAAAATAAAACCAAAACACAAATGCAAAAAGCAAGGCAGAAAACTTAGCTTTTGAGGAGCAGGAATCAGACTGGTCTCCTAGAATCCCTCAGAGAAATCACCAGCGAGGCAGAAGGGCGTCGGCTGCCTTATATCCAGTCAGCAACTCCCGTCACCCAGTCATCCTCTACCAGCTCAGGTGTTTGGTAATCAGCCTCACTACCTTCCTTCACCAGAAGAGAGAGTTCATCAGACCTCAATGGTGAAGGTGAAAATGAACACATAACACATAGGGCCATCCAAAAGGACTACATGAAGGCCAAGACAACAAAGAGGAAACAATTGCTACATAAAAATGAACCCATTGCTCCTCATAATGATGAAGATTCTCAGGTAAGATTCATTACCAACTACAATAACAAGTGGAATCAATTAAGAACAGTTATAGAGAAACACTGGCAAATTCTTTTTACCGACTCAGTCCTGAGACAAATTTTGCCAAGTAGTCCCTCATTGGTAGCTAAGAGGGCTTCCAATTTGTGGGATATTTTAGTCCACAGTTTTTATCCCAAGTGTAGAGCCAGGGTAAATAGAAATCTGGAAGGAAGTGGCTTTTTCCCATGTAGTACCTGTAAAGGTTGTGCGAATATGAAAAAAAGTTTAATCTTTCATAATTTTGATCGCTCTAGAATATTTGTCATCCGTCCTCACATCACATGCTCCACTAAGGGAGTTGTATATTTTGCCGAATGCCCATGTGGCAAAGTTTACATTGGAATGACTAGTAGAGAGCTGAAAATTAGGGTTCGAGAACACTGCCTTGATATCGATAAAGCAAAATCAGTAACAGATGTCACTTCGCTAAAAACTCTACCGAGACATTTTAGGAAATACCACCAGTGCAACTCCAGACGTCTAATTGTCAATGGGATTGATGTTGTTGATCTTCGACATAGAGGGGGGATTTGCCCAAAAGATTGGCCAAGAAAGAATGCCAATGGATTTTCAGGTTGGGGACACTTACTCCCCAGGGGCTCAATGAAACACCTGGTTTTGGCGCATTCTTATGAATTATTGGAAGTATAGGATGTGGGGGTTCTTTATTATTTTAATACTAGTATTGTTTTTAACATTGGTGTTCATTTTTTGTGTTTTTAATTTTCTATTCTGATTATTACAGTCCGATTCTGGTACATCTTATCCATTGATGATGGGAGTATCTGCTGTTTGTGCTGGAATTGGGTGTCAAGAAATGAAGAGACCAAGAATTAACTATTTCGTAATTGGATTATATGTTTATTACTGAGAAGGATTTTCCATTAATTAATGTTAGCTGCATTTCATTATCTCACTTTATGCCTTACCTTATTTATTTAATGTTTGCATAACTGGTATATTATTTTTTGTATGACTTAGGACATGATGAGGGGTAAAAAATTGTCATGATGTCATTTTTTCTTCTAAATGTATCAATATTCAATTATGCACTTTATTTTGGCTACTTTTTAATATTTATACTTTGTAATATACAGTAGCCTTGAATATATCAATGTATCACTATGTGTATTGCATGTAATATGTCTTCTGTTAGTACATGTATTATTATATTTGTTGTTTATGATAACACAACACAATATTGTGCACTGAATACTGCCCTGACACCGCCTCCCGAAGCAGTGCGAAAAGTGCGTTGGGGCAGAGGGACATCTGGGGATTTCTACTCAGCAAACCTCTGGTATGTTTTCATGCCCTTTCCAAACCATGTTAATATGAAATGTCCACTTGGATCATTGTGGTATCTTGATTTCAGTATTTGTTTCTGGTAGCGGCATATCCTAGACAATTGTATGCCATATGGGCACTAATTAACATTGGGGTATAATGCATGCTCATTATTTAACTACTGAATGGTGTTTAGTAGGGTATGTTACAACAGGTACACATTGGGTCTGCATTTATTTATGAGTGGTTTCCTATGGCTGAATAGTCCTTTTTTATCATTCCTGTACCTTTTCTAGTCATCTTGTTTTTAAAATGTTGTTAATAAAGAATATTTTTATATCCTATGCCATCTAGTGGTAATCTGTCTTTTCACACTACGGTTTCCACAATAGTGATCAGCTATTTCTATGGCATAGTCTCCTCTTTATATATACGTATGAAGGATATTTGTACTGTTTTGGGCATTTTTGTGTGATTTAAGCCTCAAAATCTTAATGATTTAGAGATGATCTGCAAAGAGGAGTGGACCAAAATTCCTCCTGTCATGTGCTCAAACCTCATCAACAACTACAAAAAAGTCTTACTGCTGTGCTTGCCAACAAGGGATTTGCCACCAAGCATTAAGTCTTGTTTGCCAGAGAGATCAAATATTTATTTCTCACTGCAAAATGCAAATATATTTATATAAGATATACAATGTGATTTTCTGGATTTTAGTTTTAATATTCTGTCTCAATGTTAAAATTAATCTACCCTTAAAATTATAAACGTTTCATGTCATTGTCAGTGGGTAAACTTACAAAATTAGAAAGGGATCAAATAATTATTTCCTTCACTGTATGACCCTTTCATGCCTATCATTAGGCCAGGGTCACACTAACCGACAAAATACAGCAAAAATGCCAATAGTGATCAGAAATTGACAATTAATTCTCACCCAAATATGTATAATGTATAACAGCAAGTAAGATAAAATATAACTTTTAATGCATAGCTTAAAAAATTACCAGACCTAATGTGTCACCAAATAGTGATAAAAATGAGATGCCCATACACTGGGTGATCCCCAAGGGATAATTGAATACACCCAAAAGCATCAAATAGGAATATAGAATGCAGCTAGTATATCATCCAAACAGCAATCTATATATATTGGATACAGCATAAAAAATAGCAGCAAAATGCCATAGCCAATTGCACTCATATGTTCATATACTGGCTAGACCAAAAAAAAGAGGGAGGGTTCATAGCCACCAATAGATGAGAATAATAAAAGGAACAATCTCACCAATATTTTGCAGACGGTCAGGAGTCTCCAGGGATACTCATCATACATGTGGAAAGGCAGCAATGGGAGTACAATACCCTGAACGGTTTGGAGCGATCAAAGGAACCATAACTGATTTAATGAGCCATTCGCAGTTTCACTGTACCATCCGTGTGTACTTACACGTGCATGGCTCAATCTTTGAGACAAGCATATGCTACTGGCAGGATCGCTCCAAACCGTTCAGGGTATTGTACTCCCATTGCTGCCTTTCCACATGTATGATGAGTATCCCTGGAGACTCCTGACCGTCTGCAAAATATTGGTGAGATTGTTCCTTTTATTATTCTCATCTATTGGTGGCTATGAACCCTCCCTCTTTTTTTTTGGTCTAGCCAGTATATGAACATATGAGTGCAATTGGCTATGGCATTTTGCTGCTATTTTTTATGCTGTATCCAATATATATAGATTGCTGTTTGGATGATATACTAGCTGCATTCTATATTCCTATTTGATGCTTCTGGGTGTATTCAATTATCCCTTGGGGATCACCCAGTGTATGGGCATCTCATTTTTATCACTATTTGGTGACACTTTAGGTCTGGTAATTTTTTAAGCTATGCATTAAAAGTTATATTTTATCTTACTTGCTGTTATACATCACACTAACCGACGCAAAATACGGTCCGTAGTTTACATGCGTAATACGGATGAATGACCCCTAAATTGTGCTCCGTATGTCATCCGTAAGCAAGGTGTGGTCGCGAATTTTGCGCATGTCAGCATCCGTATGTAATCCGTATGGAATCCGTATTGCGAGATTTTCTCGCAGGCTTGCAAAATGGACATTTAACGGTTTTGAGGCCTGCTATTTAAATCATTAGCCTGCACCCTATTTATTGGCTCAGGAACAGGTGGCTGCCTCCATTCTGTCCATTTGTGACCTTGCCTTCACTAGGTGTGTTGCTGTTGTATGTGCAACATGGCAGACAGACTGAGTTTCAACACAACTGAGCAGGTTCTCTTCAACTGGCTTTTGTCACGCCGCTTTGGTCAACCATACCCAGTGATAGTGGATCCGCAGAGGAGGAGACGCATGTGGGTACATCCACTTTTGAGGCAACGACTCACAAGTGGTCATTTTCACTGCCTCTATTCTTCTCTGCGGGAGCATCCGGCTAAATTCTACCAATACTGTCGCATGAGCCTTGCAACATTTGATCGACTCTTGGAGACAGTGCGCCCTGGGATAACCTTTCAGGACACAAGGATGCGCAAAGCTATATCTGCAGAGGACCGACTTCTACTCACATTACGGTATGTACTACACAACCACATTCTCTATGTTCATGATGTGTTGCCCAAAGTATGTATTTATTGCTTCATGGACTATTTTTAATGCCCTCATCTTATTCCAGATATGTTGAAACTTACAGACCAGAATGTTATGTGTAATATGTACTGAATATCACTTAGTCATTGTGCGACCAAATATGTGTGTGTTAGTAGATCTGAAATCCTAACAAGTTTGGTATGTATGTACCTGTTTTTTGTTTAATTTGTGCATTCTAAAATGTCCCTTTTCTGTTGTTCTTCAGCTTCCTGTCCACTGGCCTGTCTTATGCCGCCCTCCACCATGAGTTTCTGATTGGAAGATCTACCATTTCTGGCATAGTCAGGTCGACATGTAGTGAAATATGGTCAAGACTACATCAACTCGTCATGCCCGAGCCCAGGATGGAAGAGTGGTTGAGGATGTCAAGGGACTTTGAGGAGGAATGCCAGTTTCCTAATTGTATTGGGGCCCTTGATGGCAAACATAACCGGGTGCGTAAGCCGCCGAACTCTGGTTCCCAATTCAATTATAAACAATACTTTTCTGTTGTATTGTTGGCTCTGGTCGACCCTCAATACAAGTTTATAATTGTTGACATTGGGGCCTATGGAAGGACGGGAGACTCTCGAGTCTTCAATACTTCCATTATGGCTCGGCGGCCACGCACCAACCAGTTGGATCTACCGCCACGCCAGCTGCCAGGCTCCACTCAAGAATCTGTCCCTTATGTCCTTGTGGCAGATGAGGCGTTTCAGTTAACGCGCAATGTCATGAGGCCATATCCCCGGCGCAACCTTGACCACAGGCGCAGAATTTTTAACTTGCGCCTATCACGTCCTTGGCGACTGGTGGAGTGTTCCTTTGGCATTCTTTGTGCCAAATGGCGGGTACTCCAGTCTGCCATTCAGCTTAGTGAACAAAATGTTAATGAAGTAGTTAAAGCCTGTGTGTTTCTTCATAACTTCACCAGGATACATGATTGTTCCTCCTCTGCTGGTGTTGTGCGTGGGTTGGACAATGTGCGTAGGGCGAGACCACCTATCAACCCTCAACATAGACCGCTCTCTGGGCTCAAAGTGCGTGATATTTTCACAAATTACTTTGTCACCTGAGGGTGAAACTTCTTGGCAAGAGCATGCTGTGTCTATGTTATAAGTTTTTGGTTTATGTGTGTCTAAATATATATATTTCTACCCCTTATGATTCCTTGAGTGTTTTATTGCATTGATAAGCGTATGTTAGTATGCTGACACTGTTTTTTATAATTGACACTGAGACGTTAAATGTAGTAGACAAATGTTTACTTTTGCCTTTTTTTTGGGGGGGGGGGGGGTTTGAGCAAAACATATTATTGCCATATGAGAACTGTGGCAATGGGCCAAATTGGCCTTTTTGCAGATGTCAACATTTGTTCAAAATAACACATAGAGACAAAAAAAACAACATTATGCAATACCAAAATGGCTACATTATAAATTGTGGAAAGTTGGGGAAGGAGAAGGCGGAAGACCAGCCTGTGGTTGCAGCTGGCTACTTTGCCCAACATCGCCCTGTGTGGGGGGATACTGTTGCCCATGATGTGGGTAATTTACTGCCTCCTGGGATTGTTGTGGGTACTGGCCAGAGTGATACTGAAGAGGGGCATCTTGTTGGGTCTGGTATGCCCGTGTCTCATACCCACCAATATATCCATGTCGTCCCCAACCAGGTTGGGACCAGCCTCCAACACTGGGTGGGAACAAGTGGCGATATTGATGAGGTTGGTTAGAGCCAGACATATGTGGCTGCTGTTGGGAAGGTTGGGTAGGGGGAGGAAGGGGGTGAGGTGTAGGCCCACGTATTTGAGGATCCTCAGAGCCTGCTTGAGCAAGCATGTGTGTGGGGTGTCTAAGGCGCATTAGATTTCTGGGTGAAAGCTGCCACCTCTCCAGATATTCAAATAATTCATATGAGGTATTGAGGTGTGTGCAAGCATCAAGCAGGATCTGAAAACATCCTCGAATATGGAGCCTCACCTCACGGGAAAGGGCACGAAGGTAAAGGGCCAGGCTGCGCGAGTATCCCTCCTTGCCATCATCAGTATTGACTCTAGCCAAATAGTTGAGGACCCCAGTGTCCACATTTGTACGTGTATCCTGGGCAGGGATCTGGCGCCTTCTTCCTCGCCGGGATGGTCCAGCAGGCTGTGGTGAGGCCCGGATCTGGGCAGTTGGGCTGCTGCTCATGTTGCCCTGCTCCTCCAGTATGGCTGATGGTGCAGCAGCAGACGGTCCTGGTTGTGGATGTGGTCCTGGTGGTGGGGTTTGTGGCACAGGCACTGGGTTTTCCTGCGAGGATTCTTCACCCATGCTTCTTGTAGGGGGAGAAGATGGGCCAGCCACCTCATCCCTTACAGGATCAATGATGGGCTCTGTATCTGAGCCAGTTCCTCTCTCCATAAGGTTGGACTGAGTTCTGTTATGAAATAGAACAGAGCCAAAAATAATTCAATATTTTTGGCCCCGTAAAGTATCTGTGTAATGTGGTGTGAGGTATTTACTTACGGTCTCAGATCCAGAATAGGGGCAAGGAAGGAGAGGCGGTCATAATAAATGTATTACCTCTTTAGGTGGCCCGCATCCCCACTCCTGGACCGCTGCTGACGTTCCCGCCTGTATTGGTCGCGGATGCTGCGCCACCGTCTCATCACATCTTCCACTGCAATGTGACAGGAAATATTTTGAATTTCACATATTTGATATGTCACATTTGCTAACAGTAGCCTAGGCATGTGGCCTTCTGGGGTGTGCTTTCTACCCAGGGTGGCATATATAATTGGGGCATCCAGGCCAGATACACAGGGTAACAGTAGTTCATGTATCAAGTAACTACACTTACTAACTTGGTAGGCTAGGAGGATGAGGAGCTTGTGGCCTGGGCCAAATTATGGCAGTGTAAAACCATGGGTCACATCAAAATCTACCCGCCTCATGAGTAAAAAAGTAGAAGCACAGGAAGGGGGGGTGCTGATTCTATATGCATTTTTTGATGTGAGGTAATTTTACACAGTTTTTGGGTTGTACTTACTCAGTTGCTGCTGCTCCTCACGTGGCCGATCACCAAAATCGTGGAACATCTGGCGACATATGCGCCTCAATGATGCCTCCTTTCTTGCCAGGTTGGCATAATCTGCATCACGTTGGTCCCAGATTTCTGGCCGCTCCTGCACTAAGACAATAAGCATCTCCACATTGAGGAAATATGGCGCCATGACGCTGATGTACTCCGTGAAGGCGAACTTTCTGGATGTCTGGAGCGCTTTTTGAGTTCATTTGCATGTCTAAGCTTCCTGATGATGGATTGGCCCGTTTCCTGTCACATGCCAAAAGACCTGCGTATTTCTCGCAAGTCACACGTGTGGTCCGTGTGTAATCCGTATTTTCTGCGCACCCATAGACTTGCATTGGCGTACTACGGGCGTAGTACACTGACAATCGCAGCATGCTGCGATTGGCACGGACCGTAGAATACGGACGAGAAATATACGGCTGTTGGGAGCTACCCCATAGAGAATCATTTGTCCGTGTGTAATGCGTGCTTTTAACGCCTCTCACTCGTCCGTATTCCTCTCTAGTGTGACCCCGGCCTTATGCCTTTAAACATCTTATCACACAATGTGTGTGGTCTTAACTCCCTGCACAAGTGTATTAAGGCCTTTTCCTGTTACAGCTCCCAACAAACAGACGAGATCTGCCTGCAAGAGACACATTTCTCTACCACATCGCACCCAAAGTTTTTGTCCCCCTCTTACTCACTTTTCTATACAGCTAATGCCTCAAATAAATCTAAAACTAAAGGTGGCGCCATTTGTTTCAAGAAATTCGTCCCCTTTTAAATCATTGGTCGCAGACAAAGAGGGCTGTTTTCTAATAGGGACAAGTTTTATTTTTGACAAGAAGGTGACCTTTGTCTCTTACTATGCTCCTAACACTCACCAATCTGCCTTCTTTTCTCGGCTACTTGACCTAATTTCCGAACGAACATGCTCAAGGCACTACACTACTCTGCAGTGACTCTAATTGCATAGTTAATACTACCCTTGATAAGTCTATAAACACTGAAACTTTAGTTCCCTTAACAGCTCCTCTTTCTACAGATTCAGTTGCTCTAAGCCAGGGTTCCCCAACTCCAGTCCTCAAGGTTCACCAACAGATCATGTTTTCAGGATTTCCTTAGTATTGCTCAGGTGATAATTGCTTCACCTGTGCAATACAAAGTAAATCCTGAAAACATGATCTGTTGGTGGGCCTTGAGGACTGGAGTTGGGGAACCCTGCTCTAAGCAAACTTTTCTCTCAACACCAATGGGCGGATTTATGGAGAGAACAACACCCCTCAGTTAAAGACTATACATACTTCATGCCATTTAGTCTATACAAGAATAGACCACATATTTGTTCATCCATCATTCATACCCAATGCAGCATGCATTTCTATTCAGTCTACTCCCTGGTCAGACCACTCCCCAGTCCAGCTCACCTGTTCTACTTCACACCCACGGCCCGTTCATTCAACAGAACTCTAAGTAACTCCTTAGGCCGGGGTCACATTAACCGACGCAAAATACGGTCCGTATTTTACATGTGTAATACGGATGAATGACCCCTAAATAGTGCTCTGTATGTCATCCGTAAGCAAGGTGTGGTCGCGTATTTTGTGCATGTCAGCATCCGTATGTAATCCGTATGGCATCCGTATGGAATCCGTATGGCGAGATTTTCTCGCAACCTGGCAAAATTGACATTTAACGGTTTTGAGGCCTGCTAACTATTTAAATCATTAGCCTGCACCCTATTTATTGGCTCAGGAACAGGTGGCTGCATCCATTCTGTCCATTTGTGACCTTGCCTTCACTAAGTGTGTTGGTGTTGTATGTGCAACATGGCAAACAGTCTGACTTTCAACACAACTGAGCAGGTTCTCTTCAACTGGCTTTTGTCACGCAGTTTTGGCCAACCATACCCAGTGATAGTGGATCCGCGGAGGAGGAGACGCATGTTGGTACATCCACTTTTGAGGCAACGACTCACAAGAGGTCATTTTCACCGCCTCTATTCTCTGCGGGAGCATCTGGCTAAATTTTACCAATACTGTCGCATGAGTGTTGCAACATTTGATCGATTCTTGGAGACAGTGCGCCCTGGGATAACCTTTCAGGACACAAGGATGCGCAAAGCTATATCTGCAGAGGAGCGACTTCTACTCACAATACGGTATGTACTACACAACCATATTCTCTATGTTCATAATGTGTTGGCCAAAGTTTGTATTTTTGCCTTCTTGGAGTAAGTTTTATGCCCTCATCTTAGTCCACATATGTTTCAACTTACAGACTAGAATGTTATGTGTAAGATGTACTGAATATCACTTACTCATTGTGCAAACAAAGATGTGTGTGTTATTCGCTCTGAATTCCTACCAAGTTTGGTATGTATGGACCTGTTTGTTTTGTAAATGTGTGCATTCTAAAATCTTCCTTTTCTGTTGTTCTTCAGCTTCCTGTCCACTGGCCTGTCTTATACTGCCCTCCACCATGAGTTTCTGATTGGAAGATCTACCATATCTGGCATAGTCAGGTAAACATGTAGTGAAATCTGGACAAGACTACATCAAGTCGTCATGCCCGAGCCCAGGATGGAAGACTGGTTGAGGATATCAAGGGACTTTGAGGAGAAATTTCCAAATTGTATTAGGGCCCTTGATGGCAAACATATCCGGGTGCGTAAGCCGCCGAACTCTGGCTCCCAATTCTTCAATTATAAACAATACTTTTCTGTTGTATTGTTGGCTCTGGCCGACCCTTAATACAAGTTTGTAATTGTTGACAGTGGGGCCTATGGAAGGACGGGAGACTCTAGAGTCTTCAATACTTCCATTATGGCTCGGCGGCTACGCACCAACCAGTTGGATTTACCACCACCACGCCAGGCTCCACTCAAGAATGTGTCCCTTATGTCCTTGTGGCAGATGAGGCGTTTCAGTTAACACGCAATGTCATGAGGCCATATCCCCGGCGCAACCTTGACCACAGGCGCAGGATATTTAACTTGTGCCTATCACGTGCTCGGCGACTGGTGGAGTGTTCCTTTGGCATTCTTTGTGCCAAATGGTGGGTTCTCCAGTCTGCCATTCAGCTGAGTGAACACAATGTTAAAGAAGTAGTGAAAGCCTGTGTAGTTCTTCATAACTTCACCAGGATACATGATTGTTCCTCCTCTGCTGGTGTGCGTAGGCCAGACAATGTGCGTAGGGTGAGACCACCTATCAACCCTCAACGTAGACATCTCTCTGGCCTCAAAGTGCGTGATATTTTCACTAATTACTTTATGGCACCTGAGGGGGAAACTTCTTGGCAAGAGCATGCTGTATCTATGTTGTAAATGTTGGTTTGATGTGTGTCAAAATATATATATATTTCTACCCCTTCTGAATGTATGACTGTTTAATTGCATTGGTAAGCGTATGTTGATACGGTTTTTGAGAATTAAGACAGAGACGTAAAGTGTAGTAGACAATTTTTACTTTTGCCTTTTGTTGTTGTTTTTTTTTTTTTGAAAGGCAAACATATTCTTGCCCTATGATAAACTTGGGCAATGCGCCAAATTGGCCTTTTTGCATATTTGAACATTGTTGAAAAATAAAACTTTCACACATATCCAACAACAGAAATAATGCAATAACAACATTACAACATTAGACATTTGGAATCCAAAGTAAAAAAGAGGAGTTCTCCATCATCAAAATGATCTAATTTATTATGAAGGTTTTCAAATCATATTAATAAGCCACCATGACAGGCAAGGCTACCTTACGCGTTTCTGAGACATATTACATGTCTGTAAAAAAAGACAATATTTCAGCGCACTATACTGGGAAAGTCAAAGGATCAAATTACAATACTCAATTGATAATACATAGAGAGAGCGTGATGTTGTTGAGGCTGTTTGCCTTGATTTGGGAATATAGTTAGCTGGCCAAAATTTTACTAATTGAATATGGACAGCACACCTTTTCTATGCATTATCAAGTGAGTAGTCTGTTTTGATCCTTTGACTTTGCCAGTATAGCGCGGTGAAATATTGTCTTTTTTACAGACATGTAATATGTCTCAGAAATGCGTAAGGTAGCCTTGCCTGTCATGGTGGCTTATTAATATGCTTTGAAAACCTGCATAATGTTAGTTTTATCTTTTTTAGATCATTTTGATGATGTAGACCACCTCTTTTTTACTTTGGATTGGGATTTTGAGCACCAGTTGAAACACACTGGACATCTCCTGCCATCAGACCGCTTATGGACACTCATGTACAGTATGTGTAAACAATTTGCATGTTTTTATGCACTTATAAGGCTGAGTTCACACGTGGCGTTTTTTTCGCGTTTCCGCGGCGGTTTTATCCACGCGATTTTGCCGCGAAAACGCGAAAAATAAGCATCCCATGCATTCCTATGGGATTCCGCAATGCTGTGCTAATGCTGCGGTTTTTACAGCGGCGGAATCGCTTCGCGGTAAAAAACGCAGCATGCTCATTAATTTGCAGAATCGCGCCGATCCCGCACCCATAGGAATGCATTGTTCCGCTTACTTCCCGCATGTGGCTGTGCACACCATGCGGAAAGTAAGCTGAACAATTGCGGATGGTACCCACGTTCCGGAGGAGAGGAGACTGTCCTCCGGGCTTTGGGTACCATATCCCTGTAAAAAATAGAATTTAAAATAAAAAATATTGTTATTCTCACCTTCCGGCGTCCCGCGCAGCATTCCCGCCTCTCTCCACGCTCCCGTTCCCAGTAATCCTTTGCGAAAATGCCCGCGATGGCGTCCGTTCTCGCGGGATCGCGAATTACCGCGAGACATCGCGATCCCGCGAGAACGGACGTCATCGCCGGCATTTTCGCAAAGGATTACTGGGAACGGATGCGCGGGACGTCGGAAGGTAAGAATAAAACCATTTTTTATTTTTTTTACATTCTATCTTTTACTATTGATGCTGCATAGGCGGCCTCAGTAGTAAAAAGTTGGTCACACTCGTCAAACACTATGTTTGACGAGTGTGACCAACCTGTCAATCAGTTCTCCAAGCGATGCTACAGATCGCTTGGAAAACGCTAGCATTCTGCAAGCTAAATACGCTTGCAAAATGCTAGTTTTTCCGCGGGAAAATCGCGGGAATTTAAAATGCGATTTTCCCGCGGAATGGAATTCCGGAATTCTCACGGTAATTTCCGCGAGAGTTCCGGTACGTGTGCACTTAGCCTCAATGGTAGAAAGTTGGGGAAGGAGAAGGCGGAAGAGCAGCCTGTGGTTGCTGCTGGCTACTTTGAGCAACATCGCCCTGTGTGGGTGCATACTGTTGCCCATGATGTTGGTACTGACCTTCCTCCTGTGATTGTTGGGAGTAGTGGCCAGAGTAATACTGCTGAGGGGCATCTTGTTGGGTCGGGTAGGCCCGTGTCTCATACCCACCAATATAGCCGTGTCGTCCCCAACCAGATTGGGACCAGCCTCCAACACTGGGTGGGAAAAAGTGGCCATATTGGTGGGGTTGGCTACAGGCAGACATATGTTGCTGCTGTTGGGAAGGTTGGGTGGGGGAGGAAGGGGGTGAGGTGTAGGCCCACGTATTTGAGGATGTTCAGAGCCTGCTTGAGCAAGCATCTGTGTGGGTGGTCTCATGCGCATGAGATTTCTGGGGGAAAGCTGCCACCTCTCATATGGGGTATTGGGGGGGTGTGCTTGCATCAAGCAGGATCTGAAAACATCCTCGAACACGGAGCCTCACCTCACGGGAAAGGGCACGGAGATAAAGGGCCAGGCTATGTGAGTATGCCTCCTCCCCATCATCTGTATTGACTCGAGAGAGATAATTTAAGACCCCTGTGTCCACACTGGTCCTGGTATCTTGAACAGCGATCTGACGCCTTCTTTGTCCTCGCCGGGATGTTACAGCAGGCTGTGGGGAGCCCCGGATCTGGGCAGTTGGGCTGCTGCTCATGTTGCCCTGCTCCTCCAGTATGAGTGATGGGGCAGCAGCAGACGGTCCTGGTGGTGGGGTTTGTTGGCGACGCAATGGGTTCTCCTGAGATGAATCTTCACCCATGCTTCTTGTAGGGGGAGATGGGCCAGCCACCTCATCCCCTACAGGATCAATTATTGGCTCTGTCTCTGAGCCTGTTCCTCTATCCGTAAGGTTGGACTGAGTTCTGTTATGAAATAGAACAGAGCCAAAAATACATCAATAGTTTTGGGCCTGTAAAGTATCGGTGTAATGTGGTGTGAGGTATCTACTTACGGTCTCACATCCAGAATTGGGGCGAGGAAGGAGAGGCGGTCATAATATATATATTTTCTTTTGACATAGCCCGCATCCCCACTCCTGGACCACTGCTGACGTTCCCGCCAGTACTGATCACGGATGCTGCGCCAGCGTTTCATCACATCTTCCACTGCAATGTGACAGGAAATATTATCAATTTAACATATTTGATTGCTCACATTTGCTACCAGTAGTCTAGGCATGTAGCCTTCTGGGGTGTGCTTTCTACCCAGGGTGGCATATCTAATTGGCCCATCCAGGCCAGATACACAGGGTCAGAATAGTTTATGTATCAAGTAGCTACACTTAATAACTTGTTTGGCTAAGAGGATGAGGAGCTTGTGGCCTGGGCAAAATTATGGCAGTGTGAAACTATGTGTCACATCAAAATCTACCCGCCTCATGAGGAAAAAAGTAGAAGCACAGGAAGGGGGGGGGGCAGATTCTGTATGAATTTTTGGTTGTGAGGTAATTTTAATCATTTTTGGGCCTTGTACTTACTCAGTTTCTGCTGCTTCTCACATGGCCGATCACCAAAATCATGGAACATCTGCCGACATATGCGCCTCCATGATGCCTCCTTTCTTGCCCGGTTTGCATAATGGGCATCCCCCGTTGGTCCCAGAGTTCTGCCCGCTCCTGCACCAGTACAATTAGCATCTCCACATTTAGAAAATATGGCACCATTACGCTCCTGTACTCCGTGGAGTCGTGCTATCTGGATGTCTGGAGCGCTTTTTGAGCTCATTTGCATGTCTAGGCTTCCTGAGGATGGATTGGCCCATTTCCTGTCACCAGCCAAAAGACCTGCGTATTTCTCGCAAGTCACACGTGTGGTCCATGTGTAAACCGTATTTTTTGCTCACCCATCGACTTGCATGGGCGTAGTACGCTGACAATCGCAGCATGCTGCGATTGGCATGGACCGTAGAATACGCCCGAGAAATATACAGCTGTTGGGAGCTACCCCATAGAGAATCATTTGTCCATGTGTAATGCGTGCTTTTAGCGACTCTCACTCGTCCGTATTCCTCGCTAGTGTGACCCCGGCCTTACTCTCCTACCCTGAAATTGCTGAGAGACTGAAAGACCATCTCGATGACAGGATATCAGAACTCTTTGTGTCTCACAGGATATCAGGACTCTTCACACCTACAGATGACTACCCATTCCTGCTAATACAAGAGGGGACAAGTGACACAGCAAGAAAGGACCAAACAATCTGCAGTGACTTTGAAAACTTAGGTAAGAAAGTGAAAGAACTGGGAGCACAGGTGGTCTTCTAATCCATCCTCCCAGTGGATGACCATGGAACAAAGAGGTGGAATAAGATTCGGCAGGTGAACAACTGGCTACGTCGATGGTGCTGTCAGCAAGGATTTGGATTTCTGGATCACGGAGTGAATTACCTATATAATGGACTACTTGCTAGAGAAGGGGTGCACCTTACGAAGACTGGAAAACATGTATTTGGAAGTTGCCTTGCTACACTCATCAGGAGAGCTTTAAACTAGAACAATGCGGGAAGGGAAGCAAAAGGCCAGAAAAAGCCATACACCTGACGAATGCTATTGAGAACTCTGCTATTAGAAGTGGAAAGGAAGAACAAAGACAAAAAAATCTAAATAATAAAAATATTGGAGAAAGAGAAACCAGTCACAAACTAAAATGTTTCTATACTAATGCACAAAGCATGGGCACCAAACAAGGAGAACTGGCACTACTAATGCAGGAAAAGAAATATGATGTCATTGGAATCACTGAAACTTGGTGGGACGATGCACATGATTGGAATACAAGGCTAGAAGGATACAACTTATTTGCAAGAAACAGACTTGAAAAACGAAGAGAAGGTGTCGCATTGTATGTTGGAAAAGCATATATCTGCACAGAGATCCAAGATTCAGAGGCTGGGGGTTCAGTGGAAACTGTTTAGGTAAGAATACAAGGACAGAACAATGGAAAGGACACCATTGTAGGCATTTACTACAGACCGCCTGTGCAAGCTGAAGATATGGATGAACTCTTTATGCATCAAATGCCCAAGTTCTCCAAAACATATGACAGTGGTCATGGGAGATTTCAACTATCCAGACATTTATTGGAATTCTCTCTCAGGCAAAACTAAAGGCCCCGTCACACATAGCGAGATCGCTGCTGAGTCACAATTTTTGTGACACAACAGCGATCTCACCAGCGAGATCGCTGTGTGTGACAGCGATCAGCGACCGGCCCCCCTACCGGTATCGCTGATCGCTGCAGGAAAGGCCAGGACTTTTTTTTGGTCGCTGGTCTCCCGCTGGCCACCACGCATCGCTGCGTTTGACAGGCGGGAGACCAGCGATCTGCTGGTAACTAATGTACACATCGGGTATCCAAGGGACGTGCGTCCCTTAGATACCCGACGTGTACGTTACCAGCGCGCACGTTACCAGCGCGCTGATGCAGGCAGTTGGTAACTAACGTACACACCGGGTATCTAGGGACGCACGTCCCTTAGAAATTTTGAAAAATTAGATTCTCAAAGCACAATTGTTAACAATTTCGAAAAGAGGGAACAAAAAAAATCATTTAAGGAAACCAGGATGGATGAACACAGAACTTCAACACGTGCTAAAAAGGAAGAAGGAAATGTTTATCAAATGGAAAGAGGGAGGCATATCTAAAGAAGAATATAATGCTGTCTGCAGAACCTGCAGGGGACGCATCAGATTACTAAAGCTGATAATGAATTAAGGCTTGCAAGAGACGTCAAAAGCAATAAAAAAGGATTTTGGGGATATGTCAAAAGTAAAATAAAGTCAAAGAAGCTATAGGATTTTTACAAGATGAAAATGATGAAATGGTAAGAAAGGATGTTGAGAAGGCCGAACTTTTAAATTCCTATTTTGCATCTATTTTCTCTCAGAACGGAAATGTTACATCAACTGATCTTCACTGTCCTATTAAAGGAATAGAAGAATCCAGACTATCTATAAACAGAAAGATAGTGAGGGTATACTTAGCTAACATAAATGAATTCAAGTCTCCAGGTCCAGATGAATTACAAACCAGAGTACTGAAGGAGATAGACGAAGAAATTTTTGAACCACTCTCCATAGTCTTTGAAAATTCTTGGAGATTAGGAGAAGTCCCAGAAGACTGGAGAAGAGCAAATATTGTTCCTGTCTTCAAAAGGGGGAAGAAAGAAGACCCAGGGAACTATAGGCCGGTGAGTCTGACTTCTATACCAGGAAAGATCTTTCAACAAATTATTAAACATGTATGTACGTACCTGGATAAGAATGAAGTGATTAACCAGAGTTAGCATAGGTTTGTAACCAGTAAGTCATGTCAGGCTAACTTAATTTCCTTCTATGACAGAATCACTGACTGGTTGGATCAAGGAAATACTGTAGCTATAGTATATCTTGACTTCAGCAAAGCATTTGACAAAGTATCTCACACCATCCTTATTCAAAAAAGTGACTAAGTATGGCATGGACAAGGCAACTGTTAGTTGGATTGATAACTGGCTTAGTCATTGGACCCAAAGAGTGGTCGTAAATGGCTGCACATCCAGTTGGAAGAATGTCTCAAGTAGGGTACCACAGGGCTCTGTTCTGGGCCCTGTATTATTCAACATCTTTATCAATGATTTAGATGAAGGAATTGAAGGTAAACTGATTAAATTTGCTGATGACACGGTAAAGACCTGGGCCTGCGCGCCATCTCCCTTCCTGTGCTGTGGCTCCTGCGTGTGCCACCCCAGCTGTTCCTTTGGAGGTTCCTACGCCCTAACGCAGCAGAGGCACACACCTGTCTATATAAAACCTCACAGCGCATGTCAGACCAATTGAGAATCATGAGGTCAAATGAACTGTCCAAGGAGCTCAGAGACAGAATTGTGGCAAGGCAAAGATCTGGCCAAGGTTACAAAATAATTTCTGCAGTACTCAAGGTTCCTAAGAGCACAGTGGCCTCCATAATCCTTAAATGGAAATTTGGGACCACCAGAAGTCTTCCTAGACCTGGCTGTCCAGCCAAACTGAGCAATCGAGGGAGAAGAGCCTTGGTGAGTCAGGTAAAGAACCCCAAGATCACTCTGGCTTAGCTCCACAGATGCAGTAGGGAGATGGGAGAAAGTTCCACAAAGTCAACTATCCTCCACCAGTTGGGCCTTTATGGCAGAGGGGCCCAATGGAAGTCTCTCCTCAGTGCAAGACATACGAAATCCTACAGAGAGTTTGCTAAAAAAAAAAAAAAAAAAAAACCACACAAAGGGCTCCCAGACTGAGAGATAAGATTCTCTGGTCTGATGAGACGAAGATAAACCTTTTGGTGATAATTCTAAGCAGTATCTGTGGAGAAAACCAGGCACTGCTCATCACCTGCCCAATACAATCCCAACAGTGAAACATGGTGGTTGCAGCATCATGCTATACGATACACTTTATTCATCCTGAGGGAGATTATGGTATTACAGCAGTGTTACAAACAGCATTCCAAACATAATTGTAGGAAAAAGAAGAGATCCCAGATCATAAAAAACAATTTTATTGATTCAAAATTAAAAACACATTAAAAAAGCAAAATGCCGTAGGGGACACCATAATATACATACACAGGCAATATAACAATTAAGAGACCAAGGTATATTGGGAAAATTATCAATCCATAATCCACATATTAAGATATACAATATATCAGTTTAAACAGTATCAATATCATATCTCCCAATGATTAAAATTAATAATAGTGTCCACAGACATCATTAATTCAAACCCCAACGGTCTCAGACCAATAATAATCCCCCTATCTAAAGTGAAGTATAACAAAAATTATAAACCTATTAATTTCATGTCCCCCACCTCCCTCTGAAATCATGATAACCAGAGCTAGTGGAGTCAATACAAAAGCAGCTCCACAATAGAAGACGGCATATAACCAATACCAGATAGAAAAAACCGCGATGCTTCACATAAGCATGTAATCAAAAGGAGGATATATTTACCTAAATAACGGTAGTGATATGCGTGGTGTCCCCTCACCCCGACGCACGTTTCACTCCTGCTTCTTCCGGGGGGCGTGTCAGTGAGAGGGGCAGCCGTGCTCTTATAGGCGTGCTCTAATGGTGTCCTTGCATCAGCTGGTATCAGCGGCGCATAGCGCGTCACTCCGTCCCCCCTTATGATGCGCTTCCTTCCGACGCTCCCTGGTACGCAAGCTCACTCCTGCGTGTCAGTGATGGAGCGTCATTGGAAGCGACAGAGGACCGGATGACCGCGCATGCGCACCTACTCAGCGGCAATGAGAAAGTCTCAGTTTGTGACAAAATGGGAAAAATATAAAATATATATATAACAAATATAAGTGCGCAATGTTATATTATTTCTTTAATAAAATGCCAAAAAATACAGTGCAACTAAAGAAGATTTATATTGTGATGATGATATAAGTGTGGAAATGTGCCAATCCAAACCTCCAGATATATAAACCTAGATAAAGGAATCAGTACAAAGTGCCAAAAGTGCATCATTTTTGATCCAATACGATTATATCCTAGTGGTCTCACACCCATTATTAAAGTGCCATAGTGCATAAAAAATTCAATTATATATAAAAGAATTATACAATTGTATACTCCATATATATTTTGATATCCTCCAATTATTAGTGCAAAAAACTTATTACCCAGTGCCATAATACCTACAAAAAATTAATATATAATTGTGTAAACAAAAATAATTAAAATGAAAATAACATCACTACCATTATTTAGGTAATTATATCCTCCTTTTGATTACCGTATTTTTCGGACCTTAAGACGCACTTTTTTCCCCAAAAATTTTTGGGGAAAGTGGGGGGTGCGTCTTATGGTCGCAATGCACGGTACCTGGTGCGTTGGTGGCAGCGGGCGAGGCTCTGCGGTGCGGTGGTGGCAGCGGGCGGCGCTCTGCGGTGCGGTGGTGGCAGCGGGCTGTGCTCCGGTCCGGGGACGGCGCATGCGCAGCTTCAGATCTCGTCCCAAGATCTCAGGGGACGAGATCTCGTTGCCGAGATTTGAATCTCGTCCCCCGAGATCTCGGCACGAGATCAGAAGCTGCGCATGCGCCGTCCCCAGACCCGGGGGCCATCCTGCCGGCGTCCATGCTCCAGGAGGCCACCGCAACATGGCGGCGCCCAGCAAGGGGTGTGCGGGGGCCTCCGGGCTGCGAAGAAACGCCGGCGGAGCCGCTGCCCCTGCACCGGAGCACAGCCCGCTGCCACCACCGCACCGCAGAGCGCCGCCCGCTGCCACCACCGCAGAGCCCACCTGCCCCAGCACAGCTGCCCTTGCCCCAGCACAGCTGCCCCTGCCCCAGCCCACCTGCCCCTGCCCCAGCATAGCTGCCCCTGCCACAGCTGCCCCTGCCCCAGCACAGCTGCCCCTGCCCCAGCACAGCTGCCCCAGCACAGCCCACCCGCCCCAGCCCCAGCACAGAGCCGCCTCCACCGCACGAGCCTGGACCACTGAATGACCCCTGTGACTACTTCTCCACCTGTGCCGGATCCCTTCCCAGGTAAGCTGAATTCGGACTGTAAGACGGACCCCCATTTGACACATTATTATTTTTCCCCTATTTTCCTTCTGAAAATAGGGGTGCGTCTTATAGTCCGAAAAATACGGTACATGCTTATGTGAAGTATCACGTTTTTTTTCTATCTGGTATTGGTTATATGCTGTCTTCTATTGTGGAGCGGCTTTTGTATTGACTCCACTAGCTCTGGTTATCATTATGATTTCAGAGGGAGGTGGGGGACACGAAATTAATCGGTTTATAATTTTTGTTATACTTCGGGGATTATTATTGGTCTGAGACCGTTGGGGTTTGAATTAATGATGTCTGTGGACACTATTTATTATTAATTTTAATCATTGGGAGATATGATATTGATACTGTTTAAACTGATATATTGTATATCTTAATATGTGGACTATGGATTGATAATTTTCCCATTATACCTTGGTCTCTTAATTGTTATATTGCCTGTGTATGTATATTATGGTGTCCCCTACGGCATTTTGCTTTTTTAATGTGTTTTTAATTTTGAATCAATAAAATTGTTTTTTATGATCTGGGATCTCTTCTTCCTACAATTATTTTGTGGGATTGGATTAGTTGTGTTATTGTTATGAAGTGCCCCTATATTTAGGACATTGGTTGAATAGCATTCCAAACATTACAACATTACCAACAGCATTACATAAAGTAATTCCTAGATACAGATCTTCCACATGACTAACCACATTATGTAACAATAAAATTTGTGTAAGTGCAGGTACTTAAATCTCTGATCATTGCTATTAGTGCACCAGCCATAGGTCATTGTCGTCTTTCACCCTTAGGAAATTGTTATATATCCCCATAGCAGTAGGCACAAACGATTTCCTGAATTTCTCCTTCTTGCACCTAAGTAGGATTAGATGGCTGCTGAATGTGCTCTTCTACTTCAAGAATAGCTCATATAGTGGGTGTGTATTATTGTTCATTATAGTCCTACACTTCTTCTGAATCCTATCTTCCAATATCTCCTCAAAAGAGTCAAGATGGAGGCCAACAGCCATGCTTGCCTTCTTGATAAGTTTGTTGAACTTATTAGCGTCAGCTACTCGCACACTACTGCACCAGCAAAAGATAGCAAAAAAGATGGTGCTTGCCACAACGGACTGGTAAAACATTTTGAGCATTTTACTGCACACATTGAAAGACCTGAGCTTCTGTAGAAAGTACAGTCTGCTCATTCCCTTCTTGCCTTCTCCATATGACACCTCCAATTGAGTTTGCTGTCAAGGTGGACCCCCCCAAATATTTGTAGCTCTCAACCATCTCCACCTCCTGGCCAGCAATAGTGATCGGTAAGTAATCATCCTTTTTCCTTCTATAACTCACCATCATCTCCTTGGTTTTCTTCACATTTAGCTCTAGACAGTTAGTCTGGCACTAATCCACAAAGTCAGAAACCACCCTTCTATATTCCTCCTCCCCCTGGTCCCCCACAATGCCCCCTACAATCACGGAGTCATATGAGAATTTTTGGAGGTGACAGATCTGATTTATACTGAAAGTCAGCTGTATTCAATGTGAAGAGGAAGGGCGACAGCACTGTACCCTGAGGGGTTCCAACACTGCCAGATACCACCTCCTCCATCCTTACAAACTGCGGCCTGTCCATCAGGTAGTCACTTATCCAGTTCACCATCCCCTCATCTACTGCCATATTGGTCAACGGTCAGTCATATCAGTCTATGGGGGTGTTTTCAAGCTGCAAGGACAGGACGACTGGTTGCCATTGAAGGAAACATGAATGCGGCCAAGTACAGAGATATCCTGGATGAAAACCTCTTCTAGCGTGCTCTGGATCTCAGACTTGTCCGAAGGTTCACCTTCCAACAAGACAATGACCCTAAACACACAGCTAAAATAACCACCAACGTTCACTATCCAACCTGACGGAACTGGAAAGGATCTGCAAGGAATAATGGCAGAGGATATCCAAATCCAGGTGTGAAAAACTTGTTGCATCATTTCCAAGAAGACTCATGGTTGTACTAGCTCAAAATGGTGCTTCTACTCAATACTGAGCAAAGGGTCTGAATACTTATGACCATGTGGTAGTTCAGTTTTTCTTTTTTAATAAATTTGCAAAAATTTCTACAGAAGAGAAGTCTCCTTGTGTGGTGACCTTGCAATTTGCACTCTCCTGCTAGGTTACCTATGCACTGTTTTGTCGATCGTTATACTTTTTTTTATGATATATGTCAACAATAAATGAAGAATTTTTGTAGCTCAAAAATTTAATTTTTCTCCATTCTGTTTGTGATTACATGTGGAGTTGCCATTTATGTGTACTTAAATTAGTATTACAATTATGAAACGGGTGGATTTATTTGGTTTGACCACCTATCTACGAAGATACCTATAAAATATCGTAACACACAAACAATCATAGCTAAATAAGGGCAGACATGAACTACTTTACCAAATATTGCTTTTAGTTAACACAACAGTTTAGAACAAAAAAAAAAAAAAACACAATAAGTAGTGATGTATGAACATTGTTGGAAACAGAATGTGTACACATTTTAGGGATGGCATAAGAATACTACATAAAGCTGCATTAAAAGTTTCTTTAGATACCGAGCAAATTTTGGTTTGTTCTCTGGGCAATACAAATTAACCTAAAAAATTCTTCAAGTCCACATTGGTGAAATGGTATGTTTGGTTAGCTCTGAGATGTAACTTGTGGCAATATAACCGATGCACAAGCTATTCCTGCAAAGGATTCTGGAAAATGTAAGTCCCTCTCCCATTCATCAGTTTCTGTATTGTAAACTTGTACTATACTAGTCACGTTGTTCAAGTGCCAGTTGTAGCCCCCCACAATAAAAATTTTCTGATCTAAAAGACAGCAGCCTGCTTCAGACTGTCCAGCTCTCATTGGGCTCACAGCTGTCCACGTGTCAGTCTCTGGAGTATAATACTCAACAGCTAAAACATCAAAACATCGATCAACATGATCCACTCTACCCCCAAACACATAAATTCTGTTCTTGGTTCCCTCCATTGCATGAAGAACTCTTGGCTCATTCATTGACGTCTTAAATTCCCATTGGTCTAAAGAAGGGTTATAACAATGTAAGGCTTTTTTGTCATCAACAGAAACTCCATAACCTCCTGAAATATACAGCCTTCCTCCGAGTGTAGCACCTGCATGACCCCATGTTCTGCGTTTTAAAGAGCATACATAAGTCCATTCATTCTTCTTAGGGCAATACCTTTCGACAGAAGCCAAACTTCCTGATCGGTTTCTTCCCCCAGTTGCATATAACATGCCATGCAAGACATGAAGTTGAAATTGAATTCTGCTCTCTTGCATAGGCTGAATTCTCAGCCATTGATTTAAATGAGGGTCATAGCGAAAACAAACTTCTACAGCTCCTTCGCCACTTCGATATTGCAAATGCTGCCCTCCTACAACATACACAAAATTGTCCAGGACTGCAACACACGAATGGCTACAGCCAACTTCCATTTCTTCAAGGTCCTTAAACTGCCGAGCTCTCAGATCTGGCAAATAGCATACTCTACTACTTACTGTTCGATCATTATCGGTATAAGGTGTTCCACCAAACGTTATAAGTGACCAGACATCTGACCTAATAACAGTCCTACAAGACTGCATTTCGTGCTGGCGGAATGGAAGAATTTGGTAATTGAAGGCCTCAAGCAGAAATTGTCGGCATAACACATCCTCTACCATGATATCCACAATCTGAACACTGTCCACCAGCTCAGAAGACTTCATCAATGGAAAGCGAATGTGGCAAAGAACTTGGCTAGCATTTGCTCTTCGGGAATAGTCAAACTCAAGCCAACGGATTGCTGCACGAAATAAATCTATTTCACTACAGTTTTTTAATTTATTGCTTTGGAGAAAGAATACTAGACGTTCTAAAGGCAAATGAAGAAAATCTTCTTCCTCAGATATTTTGAGAAAATGTTTAAAAGTGAATGAGTCCACTGACTCTTTTAGAGATGCCAAACTGAAAGTTGTAGCCATTTGCCCAATATTCAAACAAGTCTCAACACTCATTGCAGATTTCAAGAACTCTTCACAAAGTTCCACAACAGAAACCATTTGGAGAAAAACTGCAGCTCCGAGAACATCATAAATACAATCAAGATCCAGAGTAACTTGTGCACTATATGAAAAATCAATTATATGTCGCAGTCCTCTGGAAGATACTCCTTTAAGTTCAATAACATCTTGACTGGCTTCTCTCATTCCTCCTGTAAACATTGCCCTTGAAAAAGAAAAATGAACAGATTAGGCTCTCTAATTCAGGCTGACATTTAGAGGTGGTTTAAAAAATTTTAAAATCTGTGCATGAGGTGCATAACAGAAAATCAACTTGATGCAGTGGTGACAACAAAACTCAAACAGGATAGAATCATAAGCAGTAGCGCAGCTAACGAGGTAGGGGGCCGGGCTGTGCAGTCGGCAAGCCAAACCTCCCACTCAGATTCCCTCACACAAGGCTCACGTTGAAGTGACACATTTACTGTAGTAAAATGGTAACATCAGGCTTTTCATCACCATTATGATACAATAATCAAGCTATTTAGGTAGAACATAAAATATATTTATTGGAATACAACTTTAGAACACAAAAAACTTTGATAAATTGCAAATATGTAATACACTATGAGGTAAGTGGGAAGAAAAACGTTTTCAACAAAAACTTACTAAATAACATTGTTGCAGTCTATGAATTTGTTCTGAGATATAGCATCGCCTCCATCAGATCCTCCCTCATAGATTTCATCACATCTGATTTAATTATTATAAGGCTGGAGAACAACCTCTCTACACCAACTACAGATAAGAGTGCCTTTTACCTTTGATCTGTAGAGGAGGAGCCTCACTACTCAACATGTACATAATGTGTAGCACAGATTCATCTCAACTAAAAGCCTAGAATCTTAGATCAGGACTAGAACAGATATTTATGAGACTTCTATTCAGCACATACTGCATTGAACTACTGTACCCAATTTATTATATACGAGGAAATATATTATATTTCCTTGTACTTGGGGAAAAAAAGTATTTAGTCAGCCACCAATTGAGCAAGTTCTCCCACTTAAAAAGATGAGAGAGGCCTGTAATTGACATCATAGGTAGACCACAACTATGAGAGTCAAAATGAGAAAATAAATCCAGAAAATCACCTTGTCTGATTTGGCAAGATTTATTTAGCAAATTATGGTGGAAAATAAGTATTTGTTATCAGTATAAAAGACACCTGTCCACAGCCTCAAACAGTCACACTCCAAACATCACTATGGTGAAGGCCAAAGAGCTGTCGATGGACACCAGAAACAAAATTGTAGCCCTGCACCAGGCTGGGAAAAATGAATCTGCAATAGTCAAGCAGCTTGGTGTGATGAAATCAACTGTGGGAGCAATAATAAGAAATGGAAGACATACAAGACCACTGATAATTTCCCTTGATCTGGGGCTCCATGAAAGATCTCACCCCGTGGGGTCAAAATGATCACAAGGGTGAGTAAAAATCCCAGAACCACACGGTGAATGACCTGCATAGAGCTGAGACCACCGTAACAAGTAACACACTACGCCTACAGGGACTCAGATCTTGTAGTGCCAGACGTGTCCCCCTACTTAAGCCAGTACATGTCCAGGCTCATCTGAAGTTTGCTAGAGAGCATTTGGATTATTCAGAAGAGTTCTGGGAGAATGTCATATGGTCTGATGTAACCAAAGTAGAACTGTTTGGTGGAACCAAAACTCGTCGTGTTTGGAGGAGACAGAATGCTGAGTTGCATTCAAACAACACCATACCTACTGTGAAGCATGGGGGTAGCAACATAATTAAAGATGTGTTTGACAGGATATCAGGACTCTTCAGACCTACAGATGGCTACCCATTTCTGCTAATACATGTGGGGACAAATGACACAGCAAGAAACGACCTGGAAACCATCTGCAGTGACTTTGAAAACTTAGGTAAGAAAGTGAAAGAACTGCGAGCGCAGGTGGTCTTCTCTTCCATCCTCCCAGTGGATGGTCATGGAACAAGGAGGTGGAACAAGATTCTGCAGGTGAACAACTGGCTACATCGATGGTGTCGTCAGCAAGGATTTGGATTTCTGGATCACGGAGAGAATTACCTATACGATGGACTACTTGCTAGAGATGGGGTGCACCTTACGAAGACTGGAAAACATGTATTTGGAAGTCGCCTTGCTACACTCAGGCGATATTTACCGATCCCCGCTCCATCGCTGCTATCTTCCGGCTCCCTCTGTCAGTGATGTTCAGGCAGAGGGCGCGGCGCACACTAACTACATCACCACGCCCTCTGACCTGATCACAGACAGAGGAGGCGGAGGACAGAGCAGCACGCAGCGATGGAGCGGGGACAGGTGAATATAGCATATACTTACCCCCTCTTCTGGTGTGGTCTCTGCAGCCCCGCTTCTCCCACGGTCTCCGGCTCCTTCCTTCAGCGGTCACGTGGTACCGCTCATTAAAGCCATGAATATGCGCATATTCATGACTTTAATGAGCGGAACCACATGACCACTGAAGGAAGGAGTCGGAGACCGTGGGAGAAGCAGGCCTGCAAAGACTGCGCCGGGGGTAAGCATGACCTGACACCCCCGCTTCACCTCCCCCTGCCGACCCCCTGGCGTATATGACTCGTGTATAAGCCGAGAGAAGGACTTTCAGCCCAAAAAAATGGGCTGAAAATCTCGGCTTATACGTGAGTATATACGATAAATATTATGAAAAAAAATTAAATGAACAATAAAAGTACACATATTTGGTATCGCCACCTCCGGAAAGACCTGACCTACAAAACTGTCCCACTAGTTAATCCCTTTACTAAACACCGTAACATTTTTTTATAGAAAATGAGGCAAAAAACTATGTTTTAACAAAAAGTGGAATAAAACGTGATAAAAAAGACGAATTTAAAGAAAAATGGTATAGCTGAAAACGTAATCTTGTCATGCAAGAAACAAGCTGAATACAGCTCCATGAGCAGAAACATTAAAAAGTTATAGCTCTCAGAATAAAGCAATGCAAAAATAATTACCGTATTTTTCCGACCATAAGACGCACTTTTTCCCCAAAAATTTTGGGGGAAAGTGGGTGGTGCGTCTTATGGTCGCAATACACGGTACTAACCTTCTGGCTGGTGCGGTGGTGGCAGCGGGCTGTGGTCCGGTGCAGGGGCGGCGGCTCTGCCGGCATTTCTTCGCAGCCCGGAGGCCCCCGCACATCCCTTGCTGGCCGCCTCCATGTTGCGGTGGCCTCCGGGAGCATGGACGCCGGGAAGATGGCCGCCGGTCCGGGGACGGCGCATGCGCAGCTTCAGATCTCGTCCCGAGATCTCGGGGGACGAGATCTCGTTGACGAGATTTGAATCTCGTCCCCCGAGATCTCGGGACGAGATCTGAAGCTGGCATGCGCCGTCCCTGGACCGGCGACCATCTTCCCGGCGTCCATGCTCCCGGAGGCCACCGCAACATGGCGGCGGCCAGCAAGGGATGTGCGGGGGCCTCCGGGCTGCGAAGAAATGCCGGCGGAGCCGCCGCCCCTGCACCGGACCACAGCCCGCTGCCACCACCGCACCGCAGAGCGCTGCCCGCTGCCACCACCGCACCGCAGAGCCCACCTGCCCTTGCCTCAGCACAGCTGCCCTTGCCCCAGCACAGCTGCCCCAGCACAGCCCACCTGCCCCAGCCCCAGCGCAGCTGCCCCAGCGCAGCTGCCCCAGCACAACCAACCTGCCCCAGCACAGAGCAGCCACCGCACGAGCCTGGACCACTGAATGACCCCTGTGACTACTTCTCCACCTGTGCCGGATTCCTTCCCAGGTAAGCTGAATTCGGACGTAAGACGGACCCCCATTTGACACATTTTTTTTCCCCCTATTTTCCTTCTGAAAATTGGGGTGCATCTTATGGTCCGATGCGTCTTATAGTCCGAAAAATACGGTAATTTTAACTATAAAATATTTTTTATTGTGTAAAGACACCAAAACATAAAAAAAGATGTAAATGGGGTATCACAGTAATCGTAATGACCCAAAGAATAAAGCTGCCTCATCAATTTTACCACAAACAGAATGGTCTAAAAAAAAATATTCCTGCATTGTTGGTTTTAGTTTATTCTGCCTCCTAAAAATCGAAATAAAAAGCGATCAAAAAATGTCATGAACGCAAAAATGTTACCAATAAAAACCAACTTTGTCCCGCAAAAAATAAGCCCTCACATGACTGTCAGTAGAAATATGGAAAAATTATAGCTCTCAAAATATGTTGATTTAAAAAACTAGCTTTTTGAAAAAAAATAAATAAAAAGGCGCCTTTTAGTGTGTGACAGCAGCCAAACATAGAAACACGATATAAATCTGGTATCGCTGCAAAAGCACCGACCTGAATAAAGCCATCTAATCACTTATACTGCACAAGGAACGTCATAAAAAATAAATAAAACCAATTCTTCACCTGCTGTTGATTTTTTCATTCTGCCTCGGCTCACATTTATCCTGCATTCTGCGCTTACACCGGGGTTTCCGCGTAAATCTGTAAAATATGTGATTCTAACGGAACCCCTAGCGGATTATTCCCTATAATGAGGCAGGTGAAAGCACTGTGGATGCTGTCTGACCTGTGATCTGGCGGTGTCCGTTTTTTTTTATTAGGAGTGCATAATAGTGCTGTCAGCCACGGTTTTCTACATCTCTGAAAAAAAGGAGAACTCTGAACCGAAGCCAGACAGAGTCCAGAGTAACTGCTGCCTTATTATAGTGAATTTATCCCTCAGAGGTTTAATATGTATTACCTCACTTGAAGATTTAAAGGTAATCCCCTATGTAATTGCTCAGCATAGAGTGCTGGATAAAAGTGATCCAAATGGTTACCGTATATACTCGAGTATAAGTCGAGTTTTTCAGCCCCCTTTTGGGGCTGAAAAAGACCCCCCTCGACTTATATTCGGGTCACGGTGCCAACTTACCTGGTCCCTGTCATCTCCGCGGTCCCAGTCGTCTCCGCGGTCCCCGGTGTTCGTCTGCGGTCCCCTGCAGCGTCGGCGGGTGATGATAGGGCGGCGGCGTTCAAAATCTCTGCGCGCCGCTCTCTCCCGTCCTCCGGCAGTGACGTGCAGGGGGCGCGATGACGTGGAAAGCACGCGCCCTCTGCCTGAGTCACTGAAGAGCCGGCGACGCTCAGGAGCAGCTGTCATCAACGTAGGTGAGTATACAGTGTTTTGTTTTGTTTTAAATTCCAGCAGGGGCAGCGGCAGCAACATGATAGGATTACCAGTAATCCTATCACTTTGGGGGCAGCATTACGGTATTTGGGCCACCATTCACTATGCAGCATTTATGGGGGCATATGTTGTGCAGCGTTATTTGGGCCACCATACACTGTGCAGCATTTTGGGGGCATACTGTATGTTGTGCAGCATTATTTGGGCCAGCATTCACTGTGCAGCATTTTGGGGGGCATACTGTATGTTGTTCAGCATTATTTGGGCCAGCATTCACTGTGCAGCATTTTGGGGGCATACTGTATGCTGTGCAGCATTAAATTTACCAGTATCTTTGGCAATTCCCACCCTAGACTTATACTCGAGTCAATAAGTTTTCCCAGGTTTTTGAGGCAAATTTAGGGGGGTCGACTTATACTCGGATAGACTTATACTCGAGTATATACGGTATGTAAAATGTTCCCAATAAAAGCTTCAACTCAATCCACAAAAAAACAGCAAGTCCCCATTCAGGTAAGACATCTGTTAACGGAAATTTAGGCGGTTGCCACGTTAGGCTATGTGCACACGCTGCGGATTCTGCTGCGGATCCGCTGCGGATTTGGCTTCTGCGGATCTGCAGCAGTTCCGCAGACAATGTACAGTACCATGTAAGTCTATGTGACTTACAATCCGCAGTGCACATGCTGTGGATTTTCAACTGCGGAAAAGCTGCGGTTTTGAATCCGCAGAAAGAATTGACATGTCAATTCTTTCTGCGGATTCTGCTGCAGTTTGCCACCTATTCCATTGTCCAGGTGTCAAACCACAGGGGAAAACCGCTGGTCATTTTACCTGCATATCCGCAGATACAAATCCGCGGGTGAATCCGCAGCGCATGCACATAGCCTTCCTGGTAGCACAAAGGGTCTGGAAAAGCAATTGCAATTTTCACTCAGCAGAATCTGCTTGTTTCTGGAAAACATCTATTTAGTCAAAATCGCCACTACACCTGTAGATAAAATCCCAAAGGGGTATAATTTCCAAAAGGAAGTCACTTGAGGGGGAATTCTGCTCTTCTAGTACTTAATGGCTCTATATATATGGAGTCTGCAAACTATTATAGAAAATTTTGCTCTCCTGGATGCCTCCTGTATAACAGTACTGCTTAGTCATGTGGCTACACTCTGGAGGGACGAATCGCTATTTGCCAAAATGCTCCGTCCCTCCTGAGTCTCGCTCTATGGCTAAGCAGTTCTGTACAGCCACATATTTGGTATTGCTACATTCAACAAAAATTGTGGGACAAATTTTAGTGCCATTATTACCCATTTCCCAGTATGAAAATGTAAAATCTGGGGCTAAAACAAAAACTTTGGTGGTAAAAATATAAAAAATTTTTTTCTTCAATGCCCAATGGTATAAAATTCTGTTACCCAACTGTAGTGTCAATATGATCACTGCACCACTAGATGAATTCATTGAGGTGTTGATTGTAAAATGGTGTCTCTTATGGGGGTTCTGCTGTTCTTGCACCTCAGGGGCTCTGCCAAACCAAGAAAATGTGAACTTCAATATGGGGTTCTTTCCTTCTGAGCTTTGCAGTGTCTCAGAACTAGTTTTCAACCACATATTAAGTATCGGCATACTCAGGAGAAATTGAATGATAAATTTTGGGGTCTATTTTCTATCCTTGTGAAAATAAAAAAATGGGGTTAAATAATATTTTTGTGGGAAAAATATTTTTTTATTTTCACTGTTCAATAAACTTCTGTAAAGCACCTGGGAATTCAAGGTGCTCACCACACTAGATAAGTTTCCTGAGGGGTCTAGTTTCACTTGTGGGGGTTTCCACTGTTTAGGCACATCAGGAGCTCTCCAAAAGCGACATGGCATCCGCTAATTATTCCAGTAAACTTTGCATTCAAAGAGTTAAGTGGCGCTCCTTCTCTTCCAAGCCCTGCTGTGCGCCAAAAAAGTAAAAAAATGTTTTCCCCCCACATATGAGGTACCGGCGAACTCAGAAGAAATTGCTTAAACTGTATGGTGCAATTTCTCCTGTTGCCCTTGTGAAAATGCAAACTCTGGGGCTACAAAACATTTTTGCGGCGAAAATGTGTTTTATTTTCAGGCTCAATGTTATAAACTTCTGTGAAGCACCTTGTGGTTCAAGTTGCTCACCACACATCTACATAAGATCTCTGAGGAGTCTAGTTTCCAAAATGGTGTCACTTGTGGGCGGTTTCCACTGTTTAGGCACATCATGGGCTCTCCAGACACATGACATCCACTAACTATTCCGGTAAATTTTACATTCAAATGGCACTCCTTCCATTCTGAGCCCTGCTGTGTGCCCAAACAGTGGTTTTCCCTCACATATGGGGTAAAGGGATACTCGGGAGAAACTGCACAACAAATGTTGGTGTCCATTTTTCCTGTTAGCCTTGTGAAAATGAAAAAAAAAAATTGGGTGTAAAGTAAAATTTTTGTAACAAAAAGTTACAATGTTCATTTTTCTCTTACGTATTCCAAAAATTCTTGTGAAGCACGTGAAGTGTTAATAAACTTATTGAATGTGGTTTTGAGCACCTCGACAGGTGCAGTTTATAGAACGGTGTCATTGTTGGGTATTTTCTGTTATATAGGCCAGGCCACTCAAAGTCACTTCAAATGTGAAGTGGTTCCCAAAAAAAATGGTTTTGTAAATTTGGTTGGAAAAATGACAAATCGCTGGTCAACTTTGAGCCCTTATAAATTCCTAACGAAAAAAAAAATTATGTTTCAAAAATTGTGCTGATGTAAATGTGATGTGTGGGAAATGTTATTTATTAACTATTTTGTGTGATATAACTCTCTGATTTAAGGTCATAAAAATTAAGTTTGAAAATTGCTAAATTTTCACCAAATTTCTGTTTTTTCCGCAAATAAATGCAAGTCATATATAAGAAATTTTACCACTATCATAAAGTACAATATGTCACGAAAAAAAACAGTCTCAGAATCATTGTGATCCGTTGAAGCATTCCAGAGTTAGTACCTCATAAAATGAAACTAGTCATAATTGTAAAATTATATTGTATATTGCTCCATACAGTATTTTGGGCTCCATAAATTACTCCATACAGTATAATGACCCCATATATTGCTCCATACGGTATAATGGCCTCATATATTGCTCCATACAGTATAATGGTCTCATATATTGGTCCATACAGTATATAATAGCCCCATATATTGCTCCATACAGTATATAATGGGCCCTATATATTTCTCCACAGTATAATGGCCTTATATATTGTCCCATACAGTATATAATGGGTCCTACATATTTCTCCATACAGTATAATGGCCTCATATATTGTGTCGTACAGTATAATGGGCCCCATATATTGTTCCATATAGTCTATAACCATGAATTGCAGCTTGAGGGTGATAATTTGCATATTCCTGCTGCATTCTTAGAAGAGGGAAGAGTCGCTGCGAGTCTGAGGATCTTTGGGTGTAGCTGGATAGAGCTGCTTTGAAGATATTGTCAAATCAGGAATTGAAGCTTGAGTGTGATATTTTGCATAGAGTGAAGAGTCTTTACGGCGATTCCACAGAAATTTGTTTTGTGCATCATGGAGGAGATTACCCATATGGTGAGCCGCAATGTGTGTTACTGTATTTTTCGCTTTATAAGACGCACCTGATTATAAGACGCACCCCCAAATTTGGTAAAGAAAAAGAGAAACTTTTTTTTTTATGTTAAATGGAGGTGTGTATTATAATGCCAGTGTCGGTCTTTCAAATCATATATATGTCCCTCATCCTGATATCTATTTAACCCCCATCCTGGCACATTGCCCCCTTGTCCTGGCACATAGCCCCCCATACCATCCTGGATATGGCCCCCTGGTCACTATATGCCCCCCTACTGGCACTCACATGACCCCCCCTTCTCTATATTCCCCCCTGCTGGCACGCACATGGCCCCCCCTCTCTCGATATGCCCCCATGCTGGCATGCACATGGCACCCCTGTCCCTATATTCCCCCCTGCTGGCATTCACACAGCCCCCGTCCCTATATTCCCCCCTGCTGGCATGCACACGGGCCCCCCGTCCCTATATTCCCCCCTGCTGGCATGCACATGGGCCCCCGTCCCTATACTCCCCCCTGCTGGCAAGCACATGGTAAAATAAACAGTTAACTCACCTTCCGACGATGGCTCCAGCATCTCCGTGGCTCTTACTGTGTCTGTGCTGACATCCTCCTCCTGCGAGGTCGCGCGGCAAAAGCTGCTCATTCAGGCAGTTCATTGTAGCTTCAGGACCTTCCGTCACATGACCAATAGGACCTGCGGTCTCGTGACTTCCCCCATTTTTCTTGTCCCTGCTGCCAAAAAACATCCCCATAGAATGATGCTATCACCACCATGCTTTATTGTGGGATGTATGGGATGGGGTTCTTAGGGTGATGAGCTGTGTTGGTTTGGCTCCAAACATAGCGTTTACCTTGGAGGCCAAAAAGTTAAATGTTGGTCTCAACTGACCACAGCACCTTTCTCCATACATTGGTGCACACTCTCCCCCGTGTCTTTTGGCAAACACAAAACAAGTCTTACAATTTTTGTGTTTAACCCTTTCGCGATACAGCCTGTTTTTGCCTTCATGACAGGGCCAATTTTTACAATTCTGACCACTGTCACTTTATGAGGTTATAACTCTGCAACGCCTCAACGTATGCCACTGATTCTGAGACTGTTTTTTTCGTGACATATTGTATTTTCAGGATAGTGGTAAAATTATTTCAATATGACTTGTGTTTATTTCTGAAAATATCGGAAATTTGGTGAAACTTTTGAAAATTTCACAATTTTCAAAATGTTAGTCTTTATGCCCTTTACCCCTTCACCCCCAAGGGTGGTTTGCACGTTCATGACCGGGCCAATTTTTACAATTCTGACCACTGTCCCTTTATGAGGTCATAACTCTGGAACGCTTCCCATGGATCCCGGTGATTCTGACATTGTTTTCTCGTGACATATTGTACTTCATGATAGTGGTAAAATTTAATTAAAATAACTTGCGTTTATTTGTGAGAAAAACGGAAATTTGGCGAAAATTTTGAAAATTTCGCAATTTTCCAACTTTGAATTTTTATGCCATTAAATAACAGATACGGCACACAAAAAACTTGATAACTAACATTTCCGACATGTTTACTTTACATCAGCACAATGTTGGAACCAAAATTTTTTTTTGTTAGGAAGTTATAAGGGTTAAAAATTGACCAGCGATTTCTCATTTTTGCAACACCATTATATTTTTACGGACCACATCACATTTGAAGCCACTTTGAGGGGTCTATATGATAGAAAATACCCAAAAGTGACACCATTCTAAAAACTGCATCCCTTAAGGTGCTCAAAACCACATTCAAGAAGTTTATTAACCCTTTAGGTGCGTCACAGGAATTTTTTTGAATATTTAAAAAAAAATAATGAACATCTAACTTTTTTCACAAAAAAAATACTTCAGGTTCAATTTTTTTTATTTTACCAAGGGTAACAGGAGAAATTGGACTGCAAAAGTTATTGTGCAATTTGTCCTGAGTACGCTGATACCTGATATGTGGGGGGGGGACGACTGTTTCGGCGCATGGCAGAGCTCAGAATGGAAGGAGCGCCGTTTGACTTTTTCAATGCAAAATTGGCTGGAATTCAGATCGGACGCCATGTCACGTTTGGAGAGTCCCTGATGTACCTAAACAGTGGAAACCCCCTACAAGTGACCCCATTTTGGAAACTAGACCCCCCAAGGAACTTATCTAGATATGTGGTGAGAACTTTAAACCCACAAGGGCTTCACAGAAGTTTATAACGTACAGCGGTATAATTAAAAAATCATATTTTTTCTACAAAAATGATCTTTTCACCCCAATTTTTATTTTCCCAAGGGTAACAGGACCCTAAAAGTTATTGTGCAATTTGTCCTGAGTACGCCGATACCCCACATGTGGGGGTAAACCACTATTTGGGCGCATGGCAGAGCTCGGAAGGGAAGCAGCGCCATTTGATGTTTTTGGCTGGAATTGAGATCGGACACCATGTCGCGATAGGAAAACCCCTGATGTACCAAAACAGTGGAAACCCCCCACAAATGACACCATTTTGGAAACTAGACCCCCAAGGAACTTATCTAGATGTGTGGTGAGCACTTTGAACCCCCCAGTGCTTCACAGAAGTTGAGACGTTTATTAGCATCCTGAATAGGACCTGTGCACAATATATACCGTATGGGAATAAACATGCGAGAAATAGGAGGAAACCACTATGGCTAAATAGAGCTGTAAGGGGCGCAATAAGAGATAAAAATAAAGCATTTAGAGAATTAAAGCAAGTAGGTAGTGATGAGGCATTAAATAAATACAGAAGATTAAATAAATTCTGTAAAAAGCAAATCAAGACAGCAAAGATTGAGACAGAGAGACTCATTGCCAGAGAAAGTAAAAATAATCCCAAAATATTTTTTAACTACATAAATAGTAAGAAGCTAAAAAATGATAGTGTTGGTCCCCTTAAAAATAGTCTGGGTGAAATGGTGGATGAGGATGAGGAAAAAGCCAATATGCTAAATGACTTTTTTTCAACAGTATTTACACAAGAAAATCCCATGACGGATAACATGATCAGGGATAAAAATTCTCCATGAAATGTCACCTGCTTAACCCAGCAGGAAGTACGGCGGCGTCTACAAATCACTAAAATTGACAAATCCCCGGGCCCCGATGGGATACACCCCCGAGTACTGCAGGAATTAAGCACAGTCATAGATAGACCACTATTTTTAATCTTTAAAGATTCCATAATAACAGGGTCTGTACCACAGGACTGGCGTATAGCAAATGTGGTGCCAATATTCAAAAAGGGGACAAAAACTGAACTTGGAAATATAGGCCAGTAAGTTTAACCTCAACTGTGGGTAAAATTCTGGAGGGTTTTCTAAGAGATACTATACTGGAGTATCTGGAGAAGAATACCCTTATGACCCAATATCAACAAGGGTTTACAAGAGACCGTTCCTGTCAGACTAATCTTATAAGCTTTTATGAAGAGGTAAGTTCCGGACTGGGCCAAGGGAATGCAGTGGACGTGGTGTACATGGACTTTTCAAAAGCTTTTGATACGGTGCCACACAAAAGGTTGATACATAAAATGAGAACAATGGGGATAGGGGAAAATATGTGTAGGTGGGTTAAGAGCTGGCTCAGGGATAGGAAACAAAGGGTGGTTATTAATGGAGCACACTCGGACTGGGTCACGGTTAGCAGTGGGGTACCACAGGGGTCAGTTTTGGGCCAGCTTCTTTTTAACATATTTATTAATGACCTTGTAGGGGGCATAGAGAGTAGAATTTCAATATTTGCAGATGACACTAAACTCTGCAGGGTAATTAATACAGAGGAGGACAATTTTATATTACAGGAGGATTTATGTAAACTAGAAGCTTGGGCTGATAAATGGCAAATGAGCTTTAATGGGGATAAATGTAAGGTCATGCACTTGGGTAGAAAGAACAAGTTGTATAATTATGTGCTTAATTGTAAAACACTGGGCAAAACAGTCACTGAAAAAGACCTGGGTGTATGGGTGGACGACAAACTCACATTTAGTGGCCAGAGTCAAGCAGCTGCTGCAAAGGCAAATAAAATAATGGGATGCATTAAAAGAGGCATAGATGCTCATGAGGAGAACATAATTTTACCTCTATATAAGTCACTAGTGCGACCACACTTAGAATACTGTGTACAGTTCTGGTCTCCGGTGTATAAGACATAGCTGAACTGGAGCGGGTGCAGAGAAGAGCGACCAAGGTTATTAGGGAACTAGGGGGTCTGCAATACCAAGACAGGTTATTACACTTGGGGTTATTTAGTTTGGAGAATCGAAGGCTTAGGGGTGATCTTATTACAATGTATAAATATATGTGGGGTCAATACAAAGACCTTTCTAATGATCTTTTTACTCTCAGACCTGTGACGGGGACAAGGGGGCATCCTCTATGTCTGGAGGAAAGAAGGTTTAAGCATACTCACAGACGCGGATTCTTTACTGTAAGAGCAGTGAGACTATGGAACTCTCTGCCATATGATGTTGTAATGAGTGATTCACTACTAAAATTTAAGAAGGGACTGGATGCCTTTCTTGAAAAGTATAATATTACAGGGTATATACACTAGTCTCCTTAATATTGCGTTGATCCAGGGAGCTAGTCTGATTGCCGTATGTGGAGTCGGGAAGGAATTTTTTTCCCCAATGTGAAGCTTACTGTTGCCACATGGGTTTTTTTTGCCTTCCTCTGGATCAACATGTTAGGGCAAGTTAGGATAGGATATGGGTTGAACTAGATGGACTTAAAGTCTCCCTTCAACCTTAATAACTATGTTACTATGTTACTATGTTATAACGCCCGGGCGTGAAAATAAAAAATTTGTATTTTTTCCACAAACATGATCTTTTAGTCACCATTTTTTTTTATTTTCCCAAGGGTACCAGGAGAAATTGGACCCCAAAAGTTGTTGTCCAATTTGTCCTGAGTATGCTGATACCCCATATGTGGGGGAAAACTACTGTATGGGCACACGTCGGGGCTCGGAAGGGAAGTAGTGACGTTTTGGAATGCAGACTTTGATGGAATGGTCTGCGGGTGTCATGTTGCCTTTGGAGAGCCCCTAATGTACCTCAACAGTGGAAACCCCCCACAAATGACCCCATTTTGAACACTAGACCCCCTAAGGAACTTATCTAGATGTGAGGTGAGCACTTTGAACCCCCAAGGGCTTCACAGAAGTTTATAATGCCCAGGCATGAAAATAAAAAAAATCGTATTTTTTCCACTAACATGATCAATTAGTCCCCAATTTTTTTATTTTCCCAAGGGTAACAGGAGAAATTGGACCCCAAAAGTTGTTGTCCAATTTGTCCTGAGTACGCTGACACCCCATATGTGGGAGAAAACTACTGTATGGACACACGTCGGGGCTCGGAAGGGAAGTAGTGACATTTTGGAATGCAGACTTTGATGGAATGGTCTGCGGGTGTCATGTGCGTTTGGAGAGCCCCTGATGTACCTAAACTATTGAAACTCCCCACAAGTGACCCCATTTTGGACACTAGAACCCCCACGGAACTTATCTAGATGTGTGGTGAGCACTTTGAACCCCCAAGTGCTTCACAGAAGTTAAAAACGCTCGGACGTGAAAACAAAAAAATCATTTTTTTCCACAAAAGTTATATTTTTGCCCCCAATTTTTTATTTTCCTAAGGGTAACAGGAGAAATTGGACCCCAAAAATTGTTTTGCAATTTGTCCTGAGTAGGCTGATACCCTACATGTGGGGGTATAACACTGTTTGGGTGCATGGCAGAGCTTGGAAGGGAAGGAGCACCATTTGACTTTTTCAACTCAGAATTGGCTGGAATTGAGATCAGACGCCATGTTGCATTTGGAGAGCCCCTGATGTGACCAAACAGTGGAAACCCCCAATTCTAACTCCAACCCGAACCCCAACACACCCCTAACCTAAGCCCTAACCCTAGCCCTGGACCTAACCCTAGCCCTAACCCTAATGGGAAAATGGAAATACATACTTTTTTTTATTTTATTACTTTTCTCTAACTAAGGGGGTGATAACGGGGGGTTTGATTTACTATTTTTGGCGTTTTTTATGTTTGGCAGCTGTCGCACGCTAAAAGACGCTTTTTATTGTAAAAATAGTTTTTGCATCACCATATATTGAGAGCTATAATTTTTCCGTATTTTGACCCGAGTCATGTGAGGTCTTATTTTTTGCGGGACGAGTTGACGTTTTTATTGGTACCATTTTCGGGCATGTGACATTTTTTGATCACTTTTTATTCTGATTTTTGGGACGCAGAATGAACAAAAACCAGCGTTTCATGAATTTCTTTTGGGGGGGTGCGTTTACACCGTTCCGCGTGCGGTAAAATTGATAAAGCGGTTTTATTCTACGGGTCAGTACGGTTACAGCGATACCTCATTTAGGTCATTTTTTTATGTTTTGGTGGTTTTATGCAATGAAAATTATTTTATATAAAAAATAATTATTTTTGCATCGCTTTATTCTGCGAGCTATAACTTTTTTATTTTTTCGCTGATGATGCTGTGTGGTGGCTCGTTTTTTGCGGGACAAGCTGACGTTTTCAGTGGTACCATGGATATTTATATGCGTCTTTTTGATCGCGCGTTATTACACTTTTTGTTTGGCGGTATGATAAATCATTTTTTGCTTCATTTTTTATTTTTATTTTTTAAGGGGTTCGCTAAAGGGGTTAACTAATGGGACAGTTTTATAGGGTGGTTCGTTACGGACGTGGCGATACCTAATATGTGTACTTTTATTGTTTGTTTTTTATTTCCAAAAAATGGATTTATTGGGGGAATATTTTTTTTTTTTTTTCTAATTTGGCGATTCTTTTTAAAATTATTTTAACACTTTTTTTTATTTTTTTTTTAACTTTATTACATAGTCCCAGGTGGGACATCACTGTCCTGTGACAGATCGCTGATCTGTCACATCACAGATCAGCGATCTGTCACAGGCACTACTGCAGACTTCCTCATGCCTGTGCTTTGCAGGCAACTGAGGAAGCCAGCTCCCTGCAGGCCCCCAAAAGCCCCCGTCAACATCTTGGATATGGGGGCCAGCAGGAAAGGAGCCCCCGCAGCAGCGCTGCACATTGCGCTGCCGTGGGGGGCTCAGGGAAGCACGGAGGGAGCCCCCTCCCTGCCGATGCTTCCCTTTAACCCCCGGTACACCGCGATCATGTTTGCAAGGAGTTAACGTGTCGGGGGCGGTCCGTCACCGCCCCTGACACATTGTGCCGGGTGTCAGCTGTGATAATCAGCTGACACCCGGCCGCGATCAGCGGCGCTCACCACGTGGGCTCCGCTGATCGCGCTAGACGTACTATCCTGTCCATGGGCATAGGGGCCCGGGTCCCATGGACGGGATAGTACGTCTGATGTCAGAAAGGGGTTAAACCAGAGAGTTGTGTCACACCAAATAATTAATAAATAACATTTAGCACATGTTAAATTACCATCTGCAAATTCCCATCCAGTGTCTCCTCAAGCCTTTTTCTGGGTAGTTCCAAGAGAAACTGAGGACCTGTTGAAGCGCATCGTGCGCGAAACGGCTGTTGTCCGTCTTTTATACATTGCTCCTGTGCCGATGCCTATGCCTTATTTTAAGAAATAAAGTAATTGCTATATGAGAACGGTGAGTGCCATCTAGCTTTCTTCTTTTATGACATTTCATGTTTTTTCTACATGGGATTGAGCACCCGTTCTACAGGGAATCAAGGTGTTTCATCGATCACGGAGGTGAAGTCACAGGTGCTATTACCGAGGGTAATTTCTTTCACATAACGGTGCCGGATATTTTTCTTCTTTATTCATGAGTTCCAAGAGAAAACCCTTGCGTCTTTATCATGTGGCCCCTGAGGGTGTATTGTTTCCCCTCTCAGGTATTCTAGGTGATCGTCCACAGAAAGCGAAATATTCTTTTGAATATATTCAACTAGGACATTTTTTTCTCTACATTTGCCAATCATTTAGAATGGGTGCGCCCCCTTTCTTCGCTTGAATCCCTATGTATGGCTCCCAGTAACCCTGTACACGCAATCTCCGATATCTATAAGCTTCTATTAGATAGTGATCCAGATATGCTTCCCCCTTTTTGTAAGGGAGCTCCATCAATCCTTTACAAGAGAACAATGATATAAATGTTTCCATCTCTCTCATAAATCTAATATAGCCACTAAAACTCAGGAAACTAGTTATAAAATAGAATCTAGATGGTATTGTGTTTCTTCAGTCTTGCATAAATGGTTCCGGGAGTATCCAACTTGTGCTGGCAATGTGGGGCTCGTGTGGGTTCGATGTCACGTATAAGGTGGAAGTTCCCGGCCTTGGTGGCCTTCTGGGAAGGGGTTCTTAAAGCTATTAAAGAAACGACGTAAAAGCCCGGAAGCAATTCTACTATTTATGTTTCCCATGCCTAAGAATGCTTTCAAGAAATCATAATTGTGGCACCTTCTTCAGGCTGCTAAGGTGGTTATTCCGTGACACTGGAAGTCTTTAGACCTGCCTTCGCTAGAGGAATGGTTTGGGGAGGTGGCTAGAGTTCACCTGATGGAATCCCTGATAGCCCATATGCAAGAGGCAGCTAACAAAGTGGCTGCAAAATGGTTTCATTGGGAATCCTTCTTATCCTCACCAATGTACCATAATATGCTAAGAAAATTTCTACCTTATCCTTCTACGATATTTGATATGTCGGTATCATAGTACATACTCCGTCTGCCTTATTGATTTGTCCTCATGGTCCCTATAAACATCTCTTATCTTTTCTCTTCTCCTTCTTGTTATTTAGTACAACAGGTTGTCAATTGTCTTTTGCAAACTACCGTTGATACCGTGTGGAGTTGTTTGTTTTCATGTAATTAAACAATTCTCTTTCAGTAGCTAATATGCCATATGGTGTGTTCTTATGAACCTGTTGATATGATTGTTTTTGGTGTGTTATGAAAACAAGAAAAATTTTGGAATGATAAAAAATGAATACTATTAAGGCACCAGAGGCAGCGGAGGGGCTGGAGCAGCGCTGAATACCTTGCCCACAGTCCCGCACAAAGCTATGATTACAAGAAAACTTCAATCACTCAACACAAAAAATCCACATAAGGAATTTATTCACTGCAAGTATCATTTTATTCAGTGTAAAAAAGCATCAATATGGCCATGTCTGTCATTTACTTAGCAGAATCCTGCTGACAGGTTCCCTATAAAATCCCCAGTAAAAAATGCTAGAAGTCACAAACACCAAAAGCCAGTTTCACATATATTTCTCTACTATAGAAATACATATACTGTGAGTTATTGTGGGTTGCTGACACACAGTTTTATTCCACTGCTAAGTGAAGGTGGAGCAGATGATTTGTCAGGCAATACTACGTCTTTCTACACCTCATCAACATATATGATGAAAACAAACAGCTGAGTTTTGGACCTATTTAGAGACCACTATCCAGGGAGCTGTGGTCATCAGTTTGTCTTGGTTGATACACACATTCCACGATGCATGGATGCATGAACCAGTTTTCGCCAGAATTCTGAACTAAAACTGCTTGAAATTACTTTTGGAGCTTATTCATCTTGCTAGGTCGGCTCTCCCAACTTTTTGAAAAGTGTGTGCATCTCTGGTAGAACAAGGCATGGCTAAGCACGTCTGACAACTTAATCTTAATTTATACCCAAAAGCTGCAAAAATTATGACATACGTGCATCAGCCCATGACTAGGGTACACTTCTGGCGGAGGTGTACAGCAATTTAAAGACGCACCAGATTCATTAAGAGGCGTAAACTCCTTAATGAATTTGCTGCATCATACTCCAGTACTCCCTTCATTAAGGCTGATGTGAACTGCGGCCAAAGAATTCTATATCACTGTAACAGCAAAGAAAAAGAAATAGTCATTTTCCATTTCCGGCAACATGCCTTTATGGTAAAAATGATTTTTATATCCGAAACCTACCTAAAATAGTCACTGCAGGCAGCTAGGACCACTTTGTGAACTTGGAATACTTCATTGTTTATGGTAAGAATGACATCAAGCAGCTGGCCCTGTGCTCGTAGTGCAGTCAGTCCCTGTAGAAGAATTGTGCTATGGCCTGGAGCGGAGAAGGTGCATTTCAGACTGCTGTTCTTGTCAGCCATGCTAAAAGTAGAGAAAACAAAAAGCCACTAACTATCTTTGTAGGAAGACATTCAATACAATGCATGTGGATTGTGGACATCACAGTGGCACTAACACCATCATGAACAATGTTGTCAGTTCTCACACTGGAAATTCTGTTCAGTGGACACAGGCAAATAAACTGCCTAGCAGAGAATTTCTAGCACTCCAATTGTAAATCTGTGATAGTACTATAATTAAATCCCCCTTATAATATATACAGTTGCAATCAAAATTATTCAGCACCTGTTGCAAATTATGTTTATCAACAAAATGTACATGGTTTTCTTTTTGAAATAAACAAAATTCAACTCAAGCTCAACTAATACAAATTCAACACAAAATGACACATTTAGTGACTCAGAATTATTCAAGACTTTGATGACAAGAGACTTTAGTACTCACCAGAGCACCCACTCGTTTTTATGATCTGCTGCAAATGAGATACATAGCCTGACACCACCCTATATCAGGGTTCCCGAGGGATCTTAGCACATTTAATCTTTCACGCAGCTCAATAATATTCTTGGGTTGTCAAGTGATCAAAAAGTTAAGACAAAATAATTGCCTTGCACAAACAATGAAAAGGAAACAAAGGTATGTAAAAGTTTGGGCACCCCTTCTCAAAACTACTGTTAGTATGAAATGTTAAGCAAGTTGAAGATGAAATGATCTAGGTCTAAAGTTAAACATTACACATTTCCTTTGTATTTTAGGCAAAAAAGCAAAAACACATTATATATATATACACACACACATACACATATATATATACACACATACACACACACTGCTCAAAAAAAATAAACGTGAACGGAACACTTAAACAACAGAATATAACTCCAAGTAAATCAAACTTCTGTGAAATCAAACTGTCCACTTAGGAAGCATCACTGATTGACAATCAATTTCACATGCTGTTGTGCAAATGGAATAGACAACAGATGGAAATTATTGGCAATTATCAAGACACACTCAATAAAGGAGTGGTTCTGCAGGTGGGGACCACAGACCAAATCTCAGTACCAATGCTTTCTGTCTGATGTTTTGGTCACTTTTGAATGTTGGTCGTGCTTTCACACTCATGGTAGCATGAGACGCACTCTACAAACAACACAAGTGGCTCAGGTCGTGCAGCTCATCCAGGATGGCACATCAATGCGAGCTGTGGCAAGAAGGTTTGCTGTGTCTGTCAGCATAGTGTCCAGAGGCTGGAGGCGCTACCAGGAGACAGGCCAGTACACCAGGAGACATGCAGGGGGCCGTAGGAGGGCAACAACCCAGCAGCAGGACCACTACCTCAGCCTTTATGCAAGGAAGAACAGGAGAAGCACTGCCAGAGACTTGCAAAATGACCTCCAGCAGGCCACAAAAGTGCATGTGTCTGCACAAACGGTTAAAAACCGACTCCATGAGGATGGTCCGAGTGCCTGACATCCACAGATGGGGGTTGTGCTCAGAGCGATCTGCTGCCTGCAACATCCTTCAGCATAACCAGTTTGGCAGAGGGTCAGTAATGGTGTGGGGTGGCATTTCTTTGGAGAGCTGCAAGGTGTTGGGCTGTGAGCATAACCCCCATCTGTGAACATCAGGCACTCAGACCATCCTCATGGAGTCAGTTTCTAACCATTTGGGCAGACACATGCACATTTGTGGTCGGCTGGAGGCCATTTTGCAGGGCTCTGGAAGTGCTCCTGTTGCTCCTTGGGGTAACACCGCTGCTGTGCCCTGCGATTGGCGCGATCGTTGTGATCATCGAGATTCCCTGAGGTAAGCTGGCACTGGAATTTTAATGCGATCACCGCAACTTCGGTCGCAGTGTCGCATTAAACAGCATGACGTACGATTCCGTCAATGGGGATTAAGTCCTAGGTCACATAGATGGAATAGTACGTTGGACGGCACAGAGGGGTTAAAATCTGCCTTTCTGAAGACCAATCTTAACGTCTGAGGCCTCGCTGATCTTCCTCCTTTAGTAATCCAAAATCCGAGGATAGCATGATCACTGCCTCCTAAATTCCCAGTCTCCTTTACTTCCTCAACCATTTCCTCTCTGTTGGTAACAATTAGGTCCAAGAGTGCAGATCCTCCTGTTCTCTCTTCTACCTTTTGAAAGATAAAATTAACAGCAAGAGAAGTAAAAAAATTTCTGGACCCAGTACTTTTGCCTGAGAGAGATTCCCAACAAAAATCTGGATAGTTATAATCTCCCATGATCAATATGTCGTACTTTTTTTTTTTAGAACAGAGAAATCTGATGTAAAAAGAGTTCATCCATATCTTCAGTACAATTTTTCCATGGGCCTATAATAAACATCTACAATAGTGTCCTTTCTATTCTTCTCTCCTTGAATTCTTACCCAAGCAGTTTCTACAGAGCTACCAGTCTCTGAAGCTTGGATCTCTGTGGAGATATATGTTTTCCTAAAGGTCCCATTACATTTAGCGATGCACCAGTGATCCCGACAATGATACGACCCGGTCAGGATCGCTGGTGCATCGCTAAATGGTCGCTAGTGAGCTGCCAAACAGGCAGATCTCACCAGCAATGCAGCAGCGGTCGGTGGTCGTTACTTACCTGTCAGACGGTAGCTCTGGTGATGACTTCCTCCCGTGTCCATGGAGTCGCTCGTCGGCGCCAGCAGGAAGCCAACGACGAGAAATGGACCAGAACGCTCTCATGCCAGCAGGGAGGCTGGTCGGGGGTAAGTGTCACATGTAGCGATATCGCTGTTGCGTCACAAAATCGGTGACGCTTTAGCGATATCGCTATGTGTAAAAGTCCCTTAACATACAATGCAACACCTCCTCCCTTCTTGTTAATCCTGTTTCTAATAAATAAGTTGTAGCCTTCAAGGTTTGTATTCCAAGCATGTGTATCGTCCTATCAACTTTCAGTGATGCCTATTACATCACATCTCTCTTCCTGTGTTAGCAACTCCAGTTCTCCTTGTTTGTTTCCCATGCTCTGGGCATTTGTATAGACACATTTTAGTTTGTAGTCAGCTTCTCTTGCGCCACTATTTTCATTCGAGGTTTTTTTTTTTTTTGTTCTTTCCACTATTAATTCATTATCTGCATATTTCTTCCTGGCTGTATATTTCCCATCCCATAGTGCTCTAGTTTAAACCTCTCCTGATTAGTGTAGCCTGGCGTCAACCAAATATGTGTTTTCCTGTTTTCGTAAGGTGTAACCAATCTCAAGCAAAGAGTCCAACATACAGGTTATTCACTCCATGGTCGAAAATCCCAAAACATTGCTCACAGCACCATCGACGTAGCCAATTATTCACCTGTAGAATCCTGTTCAATCTCCTTGGTCCATGTCCATCCACTGGGAGGATGGATGAGAAGATGACCTTCAATCCCTGTTCCTTCACTTTAAGGCCTAGGGCTTCAAAGTCTGTCTCTCCCTATAATTTCCAGGTCCTTTCTTGCTGTGAGATTTGTTCCTACATCCAAGAAGTATCATTTCTCCTTGCGGAGAATGACATGCTAAGCATGTCGAGATAAGGAGACTTAAAGCCGCAATGCTCCTCTGGGAAATATGCTAATTATGCAAATTGTCTCTTCAGAGAGGAAGAGGACTAGAACTCTAGTACCACCTATTGGAAGTAGCAATCCTAAAAGTCAATGTAGACCCTTTAACGAGCCTTGTTACATGACTTAGGATAAAAATCAAGCCAGAATCTCAATTTGCAGACACTGTTTCGGGGTACTGCCCCTCGTCAGTGCAAAGTGTGAGATCTGGTTTGGCTGTGAGAGAGGCGTGTGACCAATATCCAAGAAGTATCATTTCTCCTTGCGGAGAATGACATGCTAAGCATGTCGAGATGAGACTTAAAGCCGCAATGCTCCTCTGGGAAATATGCTAATTATGCCTTGTTCCTACATGTATTAATAGTTGTGGGTACTCGTCTTTAGCACTGAAGAGTCTTGATAATCTATTATACACATCTTTGATTTGAGCACCTGGAAGACAGCACACTTCTCGTGAAGTAATGTCCGGTCGGCAGATAGCAGCTTCTGTACCTCTCAGTAGGGAATCCCCCACGACCACCACTCTCCTTTTCTTCACCACATTTCTTTTTCTCCCTTCAAGAGGCTTCCGATTTCTTACTGGGGTGTTCTTTTTGGGGAAAGCACTTTTTTATGTACATGTTCATAGTTGTCCTGCATGAGTGCCTGATAGCGGTTCTTCAGTGGTATGAGTCCTGACTGTCTTCTCACCCTCCTGCTTCTTTGGGTCACATGCCTCCAATTTTCTTCTGCAGGAACACTGAAAAGTTCTTCCTTTGGAACATTCTGAAGAGATTATTCTGCTCTGTCAAGGAAATCCGCATCTTCTTTGATAAGTTTCAGTGTAGCTAATCTCTCCTGACGACTGCACCTTTTCTTCTAACAGTCACAAGCTTGCATTTCTGCCACGCAAAGTTTGTCTTTTCCTCTGGCAAGCCTGTTAACATATAGCACGCATTGCAGAACACCATGTGGGTAATCTCCATATTGTAAAAAACAAATCTCTGTGGAATCATCGATTTGATGATTTTACCCAAAGATCCTCAGACTTGTGGCGACTTCACTCTTCCCAGAATGCACCAGAAGTAAGCAAATTATCTCCCACAAGCTTCAATACCTGGTTTCAAAGCATGAACCGCCTTTTTAAAGTCATGCCACAGCATCTCTATTGGATAAAGGTCAGGACTTTGACTAGGCCACTCCAAAATCTTCATTTTGCTTTTCTTAAGCCATTCAGAGGTGGATTTCAGAACCCAAGTGCACTTTAGCTCGAGGTCATGTACAGATGGTCAGACATCCTCCTTCAGGATTCTTTGGTAGATAGCAGACATCATGGTTCCATTTACCACAGCAAGTTTTCCAATTCCTAAAGTGAAACAGCCCCAGGCCATCACACTACCACCACCGTATTTTACTGCTGGCATGATGTTCCCTTTCTGAAATGCCGTGTTACTTCTACACCAGATGTAATGGGACATACACCATCCAGAAAGTTCAACTTTTGTCTTGTCAGTCCACAGAGTAATATTCCAAATGTCTTGGGGATCATCAAGATGTTTTCTGACCAAACTGAGACAAGCCTTTATGTTCTTATTGCTCAGAAGTGGTTTTCGTCTTGGAACGCTTACATGCAAGCCATTTTTGCCCTGTCTCTTTTTTATGGTGGACTCATGAAAACTGACCTTAACTGAGGCAAGTGAGGCCTACCGCTATTTGGATGTTGTTGTGGTATCTTTTTGTGGCCTCTTGGATGTCATTGCTGAGCTCTCAGAGTAATTTTGGTAGGACGGCCACTCCTGGGAAGGTTCACCACTGTTCTACATTTTTGCCATTTGTGGATAATGGCTCTTACAGTGGTTCGCTGGAGTCCTAAAGCTTTAGAAATGGTTTTATAACCTTGATCGGACTGATAAGATCTCAATTACTTTATTTCTCATTTGTTCCAGAATTTCTTTGAATTGCAGCATAATGTGTAGCTTTTCCATTCTTTTGTCTATTTCCCTTTGTCAGGCAGGTCCTATTTAAGCTGTTTCTTCATTGAGAACAGATGTGGCAGTAATCAGGCCTGGGTGTGGCTAGGAAATTTGAACTCCTCTTCCTAAAGATGTGATAAACCACAGGTAATTTATGTTTTAACGTGGGGCAATCACTTTAGGTTTGGATTTCTTTTACCCTTAACAATAAAGACCTTCATTCAAAAACTGTATTTTGTGCTCACTTGTGTTATTTGTCTAATATTTAAAGTTGTTTGGTAATATGAAACATTTAAGCGTGACAAACATTTAAAAGAATAGGAAATCAGGAAGGGGCAAACAGTTTCACACACTGTATAGTTCAATCATTTTTAATAAAATGCTAAATCTATGTTTATATATTTCTATACTTTTGTAACAGTATTTTATCCACCAATTAAGTTGTTTTACTTCAAGATTGACCCCTATATAAGGTTATGACTGACATCCTGTTAATTATTACATGATGAATGAGCCAGATCCACTCGAAAACATGTTTGAATAATTGTGTTTTTATCTATGGTATCCCAGATCTCCTCTTCACTGGCAGCTATCACCAAGACTGCGCTTTTTTATTCCTATCTGGAGACCTTGGCCGACAGGACTGCGTGGAAGTAGTTGCAGCCTTTGGGAGTTTCAGCTATCAAACTTGTTTCAGTGTTGTGCCTGCTGCTGCACAACACTTTCAGGTGAGTTCATACCCTCACCTTCCCTGTTCACACACCATTGTTGGTATTGGACTAGGAGCGCTCTCCTCTCTTTTTTCCATATATTTTTTAAAGACATTATGTTTAAGGGGTTAAGTACATCATCATAAGGAACTTCACATCCACATTTAAACAAAACTGATTAATAAGTACTAAATAAAATAAGTTTACAAGATAACTGCCATTAAAATGAAAATCTCTGAAAGGAGAAATCATTTAATTTGAATTCTCCAAAGACACGATATATTAACATACAAAGTGATGTATCGCAAGTTCATAATAAACTGCATGCCATGTCATTCCACGCTGTGTAAAGAACTGATAAATGCCTACTATTAAATACTTGAGAACAATAACTGTCAAATGTATTATCTTGTGAAATGCAGATGACAATGCTGTCATTATGCTCTGTAACTATTGTGAAATACCATATATGTCAAAGTTTAATGTCAATTATTGAAGAAAAAGATGGCAAGTACAAAGTGTTCTCTTTTTATTTTCTGTCTCTGAAACATGAAGCATTCTAATGTGGCCTTCAAGCATACAATAGAACAGTAAGGCTAGTTTCACACTAGCGTTTATGAGCGCAGCGACGGCCTGCGCACGGCCGCCGCTAAGCCCCGCCCCTGCCGTGCCTCCGCCGGTAGCTCCGCCCACGGCGCATGACGCTGCATGCGCCCTGCGTCCCCTATCTTTATCACTGGGGGCGCAGGCCGTGCGCAGTAGGCGTTTGACGGTGCATGCGTCCTTTTGACGGTGCGCCGACCTGCGCCAAACGCAACCACAGGAAATTTTGAGTCCATAGGTGTTTCACAAAAACGAGCAGTGATGAATGCTGCTTAGTGAAAATTGTAAATCTACCATTGCAGTGCCCAATATGTTGTAGTGTTCCGACAGTGGGGAACATGAGCATTTGATACCCTGCCGATTTTGCAAGTTTTTCCATCTACAAAGAATGGAAAGGTCTGTAATTTTTTCGTAGGTACAGTTCAACTGTAAGAGAAAAAGTCTTAAAAAAAACAAAAAATTCATTGTATGATTTTTACATATTTCATGCAATAAAATGCTAATTGCCGTATTTTTCGCTTTGCAAGACACACTTTTTTCCCCCGAATTTGGGGGGAAAATGGTGGTGCGTCTTAGAAAGAAGCTTCCTCCCCCTGCAGTGTTCACTGCTTTACTAGTGTTGCTGTGCACATTAACCTCTTACAATTGGTGCTACTGATGAAGGTCAAGACGACTGAAACATTTATTTTCTTTTTTATTTATCATGTTCACTAAAAAAGATACTTCAACTTTAAGTCAGTACAAGTACGTATTCACTGTCACGGTCCTGTCAGCGCCGGCGTGCAGCCACCACTGAGCAGGGACTCACCCACACTGCAGAGGGGCCCGGGCTGTAGTTAGCAAGCAGCAAAGGACCTACGGGGCGGGGCTTAGCGTCCTGCTGCCAGAGATCGGCAGAACATTATACAGGAATACTAAAGTCAGGCAAACGGGGTCATACACAGAGATAGCAGTAAAGTACCAGGGATGAGACAGAACGGATAGTCGGGGCCGGGCAGTGGTCAAAGCCAAACAGACGTAGAAGGTACCAAGCAGAATCCAACAAGCAGTATCCAGAGAACAGACCGAGTCGTAACCAAAGTATCAGGCAAACAAGAACACAGCACAAACACACTCAGGGGTCAACACACTCTGCCAATGGCGAAAATATAACTGACGGGGATTGGAGCTTCCTGAGGCTATAAAAAGCTTTCCCAGAACCAAAGAGAGGCCACAATAAAGCCTCAGGTGTGCAGGTAAGAGCCTGCTCTGGGATCATAGCATTTAACCCCAGAAGTGCAGGTCATCAGCACTGGTTCTAGACATTAACCCCAAGCGTGCGGGTTCAACCCGCACTGAGATCATGACAGTACCCCCCTCTCAACGGGGGGGCCTCTGGACCCCCAGGCTTACCCGGGTACCTAGTATGGAAAGCCCAAACCAGGCGATCCGTATGCATCAACCGGGCTGGCACCCAGGACCTGTCCTCAGGCCCATACCCCTTCCAATGAAACAGGTACTGTACCGAACGCAGTACCAACCTGGAATCTACTATATGACCAATCTCATATTCCACATGTCCCTCAACCAAAACCGGAGGAGCAGCGGACTCGGATTCTCCCCAGACTGCTTCAAAAGGTTTCAGTAGAGATCTATAGAAGACGTTAGGGATCTTGAAAGAGGGTGGAAGGCACAGCCTGTACGCCACTGGATTGATTTTTTCCACAATCTTGTATGGGCCAATGAATTTGGGCCCCAACTTGGCTGAAGGAATCTTCAACTTAATGTTTCGCGTGGAGAGCCAGACTTTCTCTCCAACCTGAAACGTGGGCCCTGGTGTTCGTTTCCTGTCCGCAAACTTATACCTGCCTTGAGACCTAGATATATTCCGCTGGACTTCCGCCCACTTCCACAACAAATGGTTTGGACGGATCTGGCTGTATTAACACAGGAGCAGACATAAAGCATTTTTTCAGGGTCGCAAAGGCCTCTTTGGCGAGCGAGGACCAATTTCTCACATCCGCACCTTTGCATGTTAGATCTGTGAATGGTTTGACCACCTGTGAAAACCCCGAATAAATTTGCGGTAATAATTGGCAAACCCCAAGAAGCGCTGAAGACCCTTAAGATCTCGGGGTTGCACCCAATTCGCACCTGCACCTTCTTGGGGTCCATGCGAAAACCCTCACAAGACACAATCCCAAAAAAAGACAATTCCTGAACAAAAAATACACATTTCTCCAATTTGGCAAACAGATGATTTTCCCTCAGTCTTTGGAGAACGGTTCGTACATGTTTCAGATGAGAATAACTGTCGGAGGAGTATATCAGAATATCGTCTAAGTAAATAACTACAAAACGACCAATGAGATCCGAGAATACTACAATGATGAAATTCTGAAATATGGCAGGGGCATTGGTAAGACCAAACGGCATGACTAAATTTCCAAACAGTCCCTCGGTCGTGAGGAACGCGGTTTTCCATTCATCCCCCTCCCGAACCCTTATCAAATTATATGCCCCCCGAAGATCCAGTTTGGAGAACCATTTAGCCCCTGAAAGTTGGTTACACAAATCGGGAATCAACGGAAGGGGGTACGTATTCCGTACAGTAATCTTATTAAGCTCACGAAAATCGAGACAGGGACGTAAACCGCCATCTTTTTTCTTTACAAAAAACCCTGCCTCCACAGGTGAGACTGAGGGACGTATGTGTCCCTTGCGAAGGCTCTCAGCAATGTAATCCTTCAAAGCTAAGCGCTCAGGGACAGATAAATTAAACAAATGGGCTTTAGGAAATTTAGCCCCCAGGACTAACTCGATAGCGCAGTCAAAGGGTCTATGTGGAGGCAACGTCTCAGCCTCACTTTTCTAGAGAATACATCTTCGAAGTCTTTCAGGTACTCCGGAATACCTTCCAGCTCGACAGATGACACAGACAGATTTAACAGGTTCAACCAGTAGTGCAGATTTATCACATAACTTAGAATCATTAAACCTCCATTGAACAATCTCCTCCGTTTTCCAGTTAATAACTGGGTTATGGCGTTGTAACCAGGGCATGCCCGACACATATCCTGCTGGAAGATTGTCCAGAACCAAACAACTTAAGTTTTCCACATGGGTAGCGCCCACTGAGCGAAAACTCATCAGACATAAAGAGAATTCCCTCTTTAGTGAGGGGGGAGGAGTCAGTGGCCACCACCTTGATCGGAACCTTGAGCCTAACTGTCCCTATCTTGCAGCGTGTGACTAATTGGGAGTCAATAAGATTGATGGATGATCCGCAGTCCACGAAGGCTGTAGAGGGAAAAAACAACCGTCCACTAACAGTTCCACATGAAGCAAAACCTTAGAAAACGAAGAAAAGGGTACCTGAGGGTCTGAGTAGTCTCCCCGCTGACTATCCAGACCTAGTCGTTTCCCGCCGACCGGGTCGAGGATGGGCAATCAGGACACTCCCTTTTCCAATGTCCCGTTTTACCGCAGTAGAAGCATAACTGCTTTTTTCTCCGGCGTTGCCTCTCCTTTTCTTTCAGGGAGAGCGCCTACATCCATGGGCACAGAAACAGTCTCTTTTCCACTGGGGAACAATGGAGTCTCCACCTGCATCACCCCCCTGGCCCACAATCTGCGGTTCATCCGGACGGCCTGGGTCATGGCGTCCTCGAGTTAGGTGGGGGATGTAATGCCAAGGCATCCTGCAGCCGCTCGGACAAGCCTCTGCGAAAGAGTCCTCAGAGTGTGGCGTCGTCCCAAGAGACCTCTGCGGCCCAGCGGCGGAATTCAGTACAAAACCACTCAGCCGAGTGTTTCCCCTGACAGACACTCATCACCATGTCCTCTGCCAATCGTACTTGGTCCGGCTCATCATATATGTGCCAGAGGGCCTCAAAAAATGCATTCACAGACACTCTCTCAGGGACAGTGGGAGGAAGGGAAAAAGCCCAAGCTTGTGGGGACCCTCTTAATAAGGACATAATGACCCCTACCTTCTGGCTTTCGTCCCCAGAGGAAAGTGGTTTCAAACTAAAAAAGAGTTTGCAACCCTCCATGAAGATTCTGAACTCCTTTTTGTTCCCAAAAAAGAAGTCAGGCAGTTTAATAGGTGGTCCTGGGGACACCTGAACAACATCACTCGCCCCAGCCCCCAGAGACCCAGCAGATAAAGCCCCTCGCACAGTCTCAGAAACCTGCCGCTGAGAATGAGCAAGAGCTTGCTGCTCCAGAGATAAACCCTGAAACATCTGACTCAGATTTTTCATCTGTTCAGCCAGAGACTGTATGGGATCCATAATTCTCTGCAAAAAAAACCCAAAAACTTAATGGTCAGTTATAATGTCACGGTCCTGTCAGCGCCGGCGTGCAGCCACCGATGACCAGGGACTCACCCACACTGCAGAGGGGCCCGGGGTCAGATACGGCCGGGCAGCTCAGGCAAACAGGACCTGGAGACGCTGTTGTTAGCAAGCAGCGAAGGACCTACGGTCATGTGACTGCAAGGGACGGGGCTTAGCATCCTGCTGCCAGAGATCGGCAGAACATTATACAGGAATACTAAAGTCAGGCAAACGGGGTCATACACAGAGATAGCAGTAAAGTACCAGGGATGAGACAGAACGGATAGTCGGGGCCGGGCAGTGGTCAAAGCCAAACAGACGTAGAAGGTACCAAGCAGAATCCAACAAGCAGTATCCAGAGAACAGACCGAGTCGTAACCAAAGTATCAGGCAAACAAGAACACAGCACAAACACACTCAGGGGTCAACACACTCTGCCAAGGGCGAAAGTATAACTGACGGGGATTGGAGCTTCCTGAGGCTATAAAAAAGCTTTCCCAGAACCAAGGAGAGGCCACAATAAAGCCTCAGGTGTGCAGGTAAGAGCCTGCACTGGGATCATAACATTTAACCCCAGAGGTGCAGGTCATCAACACTGGTTCCAGACATTAACCCCAAGCATGCGGGTCCAACCCGCACTGAGATCATGACATGCACCTTATGCTTTTTTGTGTTGTTTCAACAGAAAAACCACAATTCTGACATTTTGACTTTTTTCTTGCTAAGTAACTTATCAGATTAATTTATTTTATATTTTGATATATCAGACTTTTACCAATGTACCGATGTTAAAAAGGTGTATTTTTTTTTTATTTTTTTAATTTCTTAATTTTTAATGAGGAAAAAGGGGGGTGAACACCTAGGTGACATAAGAAATGACAGGGACACCCCCTTGGCTCGACACGAGGGAAATCATCAAGGAGATATGGAAAACTTGAGGTTTAAGATTATTGAAGTGGTGAAATCGAATCCAAGAGGGGGTGACCATGATAAGTCCATACTAAGGAGGGAGTGCGAGTGGATTTTTAGGTTGGATTCCCTTCATCTCAAAGGGATGAATGAGCAGAAGTCGTTTGCCGGTTTTGTATAGTCATACCTGAATTTTTCTGGACACTGATTATATGAAAAACTAGCCAAAAGCTCTGTCCCTGTGTTTAGGGAACATAGATTGCTGTGATACATCCTTTATTATTTTATTCAGTGAATGGCCTACCTGCCTGTTAGGGCCTGTACATCAATTGTAATTTATATAATAAAAAATAAATATACCATAATTAAAAATATAATTTAGAGTGTATTTGGAGCAGACTTTATTCTCTGGAGCTATGAAATGTCTTTGATTTCGAGATGATAAAGATGGAATATTTATCTATTATTGGGTCTAGTTTATTATATATGGACCTTACCGCTTCGCTTAGTATTTAGTGGGAGAGATATATCATTTTGAAGCTACTTATCGATCATGCGCAGTAGAACATTCTTCAGGTTTTGCAGAGACCAATCCGTGCTTGGATCATATTATTCCAGCAAAGAAACAGTGAGGTGAGCTGAAATAACTCCTGTGTGCCTTTGTATTTCTGCATTTTTCGTGCTCCCTCTGTACCTTTCTTCATTATTTTGACAAACAATATGGAATTATGAAGGACTGCTTCTTTTTGGGCTTATATTATGCTATGTTACAATAATATTATTTTTGGACTGGATTGCTGAACTTTGTTTTTCTAACATGGATTCTCTAATTGATCCAACAAGAAAAGAACGTGCCATCCAGGTGTTCCAATCCATTAGTAAAACTGTGGATAAACCATCTGAAATTCTCAATCTTATGCAAGAAGTGGAAAAATTGTCATTAAATGAAACCCATATATGGTGGGATCAAACTACCCTTGAGAATTATATTGATCAGAACATGATCCCCAGGGGTTTAAGAATTAAAAAAATAGCTACAACGGTTTATAATGACAAATTCACCACTGCATGGAACACCATCCTGTCCCATTGTTCTATACAATTGATTGTCAAACATGAGATTCAGAAATTAACAAGAATTCAGACTGACCTCAACAAAAATCTGTTGTCTCTCAAGACTTCTTTATCAACTGAGAACTTTGAGTCTTTTCAGAAAGAATTTAAAAGCAAGATGCAGTCTTTGGAAGACTCAATAATTTGTCTCAAGAAAAGAAAATTCAACAGAGACGTGTTTGATTATTCCAGCAATCAGATTTATGAATGGGGCAGGTGGGAGAAGCCGTTCTATTCACCTAAGTATTTTAAAGACGCGCAACCGCACCTTTGTGAATAAGGCACATAAAACCAAATCACTTTTTCATCATCTGACTGTGAAACGTCTGGTGTTTCAACGGATCCGTCTTTTGATTTTTCTAATGAAGGTCATTCCAAATCCCAATCAAGATACTATAAAAAACCACGAAGATTTCATAATTCTTCAAAAAACGGACAAGGAGGGGTGGAAAAAAGCACCACCGAAATACCTGCATTTTTCAAGAGTCGACTAAGGAGTGCCAACAAAACGAATCATTAGATGTGAATAATTTATCCTCAACTATTCTATCTCAAGCAGAAATTAAACTTCTATCCAAGGGTTTGAACTTTGCACCCTCAAACTATAAAGCAGGGCTGTGGAGTCGGTAAGCCAAACCTGCGACTCCGACTCCTCAATTTCCCTTACACCGACTCCGACTCCAACTCCACGACTCCGACTCCCACACTTATTGCTTATATTTAAGTGAAAAATTTATTGTAGTACAATGTGAACCTCAGACATTTAATCATTTTTATGATCCAATAATCAAGATGTTTAGATAGAACAGAATATATATTGGTGTACTACCCGGTTTTCATTCTTTTTGGTACAGATACGATATGGATAGACAGATATGGATAAATGGATATATAGATAGTGCAGATTTCTAATCTGCTTTTGCTATTGAAAACATTATCTATGAGCTCAAAAACCTTTCAGGTGATGCAGTTTTTTAAAAAGATGATCAGCTTTTGCAGCTGAAAAACGTATCCTCAAAAAACACAGGAAAAACGTTGTGTGTGAATGTAGCCTTAGATCAGGAATATAACAGCCATTTATAGGACATTTCATAACTTTCCCAAACTCCTATGAAAAAATATTCAGCACATCCTGCATTGAATTACTGTACCCAATTTATTATATATTTTAGGAGTCGGAGTCGGTCCATTTTATACCGACTCCAACTCCGACTCCACCAAAATGAGCACCGACTCCGACTCCACGACTCCGACTCCACAGCCCTGCTATAAAGTGGACATTTTTTCTACATTTAAAGATATCAACAAATTTATCAGAGACCTCACGGTCAAAAGACATTTTTTTTCTACAGATATATCTGAAATGTCGTCTCAAATTCTTACTATTAACGAATTTTTTGGTAAGAGTTTTGCGGAGCAGAATTGTCTGTTAAATTTAAATGATTTGGATTTTTCTGATGTCTCGTCCAATACTTTAGTCTCTTATTTTCCATAAAAAATTAAAAATCCTTCATTTTATCCAGTTCAAACCAGAATGGAAGAAATGGATAAGTTCCAGGAGAATGTTGAGCGAGACATCAAAAAATTGTTTAATGATAAAAATCCATCATATCATAAAAAATCTTCCAATTTGACACATGCAGAGAGAGAAGCTTTGAATTCTTGGAAATCTCATTCTGATTTAATTGTGAAAATGTCTGATAAAGGTGGCTCTGTGGTAGTAATGAACATTTCTGATTATCTAACATCCATCTATGAATTAATTTCAGATACAAATATTTATATTCCTCTCCAAAGCGACCCCACTGAAGATTATAGCAAAGCATGTAAACTACTTGTTCAGGAGGGCTTTTTCTAAAAAACAATCGGAATTTTTGATAGTGGATTTCCCTATAATACCAATCTTACATGCCCTTCCAAAAACGCATAAGAACCTTTTTCCTCCTCCCATGCGCCCCATAGTGACGGCCGGGTATTGGTTCTTTTAGCGAAAGTTTGGGAGAGTGGCTTGATTCTACTCTACAGCCCCTTGTGCAGCGCATCCCAGGTTATCTTAAGGACACCGGGGATGTTCTGTACTTATTACATGAGACGACATGGGAATCTGTTTGGACTTGGCTTTCATGTGATGTCATTTCACTGTACGCTTCGATCCCTCACCAAATTGCAATTATGGCGGTAAAATTTCATCTTAATAAATATAGTTTGTTTAGTTTGGACTTACAAAACTACATCATTCAAGTTTTGGAATTTTTATTATCTCACAATTATTTTTTATTTGATAAAAAAATTTTTTTGCAGAACAATGGTGTTTCAATGGGTGCAAAATTTTCTCCTTCAGTTGCAAATTTAGTCATGGCATGGTGGGAAGAGATTTATTTTTGGTTGCAATAATCCTTTTTCAAACAATATACAATGGTATTATCGTTTCATAGATGATTTGTTGTTTATTTGAAAAGGAGATGTCAATTTGATCCCTCCATTCATAGAATACATTAATTCAATATGAGTTTTACCATATTTTTGATTCCAAAGAAATTTGTTTTTTGGACTTATGTTTAACAGGTGCACCTTATCAGCATATCTCTAGCACCACTTTCAGAAAAAAAATCGCAGGGAACACCATTTTATTACATGCCACCAGTTTTCATCCAGTACACACAATAAAATCGATACCTGTAGGAGAGTTGACAAGAGCCAAGCGAAATTGTAGCAATGAATTTTTATACAATAAGGAAGTTAATATCATAAAGAATCGATTGGGAAATCGCGGTTATCCTGCTTGGACCATAAATCGCGCTATTAACATTACTGATACTAAATCTAGGGATTCTCTCATTCAGAGGCAGTCTTGCCTGCAAAAAAATTCCTTTGAGTGTCCAACCTTAGTATTAACGTATAGCTCTTATTTTCGTTCCATTTCAAACATTATACAAAATAATTTGCATATATTAAGAAGTGATGACCTTACTAACAATTTATTGGGGGAAGGTATCAAAATTGTTTCACGAAAAGCACCCACTTTGGGAAATGTTCTGTCGCCTAGTTTTCTGGACGGACAAAAAAATACTGGTGCAAGCAATTAGTTATCAACTGTGGATTATCACAAATGTGGACATTATGCAAAACAAGTTCTTTTTCTCATAAAACTACTCATTTTCAGAATGCAAATAGTAAATCACATAAAATTCAGAATTTTCTCAATTGTAATTCAGATTATGTCATTTACATCATTGAATGCATGCACTGTGCTTTGAAATATGTCGGATCGACTATCCGCAAATTAAGAAAAGGTTTCGTGAGCATTTATATGATATTGTACATAGTTCCACTAGACACATGTCTAATATTTCCAAACACTTTGTGTCTGTACACAATAGAAGTTTTTTCTTGCAGGGTCTATGCAATTGAACGTATTAAGAAACATCCTAGAGGAGGTGATTGCGAACAAGTGTTGCGCAATAGAGAAGCTTTTTGGACTTTTCTGTTGGACACACGTGTACCCACGGGTGTTAATCTAAGAAAAAAATTCATGTTATATTATTGATTTTTGAATTTTTGTATTTTTTATTTTCCTTTGCACAAATATATTCATTGTCTGCACATTGCATTTTTATGTATGTTGACATCACATGTGTTTTTTTGTTATTATTTATTTCACCTGTTCATTGTCTTTATATGATGCAATGTTTGCCTCAGAGCTTATCCTGAGTCTAAGAACCTGTGTGTTCGAAGCGCGCCCAGGTGCTCTGTAATTCAGTCCAAGGTAGTTCCCTTCATGGGGTATACCTATTTTGTACATAGCTGCCCTTTTGTACTAATGATTTTACTAAAGTGAAAATAAAAATCATTTTTATCCTTTGAGCTGGATTTCCCCATTTTTTGGAGCAGTAGAATATGGTCCGGGATGGATTGAGACCAGTAGTAAAATATCAACACACAGCTTGCGTTCCATTTGGCGCATGCGCAATGAAGGACATCACCAGAAGTGTTCATTTAGTTCTTCCGTGTACTCCACACTGGAGCGCAGGTCCGGACATGCGCTGTTAAGCCGTCCTGTTCACGGAAGGGGAGGACCAGAGAGGGATACGGCGGACCATTTAAATGGAGGTAGTTATTTAGATTTGCACATCATTTTCTATGAAGACGCACCAATTTGATATCGGGTCTCCTGATGAGCCGCAGAGGCGAAACGCGTTGAGGAGGTATAATGAGGAAATTGAAGGCAGGTGGCACACTTTTCAGATGAGTACCTTGATATCAACTAATAACTAGGGATGTGCGATATTGCCCAATATCGTATCCGATTTCCGATATTAGAAAATATCAGATATCGGAATTTCCGATATCAATGCAAGTTAATGGGAGAAAAAAATCGGAATTACAAAATGACCACTACAGTGCTATATAATGGATAAAATGGAGGGGAAACACCTCAGGATAATGGGGAAGGAGTTTGCAGAGGAGCAAAAAAAAAAAAAAATTTGCTAGAAAAATGCACAGAGCGAAAGCTGTAGCAGGAAAACTGGTCACCATCTTCTTAACAGCAGTGTTTTTTCTTTGGGTTAGGATTAGTTGGGGTAGGGTTAGGGTTTATGGTTAGTAGGGTAAGGGTTAGGATAAGGGTTAGGGTTAGTAGGGTTAGGGTTATATAGGTTATGGTTATTAGGGTTAGGGGTTATGGTTAGGGATAGTAGGGTTAGGATTAGTAGGGTTATGGTTAGGGGTTAGGGTAAGGGTTAGTGGTAAGGGTTAAGAGTTAGGGATAGTTCGGGTTAGGGTTAGTGATTTTACATTCTTAAATTAAAACTGCCGGTCGTGGTGTCAATATGCCCTTTGACTGACATGGCTCCACGGAGCGCTCAGAGGCTGAAGGATTATGGGATTTCCGATGTGAAAAAAATATCGGAATCGGAATTCCGATATCGCAAATATCGGGCCGATTTCCGATATTTCAATATCGGAAAGCTCATCCCTACTGATAACTGATCCATTTTTTATATTGCCAGTGGTATTGATACCAAATGATCCACTTCTGATATTGATGAGCATATGTAGCCATTGATGCGTTTTTTCTATTGTGTGGATAAAAAGGTGTATCCCTGGATCTATGAGTCGATAATATTGAACAAAGGGGTATGGTGAGTATAATCTACAAGAAGGGTTGCAGAAGCTCTGGCAAAAATTAAGAGACCACTGGAAAATGTTCAGTTATTCTGATTTTTCTCTTTAAAGGTATATTTAAGTAAAATGTAAATTGTTCATTTATTCTATAAACTACTGACATGTCTTCGAATTTCCAAGCACTAAATTTTGTATTTCTTTTCAAAAAAATGAGAAATGGTAAAAATAACAAAAAAATGCAGTGCTAAGACCTCAAATAATGCTAAGAATACAAGTTCACAATCATTTAGAAACAAAAATACTAATGTTTTAACTCAGGAAGAGTTAAGAAATCAACATTTTGTGGAATAACCATGATTTTTAAATCAGCTTTCATGCATCTTGGCATGCTTTCCACCAGTCTTTCACACTGCTTTTGGGTGACCCTTATGCCTCTCCTGGTACAAAAATTTAAGTTCTTCTTTGTTTGATGGCTTGTGACTATCCATCTTCCTCTTGATAACATTCCATAGGTTTTCAATGGGGTTCAGGTCTGGAGATTGGGCTGGCCATGACAGGGATTTGATGTGGTGGTCCTTCATCCACACATTGATTGACCTAGCTGTGTGGCATGGCGCATTGTCCTGCTGGAAAAAAACAGTCCTCAGAGTTAGGGAACATTGCCTGAGCAGAAGGAATCAACTGTTTTTCCAGGATAACCTTGTATGCGGCTTGATTCATACGTCCTTCGTAAAGATTAACGTGCCCAATTCCAGTCTTGCTGAAGCATCCCCAGATCATCACCAATCCTCCACCTAATTTCACAGTGGGTGCAAGACACTGTGACTTGTACGCCTCTCCAGGTCTCTGTCTAACCATTAGACGACCAGGTGTTGGGCAAAGCTGAAAATTAGACTTATCAGAGAAGATTAACTTACTCCAGTCCTCTATGGTCCGTTCCTTATGGTCTTTGGCAAACTTCAGCTTGGCACTCCTTTGCTTCTCATTGATGAAAAGCTTTTTTTCTAGCTTTACATGACTTGAGCCCTGCCTCTTGGAGTCTCTTACGAACTGTGCTTGCCGTGCACTTCGCCCCAGCTGCCATTTGCCATTCCTTTTGTAGGTCACTTGATGTCATCCTGTGGTTGCTGAGTGACATTCAAATAACATGACAGTCATCCTGGTCAGTGGAGAGTATTTTTCGCCCTCTGCCGGTCTGTAGCTTTGTTGTCCCCAATGTCTGCTGCTTGACCTTGTTGTAATGGACTGCCATCTTAGAAATTTTAAGGATGGAGGCAACATGATGCTCACTGTAACCCTCTGCTAGTGAAGCCAAAATTGAGCCCTTTTTTTCCTCACTCAAGACTTTTCTTTTCAACTCCTTTGGCATTTTTAAAAGTTATTTTTTTCATTCCTATTACTTTTGGGATATTACTAGCACTTGTTTTGCCATCCAGCTTGTCCTATTGCAAGAGGATTTTGAACACCACAGCAGAGTTTTTTATACTTTCCTTCATTAAATAAAATTTGGTTCAGGTGATCACCTAATCAGAAGCACATTAAGTAAAATTAGGTGTACTATTGTTGGAATTTAACTGACACTGGAATGGAATGGCTGTCAGACATGTAGAGAAGCTGATTTTTTAAAAAAACTGTGCAGTGGTCTCTTAATTTTTGCCAGAGCTGTATATATATGTCTGAAAAGCCACCTGTTATAGTGTTGTGAGTACTTAGAGATCAATTAATATCTTATGATCCACTTTTGATAATAATTGCTACAATTATTGTACTATGTGGATAGAGAGGTGTATCACCTGCCTTTGTGAGTTAACAATATTGAATCCAAGGTATGCCGGAAATAATCTATGATAAGGATTATAAATATTAATACATCTGAAAAGCCACCTGGTCAAGTGCTCTTGCTTGTTTTTAAACTTAAACTTGGGCTATAGGAATCCCTTATCTGTAGGTGTGACCTTTGTCTAGTAACAGTGGTTCCTTTACTATCAGGGTGGGGAATACTAATATCAGTTATAGGGCACATCTAGAGATTTATACGGATAGCCATCGCTGAGCGGGAGCACCACAACGCTATTTCCCTAGGATGCCAACCTCCGCTGTTAGGAAGGAAAAAGCAAATGTCAAACACCAGGGACCTGTAGTATATCAGCTTCCAAGGTTGTTTTTTGTTTTTGTTGGGTTTCACAGTGTTTTTTGTGGTGTGCACCTACCATCGTATGGTTTTTAGAGATGTAAACAATAAAGATTGATAATTTTATTAGGGTTTTACATGACTGCTTTGGAAAAAGGGTGGGGGGTGACAAACTTGTTTATTCATATTTTTTAAAACATTTTTCTTTTATTGTATTGTCCCCTTAGGGGCCTTGAACTTGCGATTGTCTGATCACTTGTTCTACATACAGCAATGTCACAGGGTTGCGCTGTATATAATAAAATTCACGGTCATCAATGAATGCCAGACACGAGCTGGCTTTCACAGGAGTACCTTGATGACAGGCACAGGAGTCTTCAGCAGAACCCTACGTGTCTCAACAACCCATCAGTCACGCAATTGCATGGTGGGTGTACGATGAGCCTGCCACAGCACTGTAAGTGCCGCTATCACAGATAACAGTCAAGGGCGCAGCACCGCGCCACACATGGCTGTTAGAGACAGACGATGGCTGAATAATTCACCATCATCTGCAAGGAAAGATGTGGGGTCAGCTTGCGAGCCCACATCAGTCAGGGAGACAGCATCTGATGTACATAGTATGTCATATGTCGTTAAGGGGTTGAAGGGACCCCGACATTGGAAAATTGCATTTTAAAGGGGCTATCCAGGACTTTTATTATTTTTTCGTATCGAGCTAAGAACTAACAGGCAGATAGTTGCTAAATACTTTCCTGTTCTGCCTGGTCCCAATCTTTACAAGCTCAGAGTGGTGACGGACTGCTCCTGTTGGCGATTCCCCAGCTTCGACTGATGTCACGTCGACAGAGCAGAGTCTTCTCTTCTGCTCTGTTGGAAGGACATCACTGTCGACAACATGCCGATTGACAGCCCGTTCTCCGCTGCCTTCCCTGCAAGGAACAGTCTGTCAGTCAGTATGATGTCTTCAGTGACGTAAGGTATACTGGCATGGTTTGGTAAAACGTCTTTTACCTTTGATCACTCCAGCCAGGTGACATCAGAATTGACACCTTTGAAATCCAGCACTTACACTTGCCTGATCCAGGTTCAGAATGCCTGTCATGCGCAGTGAGCTAGGCTGAGATATATACACCTTGGCTCACTGCGCATGACAGAGGCATTCTGACCCTGGACCAGGCAAGTGTGCGCAATTGATTTCAAAGATGGCATTGCTAATGTCTCCTGCCTGGAGAAAAAAGCCAGAGTCAATGATGCCACAAGAGATGTCTAAAAAGCAGTGCAGCCAGTGTTTTCCTGAAGTGTGCCTCTATAGCAAAAACAATGAGGGCACATCTAAGAAATGATATGTGCATAAACCCCTTAAGGCTCTTTCAGACATCAGTGTGTCCAGTGGTGACAGTTTTCACACGTATACCCATTCAAGGGAATGTGTCTGTGCACATGTCTGTGTTTCCATGGACTGTTTGTCCGTTTTTAACAACAGCATAGGCTGCAAAATGTCCCGCATCCATATGTCATCTGTGTGACAGGTACCGAAGCCTGCGAATCAGCGGTACTGTTCGCGCTGTTCCCCAGCGCTGGGTGCTGAAGATCACTCTCATCATTCTCCCCTGCTGGCGCTGCAATCAGTGCCAGCAGGGGAGAATGTTGAGAATTGTATTCAACTGATAACAGCGAGCACAGGCATCGGCTGATGGGACTACTACTCCCACCAGCCTACACTTGCTGCCGCTAATAACAGCGAGAGCAAGAGTCAGCTGCTTGGAGTATTCATCAGCTGGCGCCTGCACTATAAATTTTAAAAAATTACGTGGGGTTCCCCTGTATTTTTGATAACCAGAGATGTCCGCCTGGGAGTCAGCAGTACAGTTTGCTCTCACAAATCAATCGCTGCGGATTTCTCACAGTAAACTGCGATGAACTCATTGACTTTTTCCCACGGAGCTGAAGTCACCGCAGTTCTGCCTGGCTGGGAACACAGCCTCGATGTCACTAATGATGTCCTCGCTGCAGCTCATTCTCCCAGTGGTTTTCAGCCTGGATGGTCGCATCTTAGCACCGTCCCGGTTGAAAACTGTTTATCCCTAGAATGGATTACGGCATGGGACAGAACGATGGATATGTGAAGGATATGGTTGTTTTTTAATTTTTGCTTTATTACAGGAGACAAGGGCTTTAAGGGAATGGCTGTTACGCGGGTATAACTATTATTTTTAAATAAAAAAAGGAAAAGTGTGTTTTGTTTTATTTCAAATAAAAAATGTATTCTGGCTGTGTCTTTATTTACCATACAACTATAGGATTAGCAATGGAGAAGCATCTTACAGACACCTCTCCATTAATAATCTCTGGGCTTGATGTCACCTGACAATACAAAGGTGACATCAACCCCACAAATATGAACTCCCCTTGCCACCGCCACAGGGCAAGTGGGAAGAGCCGGGCAAACCGCCAGAATTGACACATCTAATAGATGTGCTTTTTCTGGGCTGTTAAAGGCTGCTATTTTTAGGCTGAGGGCCAATATCAGTGGCCCCTTACCAGCAGCCAGGTATCTGTTTAAAAAAACAGCGTGTGGACCCTTCTAGTCTGGATAACCCACCTTGCTAATGCTGACAGCTGAGGGTTGCAGCCTGCAGCTGTCAGTTTTGCCTGGCTGGTTATCAAAAATACAGGGGAACCCACAACATTTTTTTTTCTATTATTTATTTATTTATAGCATAGCCGCTGCCTGCTTTCGCTGTTTTCAGTTGAACACAACTCTCAACATTCTTTCCTGCTTACAATGATCGCAGTGTGAGAAGGGGGGAAATGATGAAAGTTGTTTTCAGCACCCGGCGCCGGGGAACAGCACAAACTGTACTGCTGACTCCCAGGCGCCAGTACATGTGATACTAATGCGGCACATGGTTGCCACACGTATTACACACATGTACACAGATATCTCCAATATATCTCCAATACTGAAAATATCGGCATGTGTGAAAGAGCCCTAAAGAAATTTTTTAAGGGGTTATCCGGGACTATTTAATTTGTATACTATGGGCCTAAGAACTAGCTACCTGCCTGTTGGCCTTGTGCTGATCTCTGCCGGCACTAAGAACTCACAGACCACTCCTGTTGGTGATTCAGCAGTTTACACTGATGTCACGACAGAGCAGTTTTTCTTCCACTCTGCTTTGCTCACAGGACATAACCTCTGACTTCATGCTGATTGACAGCTGGCCTCCCACTGACTAACTGCAAGAAGCCAGCTGTCAATCAGCATGAAGTCATGCCCTGTCAACAGAGCAGCCCAGAAGAGAAAGAACTGCTTTGTTGACATGGAGCAGCTAAATCGCCAGTGTTTGCTCTGAGCAGGGTAGGACAGGCAGGTATAGTTAGCAACTACCTGCCTATTAGTTTTTAGGCCCACAGTTAAAAAAAAAATATAATAAAAACAGTCCTGGATAATACATTTAAAGTCAGTTTTGCTGGAAGCTGGGTTGATTGTATTTGCGCCAAATTTTTTAAAGCGTTGAATGATGTTTGATAAATTTGGCAGGTCTGTTTTTCTCCTTCTTTTTACATCAATTGCAACATTTGTTAAAAATCTGGCTCTTTGCCTAGCTAGCCACTCCCACTTGCCAATGAGTTTTGTCAAGAGATACAAATTTTTATACAAAATCAGCATGTGACAAAGTTTGCATCTTTTTCATGGAAGAAAATTAAATGCAAAAGCCTTGATAAATTCCCATCCTAAATCGCACATACTGGTGTACCTGTACTATCCTGCGTAAAAACGAATGGTGAAAAAAAGGATCAAAATCATGATGTGCACCCAAAAATATTGTCATTAGAAAAAAATAATCTGTAATGATTTTACAGATGCCGACAATTGAATTATCGGCTATTCTGCTTTCTAGCTCTGTATGAAATATATATATATATGTGTGTGCGTCAATGACATATATATATATATACACACACACACACATACATACACTAGATGGTGGCCCGATTCTAAGGCATCGGGTATTCTAGAATATACGTGTAGTTTATTTATGAAGTTTTAATAATGCACCCCCCAATCCTGATATGCATGGTCCTCTCACCCCCCAATCCTGATATGCATGGTACCCCTCCCCCCATCCTGGTATGCATGGTCCCCTCACCCCCCAATTCTGATATGCATGGTCCCCTCACCCCCCAATCCTGATATGCATGGTACCCCTCACCCCCCAATCCTGATATGCATGGTACCCCTCACCCCCCAATCCTGATATGCATGGTACCCCTCACCCCCCAATCCTGATATGCATGGTACTCCTCACCCCCCAATCCTGATATGCATGGTACCCCTCACCCCCCAATCCTGGTATGCATGGTCCCCCTCATCCCCTTTCCTGGTATGCATGGGCCCCCTCACCCCCTTTCCTGGCATGTATGGTCCACCTCACCCCCCTTTCCTGGTATGCATGGTCCACCTCACCCCCCTTTCTTGGTATGCATGGTCCCCTCACTCCCCTTTCCTGGTATGCATGGTCCCCTCACCCCCTTTCCTGGTATGCATGGTCCCCTCACCCCCCTTTTCTGGTATGCATGGTCCCCCTCCCCCCCTTTGCTGGTATACATGGTCCCCTCACCCCCCTTTCCTGGTATGCATAGTCCCCCTCCCCCCCTTTCCTGGTATGCATGGTCCCCTCACCCCCCTTTCCTGGTATGCATGGTCCCCTCACCCCCCTTTCCTGGTATGCATGGTCCCCTCACCCCCCTTTCCTGGTATGCATGGTCCCCTCACCCCCCTTTCCTGGTATGCATGGTCCCCTCACCCCCCTTTCCTGGTATGCATGGTCCCCTCACCCCCCTTTCCTGGTATGCATGGTCCTCTCACCCCCCTTTCCTGGTATGCATGGTCCCCTCACCCCCCTTTCCTGGTATGCATGGTCCCCTCACCCCCCTTTCCTGGTATGCATGGCTCCCTCACCCCCCTTTCCTGGTATGCATGGTCCCCTCACCCGCCTTTCCTGGTATGCATGGTCCCCTCACCCCCCTTTCCTGGTATGCATGGTCCCCTCACCCCCCTTTCCTGGTATGCATGGTCCCCTCACCCCCCTTTCCTGGTATGCATGGTCCCCTCACCCCCCTTTCCTGGTATGCATGGTCCCCTCACCCCCCTTTCCTGGTATGCATGGTCCCCTCACCCCCCTTTCCTGGTATGCATGGTCCCCTCACCCCCCTTTCCTGGTATGCATGGTCCCCTCACCCCCCTTTCCTGGTATGCATGGTCCCCTCCCCCCCCTTTCCTGGTATGCATGGTCCCCCCCCCCCCCTTTCCTTGTATGCTTGTTCCCTCTCCCCACCCTTTGCTTGTATACATGGTCCCCCTCCCCCCCCATTTGCTGGTATACATGGTCCCCCTCCCCCCTTTGCTGGTATGCATGGTCCCCTCACCCCCCTTTCCTGGTCACCCTCCTTTCCTGGTATGCATGGTCTCTGTTGAAATAAAAAAAATAGTTATATACTCACCTTCCGACGGCCCGCGATCTGCACTCCATGCGCCCGGCATCTTCAAGTCCCAGTAATGCTTTGCGCGAAACACCGCTGATGACATCGCGCTCTCGCGAGAGTGACGTCATCTCCGGCCCTTCGCGCAAAGCATTACTAGGACCGGAAGTTGCCGGGCGTGAGGAGCGTGGAGTGGAGATCGCAGGACGTCGGAAGGTGAGTATATAACTATTTTTTAATTCTATTTTTTACATATTTCCACGCGGTCCCAGTAATGCTCTGAGCTTTAGACCGCTGATGACGTCGCGCTCTCGCAAGAGAGACGTCATCTCCGGTCTAAGGCACAAAGCATTACTGGGACCATGAGGCCGGGCACGTGGAAAGCAGATCGGAGGCCGTCGGAAGGTGAGTATAACCTTTTTTTAATTATCTTTTTTTACAGATTAAGCCCTGCGCCCGATTGAGCGCTGCACCCGACCGCGCCTGTCACTGAATGGTTGCGGCCTGGCGGCCGCGATTGGTCAGCGACGCGGGATTTCGGTTAGACAGACAGACATGATAAGTTGATTAAATATATATGTATATATATGAGAACAAAAAGGAAATCCAGCAAGAACTCAGCAAACCAGGGTTGGAGTAAAATGATGCTTTTCTTTATTTCTTCAACAAGGTAAAAAAAAACGACCCACAAGGATCAGAAACCAGAGTGCATGGCAGAAATAAGCGTAAATGGGACTACGCGTTTCGGCGGCCTAATCCGCCTTCTTCACGGTCCAAACCTAATCTGCTCCTTGTATGTGGAGCCAAATAAAAGGCAATCCTGAATAAAATTAGTGCAAATAATTACAAACATGTGTGCAGAAAAAGGGTTTAACCAATTCGCTACTGAGGATTAACTAACAGCATTGCTACAAAATAGACAACTTTTTCTTATGTAATAAAAAAATACAAATAAACGTCCTAAATAATGACATAATATATAGAATGATAAAAAAAAATTGAAAAAAATAAAAAATAAAAAATATTGAAAAAAGATTATATTTAACATAAATAAAAAATGCTCCACTGAAATCTCAATAATGCAGAATAATATCTGTACGGCTATTAAATCCTAAAGGAGTTCTTGTACCCATTTCAAAAATCCATTTACTTTCTCTAGCTAGAACCTTCCTGCGTAAGTCCCCCCCTCTAAGAGGTTTTTTTACTTGTTCAATTCCCATGAAGGAAAAACTAGATAAATTACCACTATGAATTTTAGAGAAATGGCGTGAAACAACTGAAGCTCCAACCAAAGGTAAATTTTTAGCATCAGATATGTGTTTTCTCATCCTGGTTTTCAATGAATTCATAGTACAACCAATATACTGAAGTCTACAAGAGCTGCAGCTGATCAAATAGATCACATTTTCAGTGTTGCAGTTAATGAAAGATGCAACACTAAACTCTTTATTATTAGAAAATGAAGAAAAAACTTTTGATTTATTAGCAAAGCCGCAGCAGATGCAGACATTAGCTCCACATTTGAAGAAACCCACAGTTTGTATAGTTTTTAACCAATTATTGGACTTCTTATTCTGATCAATAAACATGCTAGGAGACAATAAAGACGCTAAGGGAGGTGCCCGTCTAGCTACAAACGCCACATTGTGATTATTCACAATATTTTTTAAAACATCATCCTGCGCTAAGAGTGGCAAGTACCGTTTTATAATGCTAACTATGGTATTATATTGTGGGCTGTAATTAGTACTAAATACCACCTTCGAATCAAATGAGTTCATTGAACGTCTCCCTAGCCAACATCGTTATGTCCGTTTGGGAGGAAAAATATATTTATATTGAGGATAATCCCTTTAAGGACAACATTATATGGCTGGGCCACTATATTGATGACTTGATGTTTATCTGGAGGGGTGACACCTTATCTTTGGATGAGTTTGTTGTTTATCTGAATAACAATGATTTCAATTTATGCTTTACTAACTCTAGTGACATGTGTTCCATCAATTTTCTGGATTTAAAACTATTTGGAGACAGCAGTGGGAATAAAGTTACTGTGGCCCCTTATAGGAAACCCACGGCATGCAACAGCATTCTTATGGCAACTTCTAACCATTCCAAACATGTTATAAAAAATATTCCAGTAGGTGAACTTACTAGATTAAAAAGAAACAGCAGCTTGGATATGGACTTTGAGATGGAAGCCAACAAAACCTGCACTAACCTATTAAAAAGAGGATATTCTAAGTGGTCACTTAGCAGAGCTAGAGGAATTGTTAATAATATTGATAGAAGTTCACTTCTTCAGGAGAAAACTGAGAGACGTTCAATGAACTCATTTGATTCGAAGGTGGTATTTAGTACTAATTACAGCCCACAATATAATACCATAGTTAGCATTATAAAACGGTACTTGCCACTCTTAGCGCAGGATGATGTTTTAAAAAATATTGTGAATAATCACAATGTGGCGTTTGTAGCTAGACGGGCACCTACCTTAGCGTCTTTATTGTCTACTAGCATGTTCGTTGATCAGAATAAGAAGTCCAATAATTGGTTAAAAACTATACAAACTGTGGGTTTCTTCAAATGTGGAGCTAATGTCTGCATCTGCTGCGGCTTTGCTAATAAATCAAAAGTTTTTTCTTCATTTTCTAATAAAGAGTTTAGTGTTGCATCTTTCATTAACTGCAACACTGAAAATGTGATCTATTTGATCAGCTGCAGCTCTTGTAGACTTCAGTATATTGGTTGTACTATGAATTCATTGAAAACCAGGATGAGAAAAACACATATCCGATGCTAAAAATTTACCTTTGGTTGGAGCTTCAGTTGTTTCACGCCATTTCTCTAAAGTGCATAGTGGTAATTTATCTAGCATTTCCTTCATGGGAATTGAACAAGTAAAAAAACCTCTTAGAGGGGGGGACTTACGCAGGAAGGTTCTAGCTAGAGAAAGTAAATGGATTTTTGAAATTGGTACAAGAACTCCTTTAGGATTTAATAGCCGTACAGATATTATTCTACATTATTGAGATTTCAGTGGAGCATTTTTTATTTATGTTAAATATAATCTTTTTTCAATTTTTTTTTTTTTTAATTTTTTTTATCATCCTATATATTATGTCATTATTTAGGACGTTTATTTGTATTTTTTATTACATAAGAGAAAGTTGTCTATTTTGTAGCAATGCTGCTAGTTAATCCTCAGTAGCGAATTGGTTAAACCCTTTTTCTGCACACATGTTTGTAATTATTTGCACTAATTTTATTCAGGATTGCCTTTTATATGGCTCCACATACAAGGAGCAGATTAGGTTTGGACCGTGAAGAAGGCGGATTAGGCCGCCGAAACGCGAAGTCCCATTTGCGCTTATTTCTGCCATGCACTCTGGTTTCTGATCCTTGTGGGTCGTTTTTTTACCTTGTTGAAGAAATAAAGAAAAGCATCATTTTACTCCAACCCTGGTTTGCTGAGTTCTTGCTGGATTTCCTTTTTGTTCTCCTATTGAAGGATCTACTCCTAATCCAGTCCGTGCAGGTACTTGATTACCAGGTGGGAAAGACCCAGGAGTCTCATTGCTGGAGCTGGACACTGACACACATACTCATATGTGTGTATATATATATATATATATATATATATATATATATATATATATATATATATATACACACACACACTGCTCAAAAAAAAAATAAAGGGAACACTTAAACCACAGAATATAACTCCAAGTAAATCAAACTTCTGTGAAATCAAACTGTCCACTTAGGAAGCAACACTGATTGACAATCAGTTTCACATGCTGTTGTGCAAAATGAACAGACAACAGGTGGAAATTATTGGCAATTATCAAGACACTCAATAAAGGAATGGTTCTGCAGGTGGGGCCCACAGACCACATCTCAGTACCAATACTTTCTGGCTGATATTTTGGTCACTTTTGAATGTTGGTCGCGCTTTCACACTCATGGTAGCATGAGACAGACTCTACAACCCACACAAGTGGCTCACGTAGTGCAGCTCACCCAGGATGGCACATCAATGCGAGCTGTGGCAAGAAGGTTTACTGTGTCAGTCAGCGTAGTGTCCAGAGGCTGGAGGCGCTACCAGGAGATAGGCCAGTACACAAGGAGACGTGGAGGGGGCTGTAGGAGGGCAACAACCCAGCAGCATAACCGCTACCTACGTCTTTGTGCAAGGAGGAACAGGAGGAGCACTGCCAGAGCCCTGCAAATTGACCTTCAGCAGGTCACAATTGTGCATGTGTCTGCACAAACTGTTAGAAACCGACTCCAAGAGGATGGTCTGAGTGCCCGACGTCCACAGATGGGGGTTATGCTCACAACCCAACACTGTGCAGGGCGCTTGGCATTTGCCACAGAAAACCAGGATTGGCAAATTCTCCACTGGTGCCCTGTGCTCTTCACAGATGAAAGCAGGTTCACCCTGAGCATGTGACAGTCTGGAGACACCGTGGAGAGCGATCTGCTGCCTGCAACATCCTTCAGCACGACCGGTTTGACAGTGGGTCAGTAATGGTGTGGGGTGGCATTTCTTTGGAGGGCTGCACGGTGTTGGGCTGTGAGCACAACTCCCATCTGTGGACATCGGGCACTTAGACCACCCTCATGGAGTCAGTTTCTAACCGTTTGTACAGACACATGCACAACTGCGGCCTTCTGGAGGTCATTTTGCAGGGCTCTGGCAGTGCTCCTCCTGTTCCTCCTTGCACAAAGGCGGAGGTAGCGGTCCTGCTGCTGGGTTGTTGCCCTCCTACGGCCCCCTCCACGTCTCCTGATAGCGCCTCCAGCCTCTGGAACCTACGCTGACAACCTTCTTGCCACAGCTTGCATTGATGTGTCTCGGTGCTTTTGTGCAGACCACTTGGTCCACAAAACAACACGGCCATGTGGACAGCATTGTAAACTAGAATGGGTACACATTTTATTTGTTAAAAACTCAATTGTAAATGTTCCCTTATACAGATGTAAATGTTATACCGAGGTTTCGATAGATGTCCTAAGGCCTGTTCACACTGTGTTTATAGTGCGTTCATCTCCAAGATCTCTGAATCCCTGAACATTGGGTTGCAGATGTGCCCCTGATAGACCCATTGAATTAAATAAGGCCTTGTTCACACTGAGTTTCTGCAATATGGTTCTCCTTGGATACTGCTGTATTACGTCGGGTGCTGATCTCGGTTGCAGCCCTTCCCTCGGTTCACTAGCAGGCTGGCTGTGGGAAGCTCATGCTGAGAGGTGCAGCCCGGCCCTTGGCTCACTAGCAGGCTGGCTGTGGGAAGCTCATGCTGAGAGGTGCAGCCCTGCCCTTGGCTCACTAGCAGGCTGGCTGCGGGAAGCTCATGCAGGGGAGTGCAGTGCATTGCTGGGGTGCAGCCCCTTTGCTCACTAGCAGGCTGGCCATGGGTACTGCTTGCTGGGGTGCAGCCCTTCCCTCAGCTCATTAGCAGGCTGACTGTGGGAAGCTCATGCTGGGGGGCAGCCCTTCCCTCAGCTCACTGGCAGGCTGGCGGTGGGAAGCTCATGCTGGGGGGTAGCCCTTCCCTCAGCTCACTAGCAGGCTGGCTATGGGAAACTCATGCTGGGGGTTGCAGCCCTTCCCTCGGCTCATTAGCAGGCTGACTGTGGGAAGCTCATGCTGGGGGGCAGCCCTTCCCTCAGCTCATTAGCAGGCTGACTGTGGGAAGCTCATGCTGGGGGTTGCAGCCCTTCCCTCAGCTCACTAGCAGGCTAGCTGTGGGAAACTCATGCTGGGGGTGAAGTGCTGCCATTGCTGGGGTGCAGCCCTTCCCTCGGCTCATTAGCAGGCTGACTGTGGGAAGCTCATGCTGAGGGTCAGCCCTTCCCTCAGCTCACTGGCAGGCTGGCGGTGGGAAGTTCATGCTGGGGGTTGCAGTGCTGCCACTGCTGAGGTGCAGCCCTTCCCTCAGCTCCCTAGCAGGCTGGCGGTGGGAAGCTCATGCTGGGGGGTGCAGTGCTGCCATTGCTGGGGTGCAGCCCTTCCCTCAGCTCACTGGCAGGCTGGCGGTGGGAAGCTCATGCTGAGAGGTGCAGCCCTGCCCTTGGCTCACTAGCAGGCTGGCTGTGGGAAGCTCATGCTGAGAGGTGCAGCCCTGCCCTTGGCTCACTAGCAGGCTGGCTGCGGGAAGCTCATGCAGGGGAGTGCAGTGCATTGCTGGGGTGCAGCCCCTTTGCTCACTAGCAGGCTGGCCATGGGTACTGCTTGCTGGGGTGCAGCCCTTCCCTCGGCTCATTAGCAGGCTGACTGTGGGAAGCTCATGCTGGGGGGTAGCCCTTCCCTCAGCTCACTAGCAGGCTGGCTATGGGAAACTCATGCTGGGGGTTGCAGCCCTTCCCTCAGCTCACTAGCAGGCTAGCTGTGGGAAACTCATGCTGGGGGTGAAGTGCTGCCATTGCTGGGGTGCAGCCCTTCCCTCGGCTCATTAGCAGGCTGACTGTGGGAAGCTCATGCTGAGGGTCAGCCCTTCCCTCAGCTCACTGGCAGGCTGGCGGTGGGAAGTTCATGCTGGGGGGGTTGCAGTGCTGCCACTGCTGAGGTGCAGCCCTTCCCTCAGCTCCCTAGCAGGCTGGCGGTGGGAAGCTCATGCTGGGGGGTGCAGTGCTGCCATTGCTGGGGTGCAGCCCTTCCCTCAGCTCACTGGCAGGCTGGCGGTGGGAAGCTCATTCTGGGGGGGGTGCAGTGCTGCCATTGCTGGGGTGCAGCCCTTCCCTCAGCTCACTAGCAGGCTGGCGGTGGGAAGCTCATGCTGGGGGGTGCAGTGCTGCCATTGCTGGGGTGCAGCCCTGTCCTCAGCTCACTAGCAGGCTGGAGGTGGGAAGCTCATGCTGGGGGGGTTCAGTGCTGCCATTGCAGGGGTGCAGCCCTTTCCTCAGCTCACTAGCAGGCTGGCGGTGGGAAGCTCATGCTGGGGGGTGCAGTGCTGCCATTGCTGGGGTGCAGCCCTTCCCTCAGCTCACTAGCAGGCTGGCGGTGGGAAGCTCATGCTGGGGGGTGCAGTGCTGCCATTGCTGGGGTGCAGCCCTTTCCTCAGCTCACTAGCAGGCTGGCGGTGGGAAGCTCATGCTGGGGGGGTTCAGTGCTGCCATTGCTGGGGTGCAGCCCTGTCCTCAGCTCACTAGCAGGCTGGCGGTGGGAAGCTCATGCTGGGGGGTTCAGTGCTGCCATTGCTGGGGTGCAGCCCTGTCCTCAGCTCACTAGCAGGCTGGCGGTGGGAAGCTCATGCTGGGGGGTTCAGTGCTGCCATTGCTGGGGTGCAGCCCTGTCCTCAGCTCACTGGCAGGCTGGCGGTGGGAAGCTCATGCTGGGGGGTGCAGTGCTGCCATTGCTGGGGTGCAGCCCTGTCCCCAGCTCACTAGCAGGCTGGAGGTGGGAAGCTCATGCTGGGGGGTGCAGTGCTGCCATTGCTGGGGTGCAGCCCTTCCCTCAGCTCACTAGCAGGCTGGCGGTGGGAAGCTCATGCTGGGGGGTGCAGTGCTACCATTGCTGGGGTGCAGCCCTGTCCTCAGCTCACTAGCAGGCTGGAGGTGGGAAGCTCATGCTGGGGGGGTTCAGTGCTGCCATTGCAGGGGTGCAGCCCTTTCCTCAGCTCACTAGCAGGCTGGCGGTGGGAAGCTCATGCTGGGGGGTGCAGTGCTGCCATTGCTGGGGTGCAGCCCTGTCCTCAGCTCACTGGCAGGCTGGCGGTGGGAAGCTCATGCTGGGGGGTGCAGTGCTGCCATTGCTGGGGTGCAGCCCTGTCCTCAGCTCACTAGCAGGCTGGCTGTGGGAAGCTCATGCTGAGAGGTGCAGCCCTGCCCTTGGCTCACTAGCAGGCTGGCTGCGGGAAGCTCATGCAGGGGAGTGCAGTGCATTGCTGGGGTGCAGCCCCTTTGCTCACTAGCAGGCTGGCCATGGGTACTGCTTGCTGGGGTGCAGCCCTTCCCTCAGCTCATTAGCAGGCTGACTGTGGGAAGCTCATGCTGGGGGGCAGCCCTTCCCTCAGCTCACTGGCAGGCTGGCGGTGGGAAGCTCATGCTGGGGGGTAGCCCTTCCCTCAGCTCACTAGCAGGCTGGCTATGGGAAACTCATGCTGGGGGTTGCAGCCCTTCCCTCGGCTCATTAGCAGGCTGACTGTGGGAAGCTCATGCTGGGGGGCAGCCCTTCCCTCAGCTCATTAGCAGGCTGACTGTGGGAAGCTCATGCTGGGGGTTGCAGCCCTTCCCTCAGCTCACTAGCAGGCTAGCTGTGGGAAACTCATGCTGGGGGTGAAGTGCTGCCATTGCTGGGGTGCAGCCCTTCCCTCGGCTCATTAGCAGGCTGACTGTGGGAAGCTCATGCTGAGGGTCAGCCCTTCCCTCAGCTCACTGGCAGGCTGGCGGTGGGAAGTTCATGCTGGGGGTTGCAGTGCTGCCACTGCTGAGGTGCAGCCCTTCCCTCAGCTCCCTAGCAGGCTGGCGGTGGGAAGCTCATGCTGGGGGGTGCAGTGCTGCCATTGCTGGGGTGCAGCCCTTCCCTCAGCTCACTGGCAGGCTGGCGGTGGGAAGCTCATGCTGAGAGGTGCAGCCCTGCCCTTGGCTCACTAGCAGGCTGGCTGTGGGAAGCTCATGCTGAGAGGTGCAGCCCTGCCCTTGGCTCACTAGCAGGCTGGCTGCGGGAAGCTCATGCAGGGGAGTGCAGTGCATTGCTGGGGTGCAGCCCCTTTGCTCACTAGCAGGCTGGCCATGGGTACTGCTTGCTGGGGTGCAGCCCTTCCCTCGGCTCATTAGCAGGCTGACTGTGGGAAGCTCATGCTGGGGGGTAGCCCTTCCCTCAGCTCACTAGCAGGCTGGCTATGGGAAACTCATGCTGGGGGTTGCAGCCCTTCCCTCAGCTCACTAGCAGGCTAGCTGTGGGAAACTCATGCTGGGGGTGAAGTGCTGCCATTGCTGGGGTGCAGCCCTTCCCTCGGCTCATTAGCAGGCTGACTGTGGGAAGCTCATGCTGAGGGTCAGCCCTTCCCTCAGCTCACTGGCAGGCTGGCGGTGGGAAGTTCATGCTGGGGGGGTTGCAGTGCTGCCACTGCTGAGGTGCAGCCCTTCCCTCAGCTCCCTAGCAGGCTGGCGGTGGGAAGCTCATGCTGGGGGGTGCAGTGCTGCCATTGCTGGGGTGCAGCCCTTCCCTCAGCTCACTGGCAGGCTGGCGGTGGGAAGCTCATTCTGGGGGGGGTGCAGTGCTGCCATTGCTGGGGTGCAGCCCTTCCCTCAGCTCACTAGCAGGCTGGCGGTGGGAAGCTCATGCTGGGGGGTGCAGTGCTGCCATTGCTGGGGTGCAGCCCTGTCCTCAGCTCACTAGCAGGCTGGAGGTGGGAAGCTCATGCTGGGGGGGTTCAGTGCTGCCATTGCAGGGGTGCAGCCCTTTCCTCAGCTCACTAGCAGGCTGGCGGTGGGAAGCTCATGCTGGGGGGTGCAGTGCTGCCATTGCTGGGGTGCAGCCCTTCCCTCAGCTCACTAGCAGGCTGGCGGTGGGAAGCTCATGCTGGGGGGTGCAGTGCTGCCATTGCTGGGGTGCAGCCCTTTCCTCAGCTCACTAGCAGGCTGGCGGTGGGAAGCTCATGCTGGGGGGGTTCAGTGCTGCCATTGCTGGGGTGCAGCCCTGTCCTCAGCTCACTAGCAGGCTGGCGGTGGGAAGCTCATGCTGGGGGGTTCAGTGCTGCCATTGCTGGGGTGCAGCCCTGTCCTCAGCTCACTAGCAGGCTGGCGGTGGGAAGCTCATGCTGGGGGGTTCAGTGCTGCCATTGCTGGGGTGCAGCCCTGTCCTCAGCTCACTGGCAGGCTGGCGGTGGGAAGCTCATGCTGGGGGGTGCAGTGCTGCCATTGCTGGGGTGCAGCCCTGTCCCCAGCTCACTAGCAGGCTGGAGGTGGGAAGCTCATGCTGGGGGGTGCAGTGCTGCCATTGCTGGGGTGCAGCCCTTCCCTCAGCTCACTAGCAGGCTGGCGGTGGGAAGCTCATGCTGGGGGGTGCAGTGCTACCATTGCTGGGGTGCAGCCCTGTCCTCAGCTCACTAGCAGGCTGGAGGTGGGAAGCTCATGCTGGGGGGGTTCAGTGCTGCCATTGCAGGGGTGCAGCCCTTTCCTCAGCTCACTAGCAGGCTGGCGGTGGGAAGCTCATGCTGGGGGGTGCAGTGCTGCCATTGCTGGGGTGCAGCCCTGTCCTCAGCTCACTGGCAGGCTGGCGGTGGGAAGCTCATGCTGGGGGGTGCAGTGCTGCCATTGCTGGGGTGCAGCCCTGTCCTCAGCTCACTGGCAGGCTGGCGGTGGGAAGCTCATGCTGGGGGGTGCAGTGCTGCCATTGCTGGGGTGCAGCCCTTTCCTCAGCTTACTAGCAGGCTGGTGGTGGGAAGCTCATGCTGGGGGGTGCAGTGCTGCCATTGCTGGGGTGCAGCCCTTCCCTCAGCTCACTAGCAGGTTGGCGGTGGGAAGCTCATGCTGGGGGGTGCAGTGCTGCCATTGCTGGGGTGCAGCCCTGTCCTCAGCTCACTAGCAGGCTGGAGGTGGGAAGCTCATGCTGGGGGGTGCAGTGCTGCCATTGCTGGGGTGCAGCCCTGTCCTCAGCTCACTAGCAGGCTGGCGGTGGGAAGCTCATGCTGGGGGGTTCAGTGCTGCCATTGCTGGGGTGCAGCCCTGTCCTCAGCTCACTAGCAGGCTGGAGGTGGGAAGCTCATGCTGGGGGTTGCAGTGCTGCCATTGCTGGGGTGCAGCCCTTTCCTCAGCTCACTAGCAGGCTGGCGGTGGGAAGCTCATGCTGGGGGGTGCAGTGCTGCCATTGCTGGGGTGCAGCCATGTCCTCAGCTCACTAGCAGGCTGGCGGTGGGAAGCTCATGCTGGGGGGTGCAGTGCTGCCATTGCTGGTGTGCAGCCCTTTCCTCAGCTTACTAGCAGGCTGGCGGTGGGAAGCTCATGCTGGGGGGTGCAGTGCTGCCATTGCTGGGGTGCAGCCCTGTCCTCAGCTCACTAGCAGGCTGGCGGTGGGAAGCTCATGCTGGGGGGTGCAGTGCTGCCATTGCTGGGGTGCAGCCCTTCCCTCAGCTCACTAGCAGGCTGGCGGTGGGAAGCTCATGCTGGGGGGGTTCAGTGCTGCCATTGCTGGGGTGCAGCCCTGTCCTCAGCTCACTAGCAGGCTGGCGGTGGGAAGCTCATGCTGGGGGGTGCAGTGCTGCCATTGCTGGGGTGCAGCCCTGTCCTCAGCTCACTAGCAGGCTGGCGGTGGGAAGCTCATGCTGGGGGGTGCAGTGCTGCCATTGCTGGGGTGCAGCCCTGTCCTCAGCTCACTAGCAGGCTGGTGGTGGGAAGCTCATGCTGGGGGGTGCAGTGCTGCCATTGCTGGGGTGCAGCCCTGTCCTCAGCTCACTAGCAGGCTGGAGGTGGGAAGCTCATGCTGGGGGGTGCAGTGCTGCCATTGCTGGGGTGCAGCCCTTTCCTCAGCTCACTAGCAGGCTGGCGGTGGGAAGCTCATGCTGGGGGGTGCAGTGCTGCCATTGCTGGGGTGCAGCCCTTCCCTCAGCTCACTAGCAGGCTGGCGGTGGGAAGCTCATGCTGGGGGGTGCAGTGCTGCCATTGCTGGGGTGTAGCCCTGTCCTCAGCTCACTAGCAGGCTGGCGGTGGGAAGCTCATGCTGGGGGGTGCAGTGCTGCCATTGCTGGGGTGCAGCCCTGTCCTCAGCTCACTAGCAGGCTGGCGGTGGGAAGCTCATGCTGGGGGGTGCAGTGCTGCCATTGCTGGGGTGCAGCCCTTCCCTCAGCTCACTAGCAGGCTGGCGGTGGGAAGCTCATGCTGGGGGGTGCAGTGCTGCCATTGCTGGGGTGCAGCCCTGTCCTCAGCTCACTAGCAGGCTGGCGGTGGGAAGCTCATGCTGGGGGGTGCAGTGCTGCCATTGCTGGGGTGCAGCCCTGTCCTCAGCTCACTAGCAGGCTGGCGGTGGGAAGCTCATGCTGGGGGGTGCAGTGCTGCCATTGCTGGGGTGCTGCCCTGTCCTCAGCTCACTAGCAGGCTGGCGGTGGGAAGCTCATGCTGGGGGGTGCAGTGCTGCCATTGCTGGGGTGCAGCCCTGTCCTCAGCTCACTAGCAGGCTGGCGGTGGGAAGCTCATGCTGGGGGGTGCAGTGCTGCCATTGCTGGGGTGCAGCCCTGTCCTCAGCTCACTAGCAGGCTGGTGGTGGGAAGCTCATGCTGGGGGGTGCAGTGCTGCCATTGCTGGGGTGCAGCCCTGTCCTCAGCTCACTAGCAGGCTGGAGGTGGGAAGCTCATGCTGGGGGGTGCAGTGCTGCCATTGCTGGGGTGCAGCCCTTTCCTCAGCTCACTAGCAGGCTGGCGGTGGGAAGCTCATGCTGGGGGGTGCAGTGCTGCCATTGCTGGGGTGCAGCCCTTCCCTCAGCTCACTAGCAGGCTGGCGGTGGGAAGCTCATGCTGGGGGGTGCAGTGCTGCCATTGCTGGGGTGTAGCCCTGTCCTCAGCTCACTAGCAGGCTGGCGGTGGGAAGCTCATGCTGGGGGGTGCAGTGCTGCCATTGCTGGGGTGCAGCCCTGTCCTCAGCTCACTAACAGGCTGGCGGTGGGAAGCTCATGCTGGGGGGTGCAGTGCTGCCATTGCTGGGGTGCAGCCCTTCCCTCAGCTCACTAGCAGGCTGGCGGTGGGAAGCTCATGCTGGGGGGGTTCAGTGCTGCCATTGCTGGGGTGCAGCCCTGTCCTCAGCTCACTAGCAGGCTGGCGGTGGGAAGCTCATGCTGGGGGGTGCAGTGCTGCCATTGCTGGGGTGCAGCCCTGTCCTCAGCTCACTAGCAGGCTGGCGGTGGGAAGCTCATGCTGGGGGGTGCAGTGCTGCCATTGCTGGGGTGCAGCCCTGTCCTCAGCTCACTAGCAGGCTGGCGGTGGGAAGCTCATGCTGGGGGGTGCAGTGCTGCCATTGCTGGGGTGCTGCCCTGTCCTCAGCTCACTAGCAGGCTGGCGGTGGGAAGCTCATGCTGGGGGGTGCAGTGCTGCCATTGCTGGGGTGCAGCCCTGTCCTCAGCTCACTAGCAGGCTGGCGGTGGGAAGCTCATGCTGGGGGGTGCAGTGCTGCCATTGCTGGGGTGCAGCCCTGTCCTCAGCTCACTAGCAGGCTGGAGGTGGGAAGCTCATGCTGGGGGGTGCAGTGCTGCCATTGCTGGGGTGCAGCCCTGTCCTCAGCTCACTAGCAGGCTGGCGGTGGGAGGCTCATGCTGGGGGGTGCAGTGCTGCCATTGCTGGGGTGCAGCCCTGTCCTCAGCTCACTAGCAGGCTGGCGGTGGGAAGCTCATGCTGGGGGGTGCAGTGCTGCCATTGCTGGGGTGCAGCCCTGTCCTCAGCTCACTAGCAGGCTGGTGGTGGGAAGCTCATGCTGGGGGGTGCAGTGCTGCCATTGCTGGGGTGCAGCCCTTCCCTCAGCTCACTAGCAGGCTGGCGGTGGGAAGCTCATGCTGGGGGGCGCAGTGCTGCCATTGCTGGGGTGCAGCCCTTCCCTCAGCTCACTAGCAGGCTGGCGGTGGGAAGCTCATGCTGGGGGGTGCAGTGCTGCCATTGCTGGGGTGCAGCCCTGTCCTCAGCTCACTAGCAGGCTGGCGGTGGGAAGCTCATGCTGGGGGGGTGCAGTGCTGCCATTGCTGGGGTGCAGCCCTTCCCTCAGCTCACTAGCAGTCTGGAGGTGGGAAGCTCATGCTGGGGGGTGCAGTGCTGCCATTGCTGGGGTGCAGCCCTGTCCTCAGCTCACTAGCAGGCTGGAGGTGGGAAGCTCATGCTGGGGGGTGCAGTGCTGCCATTGCTGGGGTGCAGCCCTGTCCCCAGCTCACTAGCAGGCTGGCGGTGGGAAGCTCATGCTGGGGGGTGCAGTGCTGCCATTGCTGGGGTGCAGCCCTGTCCTCAGCTCACTAGCAGGCTGGCGGTGGGAAGCTCATGCTGGGGGGTGCAGTGCTGCCATTGCTGGGGTGCAGCCCTGTCCTCAGCTCACTAGCAGGCTGGCGGTGGGAAGCTCATGCTGGGGGGTGCAGTGCTGCCATTGCTGGGGTGCAGCCCTGTCCTCAGCTCACTAGCAGGCTGGCGGTGGGAAGCTCATGCAGGGAGCAGGGCGCCTCTCGGAACACGCTGCTAGCAGTGAGGAAAAGTTAGTGCTGGCTGCAGTGAGAACCTACAGCTCCTGCGGCCTAGCCTCATCCAACATCCCCGGACTCCCTTCTAACAGCTGCCCGCCTGCAGCCGGCGTATGTCCGTAGCTCCCAGTACACTGAACGAGGAAACGTTACATGGGGAGGGTCCGATACCGGAGCTTGCTCACCTGCTCTGCTCCAGTGAGAGAAACTCCCCGCCGCCGGACTCCGCCATGTTCCTGGAGGATTCTCTGGTGTATTAAAGGGCCAGCATCAAGTCTCCACAACTAGTGAGCAGAGTCCGGCTGCACTGCCAGGCGCCTACTGCACATCAGCAGCCCGAGTCCACAGTGCTGAGACTGGCACAGAAGTCTAGGTGTCTGCCTGTGTATTGGGAGCAAGTTACAGATGTGTCAGTGCTGAAGCACAGGGCTTGTCAGCCATCTGTACTAACCAGCGCAACAGTCACAGCCCTATACAGACCGGGCTGCCGCAGGTCCCTGACCGAACACAAAGCCGCAGGCATACATGAGACTCGGGTGTGGACTGACCCTGGTGCACCCTGAATGGATCCCAGCGGGGCTGACGAGGCTGAAGTTGGTTTCTTACTCGGCAATTCTTTCTTTTCTGTTTTTCATTTCTATGTTTACCAACAAAAAATAAGCATCACAATAATAAAACACAACACAGCGAGGCGCCCTGATGTGAATACACTTAAAAACAGCTACAAAAACTATAAAACTAGTACAAAAATGGGCACCAAAGAGCGTTAAAGGGATTAAATGACTTTGGGTCACTGATCTCACACTGCAGACATATAGAACATGGCGCCCAACATCAAAACCAGGTTTCTCCAGCCTGGCCCAAATGGGTTCTGGGCATCAGAACTGGCATCAAAGTGGGCAGTCGATTTTGGCCATTTGAATAAGTAAATGATGTTTTTAAGGGCTTAAATGACTTTCGGTCACTGATCTCACACTAAGAATACACCGGTAGTGATGCCTCACATCAAACCCAGATCCCTCTAGCCTGGCCCATGGGTTCTGGGCATCAGATTTGGCATCAAAGTAGGCAAACAGCCGATTTCCAACAATTTGATACAAAATCCGGCCCGGATCATGACAGTACCCTCCTCTCAAGGGGGGCCATCGGACCCACAGGCTTCCCAGTATAACATGCGTGAAAGGCCAGGCGATCAGTATGGACAGATCCTGTCGGGACCCACGATCGATCCTCAGGGCCGTACCCCCTCCAATGAACCAAATGCTGAAGTGAACGGCGCTCCATGCGAGAATCCCAATACTAATCTCCCAATATCTTCCTTCACGTAATCTTCGATACTCCCAAGACCTCCTACTCTCCTCCACACTTATTCGTTCCTCACACAACCGCCTCCAAGATTTCTCCCGAATATCCCCTATCCTCTGGAATTCCATGCCTCAACACGTCCGATTATCCACCACCCTCGGATCCTTCAAACGGAACCTGAAAACCCATCTTTTCAGGAAAGCTTACAGCCTGCAATAACCATTCTGCCGCCTCACCACCGCATGAGCTGCTGCACCCCGACCTTCTGTCTCTTCCTCACTATCCTGTAGAATGTAAGTCCGCAAGGACAGGGTCCTCTCCCCTCTGTACCAGTCCGTCATTGTAAATTTGTTTACTGTTAACAATATCAATAACTTTGTATGTAACGATATCTATAACTTTGTATGTAACCCCCCCTTCCCATGTACAGCACCATGGAATTAATAGCGCTATATAAATAAATAATAATAAATAATAAAAATACACAATCCGTTCCACTTCATACTCAGTCTGACCATCCACAGAGACAGGTGACGGAAGGGATAGAGACTCCACAGCGGAAGGTACAAATGACTTCAGGAGGGACTTATGAAACACATTGGGAATCCGAAGCAACAGAGGTAAGAGTAAACGAAAGGCAACTGGATTGACAACATCAATGACTTCATAAGGACTATTAAACTTAGGACCCTGCTTAGCAGAAGTAACCTTCTATGGTATGTTCTTGGTAGACAACCACACTTTATCGCCTTCCAGAAATACAGGTCCTATAGATCGTCGTTTATCAGCAAAATGTTTGTTTTCCTTGAGCCTCCCCAATGTTCTGGACTTCTCTCCAAACATCCCCCAACCGTTAAACTGTCGAATCCGCCCCTGGATATCCTGAATCCAAATGGAAAATTCGCCAAAATGTGGGTGAAAACCATAGTTACAAAAGAATAGAGAGGTGCCAGAGGACTGATTAATCCGATTATTAAACAAAAACTCAGCCATGAAAAATGAAGAGCACCAATCATCTTGCTGAGACGTGGCAAGACACCGCAAAATTTGTTCAAGTGACTGATTGGTCCTCTCCATCTGACCATTGGTCTCGTTTTGGTAGGCTGAGGAGAAGGTCAAGCTAATACCCAACCTTTTACTTAAAGCCATTCCAAAAGACATACAGTTAGGGAATTTAGATTGTGAGCCCCATCGGGGACAGCGATGATAATGTGTGCAAACTGTAAAGCGCTACGGAATATGTTAGCACTATATAAAAATAAAGATTATTATTATTAAAGCCCTCCACAATTTGGACACAGATTGTAACTCTCTATCAGAAACCACACTCAGAGACTCGCCATGTAACCGCACAACGTGCTTCACAAACAACTTAGTGTCTCTGCATTAGGCAGTCCTGCCAAAGGTACAAAATGTGCCTGCTTACTGAATCTGTCAACCACCACCCAGAACACCATTTTACCATTGGAACGAGGGAGATCAGTAATAAAATCCATGAACAAATGAGTCCAAGGTCTATCCGGAATTGGCAATTGCACCAATTCCCCGGCCGGCCGGTTATGGGAGACTTTAGCACAAGCACACGTATCACAAGCAGACACAAACACGGCAACATCAGACGTCATAGAGGACCACCAAAACAACCTAGCAATAGCTCTCTGGGTGGCTAAGATTCCAGGATGCCCACTTAGAGCAGAATAATGAAACTTTCGGAGCACCCTACCGGTATTGGACAGTAACGAAGAGCTTACCATCAGACAAAGACGAAGGAGCAAGAGACTGAGGCTCACTAATATCCAGCTCCAATTCTGAGGACACACCAGCAATGACCACCCCGTGCTGAAGAATAGGGGAAGGAGGTTCGGGAGGTGATATCGGATCCAAGCTGCGAGGTAAGGCATGAGCCTTGACTGTCTTGGAACCAGGTCGAAAGGAGGTGGAAAAATGAAAGCTTAAAAAAAAAGCGACCACCTCTCCTGTCTAGGAGTCAAACGTTTAGCAGACTCAATGTAGGACAAGTACTTGTGGTCCGTAATCACCGTGATCTAATGAACAGCCCCCCTCCAGAAAGTGCCTCCATTCTTCAAAAGCCAGTTTTATGGCTAATAACTCCCGATTTCTGACATCGTAATTCTCTCAGCAGGAGAAAATTTCTTAGAGAAAAAGGAACAAGGTCTTAAATTAGTTAAAGTGACAGGTCCTTGGGACAACACCGCCGCCACCCCCACCTCCGATGCGTCCACTTCAACAATGGACTGTTCAGACAGATCAGGCTGGATCAACACAGGGGCAACCATAAAACATTCTTTTAATGAAGAAAAAGCCACCACTGCTGGAACAGACCAGTTTTTGAGATCAGCCCCCTTACAAGTGAGATCAGTGAGGGGCTTGACCACCTGAGAAAACCCATTAATGAATTTACAGTAATAATTGGCAAAACCACAAAAACGCTGAAGACCCTTAAGGTCTCTGGGTTGTACCCAATCAACAAAGGCCTGTACCTTTCCAGGGTCCATACGCTTTCAGAGATATACTCCTTCATAGCGGATCGATCCGGGCCGGAGAGGTTGTACAAACGGGCCTTAGGCAATTTACCACCCGGAATCAGAATAATTGTACAATCAAAAGAGCAATGTGATGGAAAGACCTCCCAGTCTATAACAGGGTTGTGTAACTGTAACCAAGGAAATCCCAACACCAGTCCCGCTGGAAGATTGTCTAGGGCATAGCATGAGATAATGTTCCTGATGCAAGGAACCCACCTTGAGGAGGAACTCCTCTGAGACAAAGTTAACAACATTCTTAACCAGCGGTCTTTTGTCAATGGCAATAATATGAATTGAAGTCTCAAGCCTAACTGTCCCTAACTTACACTTGGTCACCAAGTTAGAGTCAATAAAGTTCATAGATGACCCAAAATCCACAAAAGCTGAAGTGGCGTGTAGCAACTCCCACAAACAAAGTTCCACCTCCAACAATATTTTTTGAAATGAGGAAAAAGGTACCTGAGAGTCTGGGTGACCTCCTCGGCAATCACCCAGACTCGGCAGCTTGTTAGTCGATGGGCGAGAGGGGCAGTCCTATATCCAATGTCCAGGATCTCCACAAAAAAAACATTATCTCCCTTCTAGTCGTCGCCTCCTCTCCTTTTCCTTGAGGTTGTGAGGCACCACATTAGCCGGATGCAATGGAATCTCTTACTGCATTACACCTCTCTTACGCAACCTCCAATCCTTACGAATGGCCTGAGTTATAGCCTCCTCCAAGGAGCTGGGTGGAGGATGGAGAGTCAGAGCGTCCTTAAGAAGATCTGACAGTCCCCTCCTGAACTGACATCTTAGTGCGGACTCGTTCCAGGTCGCTTCAGTAGACCACCATCTAAACTCAGAGCAATACCATTCGGCATTGAGTTTACTCTGGGAGAGACCCATGATTGTGTCCTCTGCCACCATGACCCGGTCCGGTTGGTCAAAAATCAGTCCTAAGGCCTAAAAAAACCTATCCACAGACAAACGTTCAGGGGCAGAAGCAGGTAAAGAAAAAGCCCACTTTTGGGGACCCTCCTGCAGTATTGAAATAATTATCCCCACCCTTTGACTTTCATCTCCAGAGGATCTGGTCTAAGAGAGAACAGCAGCTTACAACTTTCCCTGAACGTACAGAATTTCTCCTTTTCTCCAGAGAAGGTATCTGGGAGCCTGACTGTAGGTTCGGGAGAGTGTAGCAAGACATCTACAGGGTCAGAATACTTACAGGTAGATTGGGAAATAGAACCCTGAAGGGTGTTAACGTCACAGACAGCTCATTCTGCAGTTGGTTATGGGAAGTGGCCAGAGCCCTATGTTCCACAGACAAATCCTGCCTCACTTGCGTCAGACTAGACATCTGATCCGCCAAAGTATGGAGCGGATCCATAAACAGAGAAGCAAAGATGAAAGAAAAAAACTGTCTACGGTCAGTTATAATATCACGCTGCTGCAATGCAGGTAGGAGCAGCTCCACTAGATGGCAAAAGAGTGAGGGGAGGCCTGCACACAGCATGAGCAGACCTGCAGCGCCAAAGGCCATAGACAAAACAGCAGGTCAGAGTCCAAGCCAAGTCAAATACCGGGGAGTCCAAACACGAAAGGGGAACACAGGGTTGGGAGGGGAATAAACAGACACGGGTACAGTCTGGAAAAGCAGCAGGACAAATCAGGGTACGCAGAGTCAGCTACGCACACTGTAGGCAGAAACTATAACTGACTCTGCCTGCAGGATGCAGTGGAGAGAAATAGCCGACCTGATGCCAGAACGAGGCAGAGAAAAATTAACCCTTGACATGATCAGACCGGGAAAGAGAGACAGGATACAAAACCCAGCCTGGATCAGGACACTATCTTTCTGTTTATAGATAGCCTGGATTCTTCTATTTCTTTAATAGGACAGTGAAGATCAGTTGATATAAATAGGAATTTAAAAGTTCGGCCTTCTCAACATCCTTTCTTACCATTTCATCATTTTCATCTTGTCAAAATCCTATAGCATCTTTGACTTTTCTTTTACTTTTGACATATCCCCAAAATCCTTTTTTGTTGCTTTTGACATCTCTTGTAAGCCTTAATTCATTGTCAGCTTTAGCTAATCTGATGCGTCCCCTGCAGGCTCTGCAGACAGCGTTATCTTCTTCTTTAGATATGCCTCCCTCTTTCCATTTGATAAACATTTCTTTCTTCCTTTTTAGCATGTGTTTAAGTTCTGTGTTCATCCATCCTGGTTTCCTTAAATGCTTCACATTCTTCCCTCTTTTCAGAATTGTTAACGATTGTGCTTTGAGAATCTAATTTTTCAAAATTTCCCATCCTTCCTGGACATTTTTGTCCTTAGGCTGGGTTCACATTGCGTTGTGGGCAATGCGCTGACAGCATCCATTACATAGCGGCACTAACGCTAAATAACAGATGCGTTAGCGTCGCCATTGCCCGCAATGACAGTAGCGCATCATAAAGCATGCCAAAATCGGCATGCGCTAGCAATGATGCGTTACTTCATGACGCACCCTCGAACGGGGTCTGCAGCGTTTGGAGGTGCGTCGGGTCTAGCGCACAGCGAAAGGACCCATTCGCTGTCCATAGAACTGTATGGGCTAACGCATGGTAGCGCATGGTAACGAGCAGCTACCATGCGTTAGCGCATACATTAGCACTATGGTCACAAATTATGTCAGAAATTACATCTGCGTTAGAGCATCCGTTTAACGGATCTGTTAAACGGATGCTCCTAATGCAACGTGAACCTAGCCTTAAGGATATCCAGCCATTGGATCTCTCTGATTCTCTTTCTGAGTTCCTTATAATCTGCCTTTTTTTTAATTCGTTTATTAACCATAAAACAACATTTACACATGTATACAACCAAGGCAGTATATATACACTTGTCAAGGTAATTACAAAAGGACGACAAATTTGTACAGTAAATTGCTTGTACAATTTCAGTTTCATGAGTCCATATATTGCTATACGTATAATAAACCATTAGCCAAATGAACAGAAGACATTACTCAACTTTATGTCTATTTGGTAACATGTATCTCAAAAATGACATTATACACCTAATTAAACTATAACTAAAGTTCCTATCCCACCCCCAAGTACCTTTGTGTAATATTAACAGCTATCTGATGACATAGAGTATGACTTGATGTATTTTAATCATGACATTCATGATGGTGCCAGGCCACCATGTCCCGCTACAGTAAGATGAGAAGAGTTCCACCTGTCCCAAAGCTTGTCAAATTTCCCTAAACATCCTCTGTTTTGATATAATGTTTGCTCGAACGGTATAATTGAGTTTACCAATTCAATCCACGCCCTGAGAGAGGGATGAGCACCACTCATCCAGCGTAATGCCAGCATCTTTCTAGCCAGAAAGAGTGTCTCACACAGAAAAATTTTAACATAGTGCCCCCAAATTTCTTCGTCTAGCACCCCAAATAAGCAGACTGGAGGGCTGAGAGGAACAGGGATTTGTACCAGAGATGTCAACAACGACGTTACTTGACTCCAGTAAGATAGGATAATAGGGCAACCCTATACCATGTGTATAAAGTTTGCTTCCAGCAAGCGGCATCTCACACATTCTGATGTTCGGGATCGACCCATTTTAAATATCCGCAACGGAGTTAGATATGACTGAAGTATGATATACAACTGGGTCATTCTATTATTGACTGATGGGGACACCCCAATTGGAGATTCAAGAATCTCACCCCAATCCTCATATTGAGCAAAAGTTGGTCACACTAGTCAAAGACTGTGTTTGACGAGTGTGACCAACCTGTCAATCAGTTCTTCAAGCGATGCTCCAGATCACTCGGAAAACCCTAGCATTCTGCAAGCTAATTACGCTTACAAATCGCTAGTTTTTCCACGGGAAAATCGCGGGAATTTAAAATGTGATTTTCCCAGGAAATGGAATTCCAGAATTCTCGCGGTAACTTCTGTGGGAATTCCGCTACGTGTGAACTTAGCCTTAGTGTTATTCCAAAGCGGCATTTCAACTATGATATCCTCAAAGTGAATTACTTTTTTAATTTGCCTCCAAACTGACGCTGCGCTAATTGAAGTAAAGGTAGTAATCGCAGGACATTAAATGTATCTGCTCCTAGAAAGCCTAATGGGCAATCAACCTTTGCAGCGTGAATTAAATGACTTTCTGAGTTGGGTAGGTGTTTATCGGGCATCCACTTACTTAAGGCTTTGATTTGTCCGGCCAGATAATATAAATAAAAATCCGGTAGCGTCGCTCCCCCCATCTGTTTGGACCTCTGTAGAGTGGAGAGTTTAAGCTTGGGTCTGGCTTTCCCCCATATGAAAGACGTGGTCAGGGAATTTAAATTTGTGAAGAAGGATTTTGGAATCAACACCGCACTATGTTGGAGGGAGTAGCTGAGCTTAGGAAGTAAAATCATTTTAATTAAATTTATATGGCCGACTACAGATAACAAAAGTTTACCCCACGAGGCAAATTTAATTTTGACTAATTCCAGTCTAATTCCAGTAAGGGAATGATATTGAGTTGTAGGTCAAGCTTCACTATTTTTGGATATATTAATTTCTAATTATTTAAAATGAGACACCACAGGCAACAAAGACAAAGTATCAAGGTGGGCCGTTGGGCTATGAGAGAAGGATAATTGGGCGGATTTATCCCAATTAATATGTAGTCCGGAGCATTTACTAAATTTATCTATAATAGTAAGGACCGTATGCGTATTGCTAGTGCCTCGATCGCAAGAACAAAGAGGGCGGGGACAGGGAGCACCCCTAGATAGAGAAAACTATTCCAATGCAGAGTTATTTATAATTACACGAGCTTTAGGTTTTGCATATATTGCATGATCTATTTTTGAAACCTAGCACCAAAGCCATATCTCCGTAGGCATGCAAACAAGAAGGGCCATTCAAGAGAATCAAAGGCTTTAGCCGCGTCCAATGACGCTAAAGCTAAATTATTATCCGGCACTAAAGAACTATATTGAATTACTGATTGGACCCGGCTGATATTGATAGCGATGCTCTTACCATGCATGAAACCAGTCTGGTCAGGGTGTATAGGATTCAATATAGCAGTGTTCAGTCAAGTGGCCAGAACCTTGGTGAAAATTTTATGGTCCACATTAATCAGCGATATGGGGCGATAAGATCCACACTCAAGGGGGTCTTTCCCTTCTTTCTTAAGTATAATAATATTAGCTTCATATAAGGGGTCCGGTAAACATTCTCCCTCCCAGATCACCCTAAACACTCTTAAAAGAAGTGGTGCCAATATGTCCCTATATTTTCTGTACAATTCAATGGGAAACCCGTCTGGCTCGGGAGCCTTCCCAGAGGCCATATCCATTATGGCACCTTCTATTTCTTCTATGGTAAAGTCAGTGTCCAAGAAAGCTTGTTCAGTAGAACAATAGGTAGTCCAGGCATTCTAGGACACTGAGGATACCGTTACACTTAGCGATGCACCAGCGATCCCGACCACGATATGACCTGGTCAGGATCGCTGGTGCATCGCTAAGTGGTCGCTAGTGAGCTGACAAACAGGCAGATCTCACCAGCGACATAGCAGCGGTCGGGGGTCGCTACTTACCTGTCAGATGAGGCGATGAAGACGTCCTCCCGCCCGCCTCCACGCGTCGCTCGTCGCCGCAGCAGGAAGTGGCCGACGAGAAACGGCCCAGGACGTTCTTGCGCGATCAGCGATAATCAGCAGGGGAGCCAGTCGGAGGTAAGTATCACACATTGCCATATCGCTAGCAATATCGCTGCTGCGTCACAAAACCAGTGACGTTATAACGATATTGCTAGCGATATCGCTTAGTGTAACGGGTCCTTGAGGCCACTCCTAGAGCTGTATAATGCTCTGTAATAATCATAAAAACGATGAAGTATATCCTCTGTTGAGGTCGCCACCGAATTATCCGCTCTCCGAATTTGGACTACGGTGTTAGATGTGTTGCGCTGATGCACCAAAAAAGCCAAAAATTTACTCGACTGGTTCCCCAGTTCAAAATAGGACTGACGAGTAAAAAAATAATTTACATTTGGATTTAGTGTCCATATACTGGGTATATAACCTCTGGGAGGTCAACCATACAACTCTATTCTCATTAGTTTGGCTATATAGGTATGCTGCTTCTGAGTCTTTTAGTCGCTGTTCCATCTTATCGTCCTCCCCCGAGGTTACCCATTTAATATAAGAAATTGTAGAAGATAAACATCCTATGAAGTACGACTTAAGGGCATCCCAAAATAAGTTAATATTCTGGGGTTCAGGGTGGGACGCGATAAAACAGTTTAATTGATCTATAGTTCTATCACTAGGACCTATTAATTTCAGCCAGAATGGATTTCGCTTCCAGAATGCACTATGTTTTGATTGACCAAAATTAAGTCTAAGTATAACTGGACTATGATCTGAGACCCCCTTGGACCATGTTCTGTGCTATCTACCTACATAGATAAACCACTGGAGCCGAAAATGTAGTCTATACGGGTCAAGGTACGTCTAGTGAACGAATGACAAGTATACCCCCTTACCTGAGGATGACGCATCCTCCATAAATCCAGCCAACCACTGCCTCCCATGAACAATGCTAGTAGAGACAAAAATGTAGACGGGGTTACCCCAGAAATCCCACTGTCCAACCAGATTCTATCAAGGGAATTATCCTTAACCAAATTAAGGTCCCCCATACATATAACATATGCATCTAGGTAATTTAAAGCAAAGCTCATTGCCATTTGAAGAACTGACACACTGGCCGGGGGGGGGGGGGGATTATAAATACACAATATAACATATCCTCTTGAGTTTATCAATGCATATTGTAATAAAACACTCCGGGATCGCCTTTGCTGAGGTCAAAGGTCACATGCGTTCTGCATGAAACTCAGGCGCAGAGCTGGGATTCGGGTGCAACTGACCCTGGGTCAGGTTTATTAATAGTGAAAGCAATGCAAAAGGAAATAAAACATAAAACAAATCCTTGCCTGTCCGGCACTAACTAAACAATGGACAACCTAACTACCAACCGGCGGGCTTCTCCCGTCCAGCCAAACCACAGTTGCAGTGGGCACTGCTTTCACTCACGTGTGTGTCTCTCACACAGACAAGCTCTCTGTGTTCCCAGGCTGAGACACTCACACAACCACCTGGCATCCTTTTATATCCACCTCCCATTATCCATTAGTAAGCAGGTGCGATACTGACCAGACTAGGCCACATAGGAAAGGAATCTGGGCGAGATATACCTGCCCTCATCCACTATTCCCACATGATTCTCACATATCCCCCCCTCTGCTCAGACCACTCCGGTCGAGCAATGACACCCGCCAAACAGTGCACTCGGGACAGGGCATCTGCATTCCCCATCTGTACCCCTGGACGGTGCTCCACCGTAAAAGTGTAGGCCTGCAGGGCAAGGAACCACCGGGTCACCCGGCTATTCCGTTCCTTGTTCAAGTGCATCCACTTGAGAGGGGCATGGTCAGTGATCAGCCTGAACTTTCGGCCCACCAGGTAATATTTGAGGGCCTCTAGAGCCCACTTAATGGCTAGGCACTCTTTTTCCACGACTGCATACCTTTGCTCGTGTTTATTCAGCTTCCTGCTGAGATAGAGGACCGGGTGTTCCACTCCGTCCCTCACTTGTGACAGTACGGCCCCGATACCGGTATCAGAGGCATCCGTTTGTACCACAAACTCGCTGCGGAAGTCCGGAGTCACCAGTACGGGCTGAGAGCAAAGTGCCCGTTTTAGGCTATGGAAGGCTTCTTCAGCCGCTAAACTCCATTTAATCATGACGGAGTCTTTCCCTTTTGTAAGATCCGTCAGGGGGGTAGCGATGGCTGCAAAATTGGGTATGAACCGGCGATAATAGCCGGCGATCCCCAGGAAGGCTTGCACCTGCTTCTTGTTGACAGGTTGTGGCCAGTCCTGAACCGCCTGAATCTTATCAACCTGGGGTTTAACAACACCCCTCCCAATTACATACCCCAAATACCGGGTTTCTTCTAACCCGATGTGACATTTCTTGGGGTTTGCGGTTAGACCTGCCTCCCACAGGTCGTCAATCACAGCTTGTACTTTCTGGAGATGAGTCTCCCAGTCCAAGCTGTAAATGACAATGTCGTCCAAATAGGCCGAAGCGTACTGCCTATGTGGCCTCAGGACTCGATCCATCAGTCTCTGGAAGGTCGCCGGTGCTCCGTGCAGTCCAAACGGCATATACACATACTGAAATAGACCTTCTGGGGTAGCAAATGCCGTCTTTTCTCTGGCAGCCTCCGCCAGAGGGATCTGCCAATACCCCTTTGTTAGATCTAGGGTCGTAATATACCGGGCTTTTCCTAACCGATCTATTAACTCGTCGACCCGGGGCATAGGATAGGCATCAAATTTTGAGACCACATTCAGTTTCCTGAAGTCATTGCAGAACCGGATGGTGCCGTCCGGTTTAGGAATTAGCACAATCGGGCTGGACCACGCACTGTGCGATTCCTCAATGACTCCTAACTCTAACATTGCCTTCACTTCTCGGGAAACGGCTTCACGGCGCGCTTCCGGGATTCGGTAGGGCTTTATGTGAACCGTGACACCAGGTTCCGTTACGATGTCATGTTTCATTAGCGTAGTCTGCCCGGGTTTTTCTGAGAAAAACTTTTGGTTGTGAAGTAAAAACTGCCTGACCTCAGTCTTTTGCCGCTCCGAGAGAGTCTCTGCAACCCGTACCTCCGGTACGGTATGTGAGCAGACGGGACGGGCCAGCTCCGCTGACAAGGCAGACCGATCCTTCCAGGGCTTTATCAGATTTACATGATAAATCTGTTCAGGTTTCCGTTTACCTGCCTGGTATACTTTGTAATTTACTTCACCAACTCTTTCCTTGATCTCAAAGGGGCCCTGCCACTTTGCCAGGAACTTACTGTCCACCGTGGGGACCAGGATCAACACCCTATCTCCGGGTGCAAACGTACGGATCTTGGCGCCCCTATCATAGATTCTTTTTTGGGCTCCTTGAGCCTGTCTCATGTGTTCTTTGACGATAGGCATAACAGCCGCAATACGGTCCTGCATTTGTGTGACGTGATCTATCACCGTTTTAAACGGAGTGACCTGACACTCCCAGGTTTCTTTTGCAACGTCTAACAGTCCGCGAGGACGTCGGGCGTACAATAACTCGAAAGGCGAGAATCCCGTGGAAGACTGGGGTACTTCCCTGATGGAAAAAAGCAAATACGGAAGTAAATAGTCCCAGTTCTTCCCATCCTTGTCTATCACCTTTCTCAGCATCTGCTTCAGAGTTTTATTGAACCGTTCAACCAACCCGTCTGTTTGAGGGTGATACACGGATGTGCGTAACGGTTCGATTTGTAACAATCGGCAGAGCTCCTTCATTATCCTGGACATAAAGGGGGTCCCCTGGTCGGTGAGTATCTGTTTTGGTATACCGACCCGGCTAAACACATGCACCAGTTCCTTGGCAATCGTCTTGGTGGCCGTGTTACGCAAAGGGATGGCCTCTGGGTAACGGGTGGCATAATCCAAGATGACCAGGATATGTTGGTGTCCACGTGCAGACCGTGGAAGGGGCCCAACTAAATCCATCCCAATCCTCTCAAACGGGACTTCAATAATAGGTAGGGGTACCAAAGGGCTACAGAACCGGGGCTTAGGTGTAGAGGCTTGGCAGTCAGGACAAGACTCACAATATACACGAATATCGTGATGCATGCCTGGCCAAACAAAACAGTGTAATATCCTTTCGGTGGTTTTCTGGACTCCCAGGTGACCTCCCATCACATGTCCGTGGGCCAGGTCCAGCACCTGCCGCCGGTAGGGTTTTGGCACGACTAATAGTTGCACCGTATCTTCCCCCTTTTTCTCTATCTGATAGAGTAAATCATTCTCCAGAACCATGTAAGGATATGCCAGCCTAGAGCCAGGTTCGACGGGTACCCCATTTATCACTTTTACATTTGTCCTAGCCTGAGAAAGGGTAGGATCCTTTATTTGCTCGCTTTGGAAGTCATCTTTCTGAACTTCTAAATTCGGCAAACGGGGAGGTGGACGGCTGTCGGCCTCCTCCTCTTCCCCGGTCTCCTCCGTATCACCCGCCATGACCGAAAACGGGAACTGCAGGTCATTTCCCGCAGACTCTTCCCCCGAGTCTTCCGGGGAGACATCTTCCAGGGGTTCGAGACCCCCACGCGCCCTGGGAGAAGAATCATGTACACTATTACCCGAGGGCATCAACTGATTCTCCCACAATTGCCAGAAGTGGTGAAAATCCCGGCCCAGGATAACATCATGCAATAACGCCGGGACGAGTCCCACTTTATGTTGCACAGACCCATAGGAAGTAGTAATGCATATGACCGTGGTGAGGTACGAACAGGTGTCTCCATGCACACACGTTACAGAAAATTTGTCTGATGGTCCAGTCGGGGCTGACACCAGACTGGCCTTCACCAGAGTCACCACACTTCCCGAGTCTAACAATGCCACCACATTTTTGCCATCAACAGTTAAATCACACAAGTGTTTTTCCGCATCCTTTTGACCGGCATTCACACTCACTACCCGTGCAACCATAGACATGCGGTTTTTAGAGTCTGTGACGTCGCACTGCATGGGTTCAGTAGTGTCCGGACAGTTCGCAGCAATATGTCCCATCTCTTGGCAGCGGAAACACCTAACGGGCCCCTTGCTTAGACCATAGTTCGTTACTCTCGGCCTCGCAGTGCGGGCAGTCCCATTTTCCTCCCCCACTGTCTTAGGGATTTTTCCATCTCCCCTACTCCCTGGAACAGTCTTACCGGTTCCACGTGGAGATGATGAAGAACGAGGTGGGGTAACGTCGTCTCGGAGTCCTTCCGCCGTGGAGTAACGTTCAACCAGATCCACCAGTTGATCTGCCGTCGTAGGATTTCCATGGCTTACCCACTTCCTCAGGGCTGGCGGTAGAGCTCTCAGGTACTTGTCCATGACAACTCTCTGGATTATCTCTGGCGCTGTCAACACCTCTGGTTGTAGCCACTTCTTCGTCACGTGGATCAGGTCGAACATCTGTGACCGCGGTGGTTTATCCGGCTGATAAGTCCATTGATGCACTCTCTGTGCACGGACAGCGGTCGTCACTCCCAGCCGGGCCAAGATCTTGGCTTTCAGTTTGTCAAAGTCCTGCGCAGCTTCAGGCTCTAAGTCATAATAAGCCTTTTGGGCCTCACCGGAAAGAAACGGGGCAATCAGGCCGGCCCATCGTGCCTTCGGCCATTTTTCTCGCACCGCCGTCCGTTCAAACATGGTCAGGTATGACTCGACGTCATCTTCGGTCGTCATCTTCTGCCAGTACCGACTCACGTGAATCACTCTCGACTCGGCTTCCAGGTTAACCTCATGTAGGCTTGCCAGGCGTTGCGCCACCTGCTGGAGAAGCGAACGATCGGTAGCTGTCATGTCCACCAACTCCTTCAGCTGGGCCATCATCACCCGATTAGCTTCTTGCTGGACGGCGGTGGACTGTACCAGCGCTTTCACCACGTCCTCCATGCTCATGCTTGCAACGTGATGCCCGCATTCTCCACCACAATGTGATAAAACACTCCGGGATCGCCTTTGCTGGGGTCAAAGGTCACGTGCGTTCTGCATGAAACTCAGGCGCAGAGCTGGGATTCGGGTGTAACTGACCCTGGGTCAGGTTTATTAATAGTGAAAGCAATGCAAAAGGAAATAAAACATAAAACAAATCCTTGCCTGTCCGGCACTAACTAAACAATGGACAACCTAACTACCAACCGGCGGGCTTCTCCCGTCCAGCCAAACCACAGTTGCAGTGGGCACTGCTTTCACTCACGTGTGTGTCTCTCACACAGACAAGCTCTCTGTGTTCCCAGGCTGAGACACTCACACAACCACCTGGCATCCTTTTATATCCACCTCCCATTATCCATTAGTAAGCAGGTGCGATACTGACCAGACTAGGCCACATAGGAAAGGAATCTGGGCGAGATATACCTGCCCTCATCCACTATTCCCACATGATTCTCACAATATACAAAGACAAAACGTCCCTCAGGATCTCTTCAGGCCTCTTTAACCTCCCAACTAACGTCCCTATGTATTAACAATGAAACCCCTCTTGAATAACTGGTATGAAACGCGTGAATGAGCCATTGCACCCAAGGCTTCTGTACAAACCGAGCTGAATCTCTAGTCAGGTGCGTCTCAACCAGAGTCACAATGTGAGGATGATAGCGTTTCATCTGGGAAAAAAAGCTAATTCTTTTTAGAGAAGATTTGAGACCCCTCACATTTCAGGTCATACATATAATTTCAGAACCCATATCTCCTTATCCAAATATGGCATACATTATCACACAAATAGAGATTATAGGCATCATGTAAAGACTCTCGGCGGCAGTACCTACAAAAACAACAACAAACAAAACTTTTGGAAAGAAGAACAAAGGAAAATTCAAAAATAAAGGAGCAAAGTCCTATGCTCCTATCTTGGATTGAGTTGGGGGATAACCTCACTGAACACAGTGTCCGGTATTGCTGTTAAATCGGACGCCAGTGTGAAGAGCTCCGATCATATAGTTAGGAGCAGAGTTCCAATTAACTGCCAGTAGATCAGGACTTCTTTACACAAGAACCCTTATGGGACTGCACCCATTCCATTGCCTCTGCCGGATTCGTAAAAAATATGGAGATGGAGGAACCCTCATGGACAATTCGGAGTCGAGCTGTATATATCATTGAATAGAGAACATTCTTTTCCCAGAGCTGCTTCTTGACTTCCTTGAATTGTGCCAGCTGCTTCTGATGTTCCATAGAGTAATCGTGGAATATCCAGATCGTGGCACCATTGAACTTGATAGGGCCTTTTTTTTCTTGCCATCCGTAATATAGCATCTCCGTCTTTGCAATTAAAGAGACGTGCTAGAAAAGGTCTAGGTGGACTACCTGGCGGAAGCGGCTTTGTAGGGACCCTATGAGCCCTTTCTACAGAGAACGTAGAGGAGAATTCATCCCCTAAAGTGTCTTTAAGCCAGCCTTCTAAAAATTGCTCAGGTTGTTGGGCTTCTGAGCATTCCGGCAATCGTATGATCCGGATGTTATTCCGGCGCAGTCTGTTTTCGAGGTCATCTGCCTTTTGTCTCCAGGCATTTATGGAGCCAGACACTTTTGTTAGTTTGGTCTCTAAAGGTGTAAAATTATCTTCCAGATGGGATACTCTTGATTCAACTTCGGTAATGTGCCCACTCATAGCCTGCATATCCTGCCGGAGGCGCCCCACCTCAGAATGCACATCCTCTATTTTCCCAGTCAGGGACGTTCTAGTTAAAGATATGGCTTGCATTAGCTGTTTGGATGCCTGTCTAAGAGTTAGATCCTCTTGATCACCACCCTCTTCACCGTCGGAAGTACGTTTTTTACGCTGATCCGCAGCTTTAGCCTGTGATGAAGCATTCCTAAGGGATCGTGCAGTATCAGATGGATCGATCCTTGCAAATACCTTTAGTTTGTCAGCCACCCCTGATCCTTTTGAATTCATGGTTAATAATAATGCAATATGGCAAGCTGAGTATACGTATGCTCACAGAGTCTCCTCTTCCGCTGAATCCAGCTGCAGTAGTATTATGATAAAGGGTGTATATCAGACAGCTCTGGGCAGATTTATAGAGCGGGATGTTGGGTCTTGTGGCAGATCTGCAAGTGTTGTACAAGTCCTGTGCAGCAGGGTGACTACAGCGCCTGCAGGCACAGCGGTAGGAGTGCAGAAACCACTAAGATGGTGGAAGTCCATGTGTCAGTAATTTATCACTAAGGGAGTGCGGGGCTCACATCTCAGAGCACATACCGCCCTTCCCTCTCAGGTATCTCCAGGATACAGCCGCACCGCTCCGTTAGCCCCCTCAGCAGTAGGATTCACAGCGCTGTGCCTCCTCCTGTCAGAGCGCACTGCAGAAGATGGCCGCCGTCCACAGACCTTGCCATCTCGTCGGAGCCTCCACAGAGCCCGATGCACCGGGGCAGCGCACAGCACGTCCTAAAGAACCAGAGGCCTCCAGGAGCCTGGGGGACTTCACTGCCAGCAGGTAGATTCAATTAACTGTGGTTTTGTTCAGGATTTTGGCCACGATCATGGGAGCTCCGTCTAGCTGCCTCCTCTCAACTCCTGCATCGCTCCGCCATAATCTGCCTTTCTGAAATCTAACCTTGAAGTTTGAGTCTTCAAAGGTCTTCTGTTATGAGCTCATTTTCTGCTCCACCAGCTGGGAGTTCTCCTTCCGTTCTCCCTCTGGTGGTGACAGGAGGTAGTGAGGTTAGTTTAATTGGTAATGGTCTGCCACCTGACGAGGAGGATAATGATTGGATCTCTGGAGTATCAGACTGGATATAAGACAGCCGACGCCCTATCCTGTTGCTGGTGATTCAGTCTGCTTCTCAGGTCTTGGACTTCAGCTCTGCTCCAGTCTTCTCAAGTTAAGTTTGTTTTTGCTAATGTTCACACTTGCTCTTGTTGGTCAGCTCAGTTTTAGGCAGCTCGGCTGGGTTGTGCTGAATTTCCACTTATTTATCTGTTGCCAATTTGCCTTTTTGTCCTTTATTAGATTGGCCTCTTTTTTGCTCTGTCTCAGAATATTTCAGAGTGCTGATATAGTGGGAGAGGTCTAGTGACTTCAGGGTTAATTTTGTTATCAGAAGTGTTGGACATTATTTTGGTAGGGTTTTTGGCAGATTGCAGACAGTATCTTTCCTTTCCTGTCCTTTCAAGTTAGTTTGGCCCCATTGGTTGCTCAGCCTATTTTTCTGCCCTTGTTTGTGTTTTCATCTTGCTTCACCATCAATACATGTGGGGAGCTGTCTTTCCTTTGGGGTCTGCTCTGGGGGAGTTAGATTTCCTCTTTTCTTACTTTAGGCTTATTTAGCTCTCCGGTTGTGACGAGGCGTCCAGGACCATCGTAGGCACGCTCCACGACTGCTTCTAGTTGTGTGTTAAGATCAGGGATCTGCAATCTGCATAGCAACCAACCTCTCTGGTTTTCTGAGACTTAGCGTGTGTTGCTTTTTTTCTCTTCAGTGACCCATTCATAACAGTCTTCCGCCTCTAGTTATCCAAAATTCTAAAATAGCATGGTCGCTACCTTCTAGTGTCGCAGCCACTCTTAGCTTCTCAACCATTTACTCCATGTTTATAAGGATTAGATCTAAGGTAGCAGATCCCCTTGTTATCTTCCCTACCTTTTGGAAGATAAAGCTATCAGCAAGAAAGTATAAGAATTTGCTTGACCTGTTAGTTTTGCCTGAGAGAGAATCCCAACAAATGTCTGGATAGTTGAAATCTCCCATGACCACTATGTCATATTTTTTGGAAAACTTGACCATTTAACCCCTTACCTGCATTGGACGTACTATTCCATCCATGTGACCTGGGACCTAAGTCCCAAGGACAGAATAGTACGTCCAACGCGATCAGTGGCGCTCACGGGGGGAGCACCACTGATCCCAGCCCGGTGTCAACTGATTATCACAGCTTACACCTGGCACTATGTGTCAGGGGCAGTCACGGACCGCCCCCAGCACATTAATCCCTGGCACACTGCGATCAAATGTGATCGCAGTGTACCGGGGGCACAGGGAAGAATCGCGCAGGGATAGGGCTCCCTGCGCGCTTCCCTGAGACCACCGGAGCATCATGATGGGCTGCGCCGCTCCGAGGGTCCTTCTCTCTGCAGGACTCCGGATCCAATATGGCAGAGAGAAGGCACTGAGAAAGCCTGCGGCAGTGCCTGTCAGATCTGACACAGCGCTGTTCTAAGTGTAAGATCAGCGATCTGACACAAGACAGTGATGTCCCCCCCGGGACAATATAATAAAGTAAAAAATAAAAACACTTGTAAAAATAATTTAAAAAAAATCCCAAAATAAATTTAAAAAAATATTCCCTAATAAATTATTTTTTTCTAAATAAAAAAACAATAAAAGTACACATATTTAGTATCGCCGACCCACGTTATAAAACTGTCCCGCTAGTTAATCCCTTTAGTGAACCCCTTAAAAAAAGCAAAGCAAAAAACAATGCTTTATCATCATACCGCCGATCAAAAAGTGCAATAATGTGCGATCAAAAAGACGGATATGAATAAGCATGGTACCGCTGAAAATGTCATCTTGTCCCGCAAAAAATGAGCCAATATACAGTGTCATCAGTGAAAAAATAAAAAAGTTATAGCTCGCAGAATAAAGCGATGCAAAATAATTATTTTTTATATAAAATTAGTTTTATTGTATAAAAGCGCCTAAACATAAAAAAAGATATAAATGAGGTATTGCTGTAATCGTACTGACCCGAAGAATAAAACTCCTTTATCAATTTTACCACACGCGGAACAGTGTAAACGCACCCCCCAAAAGAAATTCATGAATTGCTGGTTTTTGTTTATTCTGCATCCCAAAAATCGGAATAAAAAGCGATCAAAAAATGTCACGCGCCCGAAAATGGTACCAATAAAAACGTCAACTCGTCCTGCAAAAAATAATACCTTGCATGACTCGGTGGGTCAAAATATGGAAAAATTATAGCTCTCAAAATGTGGTGATGAAAAAATTATTTTTACAATAAAAAGCGTCTTTTAGCATGCGACAGCTGCCAAACATAAAAACTCACCATAAATAGTAAATCAAACCCCCCTTTATCACCCCCTTAGTTAGGGAAAAATAATAAAATTTTTAAAAATGTATTTATTTCCATTTTCCCATTAGGGTTAGGGCTAGGGCTGAGATTTGGGTTAGGGGTGTGTTGGGGTTAGGGTTGGAGTTAGAATTGGGGGGTTTCCACTGTTTGGGCACATCAGGGGCTCTCCAAATGCAACATGGCGTCTGATCTCAAATCCAGCCAATTCTGCACTGGAAAAGTCAAACTGTGCTCCTTCCCTTCCAAGCTCTGCCATGCGCCCAAACAGTGGTTTACATATGGGGTACCAGTGTACTCAGGACAAATTGGACAACAACTTTTGGGGACCAATTTCTCCTATTACTCTTGGGTAAAAAAATTGGGGACTAAAAGGTCATGTTTGTGGAAAAAATATGATCTTTTTTATTTTCACGCCTGGGCGTTATAAACTTCTGTGAAGCACTTGGGAGTTCAAAGTGCTCACCACACATCTTGATAAGTTCCTTGGGGGGTCTAATTTCCAAAATGGGGTCACTTCTGAGGGTTTCCCACAGTTTAGGCACATCAGGGACTCTCCAAATGCGACATGACATCCACAGACCATTCCATCAAAGTCTGCATTCCAAAACGTCACTACTTCCCTTCCGAGCCCCAACGTGTGCCCATACAGTAGTTTTCTCCCACATATGGGGTATCAGCGTACTCAGGATAAATTGGACAGCAACTTTTGGGGTCCATTTTATCCTGTTACCCTTGGGAAACTTTTAACCCTTATAACTTCCTACCAAAAAAAATTTTGGTTCCAAAATTGTGCTGATGTAAAGGAAACATGTGGGAAATGTTAATTATTAAGTTTTTTTGTGTGCCATATTTCTGTGATTTAAGGGCATAAAAATTCAAAGTTGGAAAATTGCGAAATTCTCAAAATTTTTGCCAAATTTCCATTTTTTCACAAATAAACGCAAGTTATATGAATTAAATTTTACCACTAACATGAAGTACAATATGTCACGAGAAAGCAATGTCAGAATCACCGAGATCCATGGAAGCGTTCCAGAGTTATTACCTCATAAAGGGACAGTGGTCAGAATTGTAAAAATTGGCCTGGGCATTAACATGCAAACCAGCCTTGGGAGTAAAGGGGTTAATGCATAAAGAGTTCCTCCATATCTTCAGCTTGCACAGGCGGCCTGTAGTAAATGCTTACAATGGTGTCCTTTCCGTTGTTCTCTCCTTGTATTCCTACCCAAACAGTTTCCACAGAACTCCCAGTCTCTGAAACTTGGATCTCTGTGCAGATATTCAATGCGACACCTCCTCCTCATTTATCAAGTCTGTTTCTCGCAGATAAGTTGTATCCTTCTAGCCTTGTATTCCAATCATGTGTATCGTCCCACCAAGTTTCAGGGATTCCAATGACATCACATTTCTTTTCCTACATTAGTAGTTCCAGTTCTCCTTGTTTGTTGCCCATGCTTTTTGCATTTGTATGTAAACATTTCACACATCGGTGTCTCCAGTACATGTGATGACAAGTTTTCACACATACCAGAGACACTGACACATGTAGACCCATTCAAATGAATGGGTCTATGCAGATGTCAGCATGTTTTCAAGGACCATGTGTTCGTGTGCAAAACATGCAGACATGTCCATTTTCACCCGGACACACGGGCCACAAAACGTGTCGCACACGTGTACACGGAGAACAGTACATACTGTCCTCCGTGTGCACGGACGTCCGCGGGGAAGTAGCGCTACTGTAAGCCGATGTTCCCCGGTGACAGGTGCTGAATGCAGCTGTCATCCATTCTCCCTTGCCCTGCCGGCGAGCAGAGGAGAATAAATGAATGAAAAACTGACCTGCTGTGACCTTTGGACCATGGAAGAATGCAAGTGATGAGGTCATGGCAGTTCAAGCTCTGACACAGTGACCTCATCACTTGCATTCTCCCATGGTCCGGAGGTCACAGCAAGTCAGTTTTTCATTCATTCATTCTCCTCTGCTCGTGCTGATCGCGGCAGAGCAGGGGAGAATGGATCACAGCCGGCTTCAGCACCAGCCACCGGGGGACAGCAGCTTACAGTAGCGCTTCTTCCCCAGTGGCCGTCCGTGTGGTCCTGATGCGGCACATGGGTGGCACACGGTTCCTACACGTGTGCCGCATGTAGTACACACACGGACACAAGGACACTTATTTCTCCGATACCGTTTTTTCCGGTATCGGTAAATATCAGGATGTGTGAAACCGGCCTTAGTTTGTGATTGGTTTCTCTTTCTCCAATATTTTTATTATTTAGATTTTTTTTGTCTTTATTCATCCTTTCCACTTCTAATAGCAGAGTTCTCAATAGTATTTGTCAGGTGTATGGCTTTTTCTGGCCTTTTGCTTCCCTTCCCACATTGTTCTAGTTGAAAGCTCTCCTGATGAGTGTAGCAAGGTGACTTCCAAATACATGTTTTCCAGTATTCGTAAGGTGCACCCTCAAGTAGTCCATCATATAGGTAATTCACTCCATGATCCAGAAATCCAAATCCTTGCTGACGGCACCATCGACGTAGCCAGTTGTTCACCTGCAGAGTCTTATTCCACCTCCTTGTTCCATGGCCATCCACTGGGAGGATGGATGAGAAGATCACCTGCGCTCCCAGTTCTTTCACTTTCTTACCGAAGTTTTCAAAGTCTCTGCAGATGGTTTCCAGGTCGTTTCTTGCGGTGTCATTTGTCCCCACATGTATTAGCAGCAATGGGTAGACATCTGTAGGTGTGAAGAGTCCTGATATCCTATCGGACACGTCTTTAATTTTTGCACCTTGAAGACAGCACATTTCTCTTGAGGTTATATCTGGTCTGCAGATAGTGGCCTCTGTTCCTCTCAACAGGGAAGCCCCCATGACCACAACTCTCCGTTTCTTCTTCACATTTTTCTTTCTCTATCCAGGACTCTGAGGGAGTACAAGGTTGTTCATTGTGGGCAAAGTCTTTTCTTGATGTATTTCTTCATCATTCTCCTGCATGAGAGCCTGGTACTGATTCCTGAGCAGTATGGGTGTTGACTGCCTCCCAATCCTCCTGCTTTTCTGGGTCACATGCTTCCATTCCTGTTTCTTCAGGTGCACTTCGAATTTCTTCTCTCTCTGTAACATGAAGAGATAGTTCTGCTCTGTCTAAGAACTCTTCACCTTCCTTAATGATTTTCAATGTAGCTAACATCTCTTGTAGATTTTGCAACTTTTCCTCCAATAGGGACACAAGCTTGCATTTCTGGCATGTGAAGTTTGGCTTTTCCACTGGTAAGTCTGTGAACATGTAGCAATAAATGCAGCTCACCAAATGGCTCCTGGTCTCTTCCATGTTCTCATTGTTAATGATATATGAAAGCAGTGAAAAATGTGCCAAAATTTGTGTGCCGATTGGCACGCGGTTTACCAATGTCTTCCTTTCAGCTGCAACAGCCAAAATCCAGTGCTCTTTGAGACTCTTCACTTATCCCAGAATGCACTGGGAATATACAAATTATCTCCTCAGGACTTCTCCCCTGGTAGTACTGTACAGATACATATGGAGTATAGCCATGTTCAGCAGAAATTGCCTGACTCATTTAAGTGCCATTTTTACACATCTCCCAGTGTGAAAATGTAAAATCTAGGGTTCAAACCAAATTTTGGCAGTAATAATGTAATTATTTTCTTCATTGTACAATGGTATAAGGTTCTCTGACACACCTGAGCTGTCAATATGATCACTGCACCCATAGAGGAGTTTATAGTTGTAGTTTCTAAAATGGAATCACTTTTGGGGGGTTCTGCTTTCCTGGCATCTCAAGGGCTTTGCCAATGTGACATGGCACCCGCAAACCATAGCAGCAAAATCTGCACTACAATATGGCGCTCCTTCCCTTCTGAGCTTTGTACTGCGGTTCTGGCTCAAAAGTAGATTTTGACCACACGTTGAGTATTGGCATACACAGGAAAAATTGTGCAATAAATTGTGCCATTTGTTTTGTCCTGTTTACCCTTAAGAATATAAAAATTTTGGAGCTAAAACATTTTTAGTGGCAAGAATGTCATTTTTTTTATTTTCAACGTTATAAAAATTCTGTGACGCACCTGTGGGTTCAAGGTGCTCACCACAACTATAGATAAATACCTTGAGTGGTCTAGTTTCCAAAATGTGGTCACTTGTTGGGGGGTTTCCACTGTTTAGGTACATGAGGGTGTTGTGAGTTCATTTTCCCCTTCACTACTGAGGCCCGAGGAACTCCCTCTTCTGGTGAAGAAAGGTAGTGAGCCTGATTGTCAAACACCTGGGGCTGATGATGATGACTGGCTGAGTGGAGTTAATGACTGAATATAAGGCTGCCGATGCCCTTCTGGCCTGCGGGTGATTTCTCTGTGGACTTCTAGGAAACCAGTCTGATTCCTGCTCATCTAAAGCTAAGATTTCTGCTTTGCCTTTTTGCATTAGTGTTTTGTTTTCCTTGCTTTTCTGGATTCTGCCATTCCCTGCTGGGGTGAGCTGAATCTCCTTTTGCCTGTTGCTCTGTCTTCAGAATATTCCTGAGTACTGACATAGCTTTTTGAAGCCTAGCGTCTTCAGGACCTTTTTTACTGTCAGTTTGTTGGCTCTTATTTTCATAGGGTTTTTCACGGATTGCAGACAGCAGCCTTCCTGTCCTTTCCTATCTAAGCTAGCGTGGGCCCCATCTTTGCTCAGTCTATCTTTCTGTCTGTGTTTTGTTCTTTCTTCTTGCTTCACCGTCACTATATGTGGGGGGCTGCCTTTTGCTTTGGGGTCTGCTCTGGGGCAGTTTAGATTTCCCTTTCTGTCTTTAGGCTATGTAGTCCTCCGGCTGTGATCGAGGGGCCTAGGGCATCGTAGGAGCCCCCCACGGCTACTGCTAGTTGTGTTGATAGGTTCAGGGGTCTGCAATCCGATAGCTGCCAACTTCTCTGGTTTTCTGGACTTAGCTAGCATTTCTATTTATTGCCTCCTACGGTGACTCAATCATAACAGAATCACCCGCCATACCGCAGATTCTAGGGTACTCAATAGCAGGAAAGAATTGTATAAAAAAAAAAAGGTGTGTATATTTTTTCCTCTATATCTCTGAGGCCGTAGGGGGAATTTTTTTTCTCTCAATGGAGATAAAGCAATTGTCTGATCGTGTGGAGCAGCTTGCTGCGGAAGTGCGGGGAATTTCCGCCTACCTTGCTCATTCACATGCTGCTGAACCAAAGATTCCTACACCTGATGTATTTTTTGGGGATCGGTCTAAATTTTTGAATTTCAAAAATAATTGTAAATTATTTTTTGCCTTGAAGTCTAACTCGTCAGGGAGCTCCACGCAGCAGGTTAAAATTGTCATCTCTTTGCTGCGTGGTGATCCCCAGGATTGGGCGTTTTCTTTGAAACCAGATGATCCTATTCTGACTAATGTGAATGCATTTTTTCAGGCCTTGGGGTTGTTGTATGACGAACCTAATGCCATTGATCAGGCTGAAAAGACCCTGCTGGCATTGAACCAGGGTCGTGATTCTGCAGAACTGTACTGTCAAAAATTCCAAAAGTGGGCGGTCCTTACTACCTGGAATGATAATGCCTTGGCTGCTCTCTTTCAGAAGGGGTTGTCAGAAGCCATAAAAGATACTATGGTGGGATTTCCTGTTCCCTCTGGTCTTGACGATTCTATGTCTTTAGCCATTCAGGTTGATCGGCGTTTACGCGAACGCAGAGCTGCACGAGAGGTGTTGCCACCTGTTGAACAGATGTCTGAACCTATGCAATGTGATAGAGTTTTTTCCAGAGAGCAGCGTCAGGAGTTCAGAAGGCGTAATAAGTTGTGTTTTTTCTGTGGAGATGCCTCGCATATTATTTCTGTCTGTCCTAAACGCGAGAAACGCTTTGCACACACGTTTTCTGTTGGTGGTGTTCAACCTAAGTTTCTTCTGGCTATTACTCTGATCTGCTCCCTGTCCACATTTTCCACCAAGGCTTTTGTGGATTCGGGAGCAGCTCTAAACCTAATGGACTTGGATTTTGCTAAACGTTGTGGATTTCCGATGACACCTCTGCAGACGCCTATCCCTTTGAGGGGAATTGATGCTACTCCTTTGGCTAAAAATAAACCTCAGTTTTGGACCCAGGTGGTAATGCGGGTCGCCCCAGACCATCAAGAAAATTGCAGGTTTTTGGTGTTACATAATCTGCATGATACTATTGTTCTGGGGTTTCCCTGGTTACAAATTCATAACCCAGTTTTGGATTGGAAATCTGTGTCTGTGGTGAGTTGGGGTTGTCGGTGTGCCTTTAGTGAGGCTCCGGTGTTTTCCACCTCTCCTCAGTCGCATGATGTTCCTGATTATTTGGCGGACTTTTATGATGTATTTAGTGAGAATGAGTCTGCGTCTCTGCCTCCTCATAGGAGTTATAACTGTGCTATTGAACTGAGCCCGGGGTGTAAATTTCCCAAGGGTCGGCTCTTCAATTTATCTGTACCCGAGCACGAGGCTATGCGATCCTATATTAAGGAGGCGTTGGAGAAGGGTCATATTAGACCATCCTCGTCACCCTTAGGTGCCGTTTTTTTTTTGTAGCCAAAAAGGATGGATCATTAAGACCTTGTATTGATTATCGTGCTCTCAACAAAATTACTGTTAAATATCAGTATCCGTTACCCCTGATTTCTGATCTATTCTCCAGAGTTAAAGGCGCTTGCTGGTTTACCAAGCTTGACCTCAGGGGGGTGTATAATCTTATTCGCATTAAGCATGGGGATGAATGGAAGACGGAGTTTAATACTCCGGAGGGACATTTTGAGTACCTGGTGATGCCTTTTGGGCTCACTAATGCCCCTTCTGTCTTCCAGTGCTTCATGAACGATATTTTCTGAGATTTTGTCGATAAATTTTTGATTATCTATCTGGATGATATTTTGATCTTCTCCAAGGATTGGTATTCTCATGTGGAACATATTCGGACTGTGTTCCGGATCTTGAGGGAGAGTTCCCCGTATGTCAAAGGATCTAAATGCCTTTTTGGAGTACAGAGGATTTCTTTTTTGGGATTTATTTTGTCCCCGTCAACTATTGAAATGGACCCGGCCAAGGTACAGGCCATTTACGATTGGGTTCAGCCCACTTCTTTGAAGGCCCTCCAGAAGTTTTTGGGTTTTGCTAATTTTTATCGGAAATTTATAGCAAAATTTTCTAGTATTGCCAAGCCATTGACTGATTTGACTAAGAAGGGTGCTGATGTGTTAAATTGGTCTCCGGAGGCTGTTTCTTCCTTTCAGGAGCTGAAGCGAAGATTCACCTCCGCCCCGGTTTTGCGGCAACCTGATGTCTCACTTCCGTTCCAGGTAGAGGTGGATGCTTCTGAGATTGGTGCAGGAGCTGTTTTGTCCCAAAAGGATCCTGTAACATCTAAAATGAATCCCTGTGCTTTCTTTTCCCGAAAGTTCTCTCCATCTGAACGTAACTATGATGTGGGGAATCGGGAACTGTTAGCCATGAAATGGGCATTTGAGGAGTGGAGACATTGGTTGGAGGGAGCTAAGCATCAAGTCGTGGTCCTCACTGACCATAAGAATTTGATTTACCTAGAGTCGGCTAAGCGCTTGAACCCTAGACAGGCTAGGTGGGCCTTGTTTTTTACACGTTTTGATTTTGTGGTTTCTTTTCTTCCTGGAACTAAGAATGTCAAGGCTGACGCCCTCTCTAGGAGCTTCCTTGCTGATTCTCCTGTGGTGACCAAGCCTGCTACCATCTTAGGCGAAGGGGTATTTCTTTCTGCCATCTCGCCCGATTTGAGACGTGCTCTGGAAGAGTTCCAGGAGGACAAACCTGAGCGTTGTCCCAGTGGAAAGTTGTATGTTCCTGACCAGTGGAAGAAGAGAGTGATGTCTGAAGTTCATTGCTCTGCTTTGGCTGGTCATCCAGGTATTTTTGGTACTAGAGATCTGGTGAGTCGATCTTTTTGGTAGCCCTCCTTGTCTCGTGATGTCAGGAATTTTGTGCAGTCCTGTGGGACGTGCTCCCGGTCTAAATCGTGTTCTCGCTCTAGTGGGTTGTTGATGCCTTTGCCTGTCCCCAAGAGGCCATGGACCCATACTTCAATGGATTTCATCTCTGATATTCCTGTCTCTCAAAGGATGACTGTTATTTGGGTGATTTGTGATAGGTTCTCTAAGATGGTTCATCTTGTACCACTCCCTAAGTTGCCTTCTTCCTCTGAATTGGTGCCCCTGTTTTTACAACAGGTGGTTCGCTTGCACGGGATTCCTGAGAACATTGTATCTGACAGAGGAGTCCAGTTTGTGTCTAGATTTTGGAGAACTTTCTGTTCCAAGCTGGGAATTCAGTTGTCCTTCTCCTCTGCTTTTCATCCTCAGACCAATGGGCAGACAGAGAGAACAAACCAGACCTTGGAGTCATATTTGAGATGTTTTATTTCTGCTGATCAGGATGATTGGGTTTCATTTTTGCCCTTGGCCGAATTTGCTTTAAATAATAGAGCTAGTTCTGCCACACTGATGTCTCCTTTTTTTTGTAACTTTGGGTTTCATCCTCGATTTTCTTCAGGGCAGGTGGAGCCCTCTGCCTGCCCAGGGGTTGACATTGTGGTGGAGAGAATGCACCAGATCTGGGACCAAGTGGTGGATAAGTTATCTCTCTCCCAGGAAAAGGCCCAGCGGTTTTCCAACCGACATAGGACCATTGGTCCCCAATTTAAGGTTGGTGATATGGTGTGGTTATCATCAAAATATATTGCTATGAAGGTGGCTTCTCCTAAGTTTAAGCCTAGATTTATTGGACCTTACAAGATTTTGGAGATTATTAATCCGGTCTCTTTTCGTTTGGCTCTTCCTGTCACATTTAAAATCCATAATGTGTTCCATAAATCTTTGTTGAAGAGGTTTGTTGAACCTGTTGTTCCGGGGGTTGCACCTCCAGACCCTGTATTGGTTGAAGGTAACATGGGATATGAGGTAGAGAAAGTACTGGATTCCTGTCTGGCTAGACGGAGACTCCAGTATTTGGTTAAGTGGAAGGGTTATGGTCAGGAGGATAATTCCTGGGTCTCTGCCTCTGATATTCATGCCAAAAGATTGGTGCGTGCCTTTCATCGGGCTCACCCTGATCACCCTGGTGGCGTGGTTGAGGGTTCGGTGACCCCTCCTCAAGGGGGAGGTACTGTTGTGAGTTCATTTTCCCCTTCACTACTGAGGCCCAAGGAACTCCCTCTTCTGGTGAAGAAAGGTAGTGAGCCTGATTGTCAAACACTTGGGGCTGATGATGATGACTGGCTGAGTGGAGTTAATGACTGGATATAAGGCTGCCGACGCCCTTCTGGCCTGCGGGTGATTTCTCTGTGGACTTCTAGGAAACCAGTCTGATTCCTGCTCATCTAAAGCTAAGATTTCTGCTTTGCCTTTTTGCATTAGTGTTTTGTTTTCCTTGCTTTTCTGGATTCTGCCATTCCCTGCTGGGGTGAGCTGAATCTCCTTTTGCCTGTTGCTCTGTCTTCAGAATATTCCTGAGTACTGACATAGCTTTTTGAAGCCTAGCGTCTTCAGGGCCTTTTTTACTGTCAGTTTGTTGGCTCTTATTTTCATAGGGTTTTTCACATATTGCAGACAGCAGCCTTCCTGTCCTTTCCTATCTAAGCGAGCGTGGGCCCCATCTTTGCTCAGTCTATCTTTCTGTCTGTGTTTTGTTCTTTCTTCTTGCTTCACCGTCACTATATGTAGGGGGCTGCCTTTTGCTTTGGGGTCTGCTCTGGGGCAGTTTAGATTTCCCTTTCTGTCTTTAGGCTATGTAGTCCTCCGGCTGTGATCGAGGGGCCTAGGGCATCGTAGGAGCCCCTCATGGCTACTGCTAGTTGTGTTGATAGGTTCAGGGTTCTGCAATCCGATAGCTGCCAACTTCTCTGGTTTTCTGGACTTAGCTAGCATTTCTATTTATTGCCTCCTACGGTGACTCAATCATAACATGAGGGCCTCTGTAAATGTGACATGGTGAGCACTAATGATTACAGCTAATTTTTGCATCAAATCGAAGTTTTTCACAACATATGGGGTATCAGCACACTCAGAAACTACACAGCAAATTTTGTTACCCTCGTGAAAATGAAAAAAATTGGGGCTAAAGCAATATTTTTGTGTGAAAATTTGTAATTCTTGTGAAGCACCTGCAATTTGAGGGGTGCAGTTTTTAAAATGGTGTCACTTTTGGGTATTTTCTGTCACACAGGGCCATCAAAGTGATGTGGTTCCTAAAAAAATGGTTTTGTAAATTTTGTTGGAACAATGAGAAATTGATGATAACATTTTAACCCTTATAACTTTCTAACAAAAAAAAATGTTCAAAAATGATGCAGATGTAAAGTAGACATGTGGTAAATGTAAACTATTTTGTTTGCTTAACTCTCTGGTCTAACCCCTTTCTGAGATCTGACGTAATAATCCGTCCATGTGCCCTGAGTCTATTTCACCAGTGACAGATTATTGCATCATCGCGATCGCCCACCCACACAGGTGGTGTGCAGGCAATCACTGCCGGGTGTCAGCTGATTCTGACAGCTGACACCCGGCGCTAAGTGCCAGGAATGGTCATGCACCACTCCCGGCACTTTAACCCCCTGAATGCTGCGATTGAACGCAATTGCAGCATTCCAGGAGCCAGCAGTGGGATGACCGCCCCTCTGCCTCTGGATCGGAAACCGATCATTGCCATGGTGAACCGATGTCATCATGACGACATCCGGGTCACCAGGGCTAGGAAAATTGCTTGATCATGCGCAGTGGAGAGCTGACAGTTTGCATAGCATGGGGATGCTGCTGCATTCCCATGCTATACAAGCGATCAGCTTGCAAAAAATGATAGTCTCATAGGACATGGGACAAAGTAAAAAAGTAAGAAAAAGTTTTAAAAAATTTAATTAATTGTAATAAATTTTTTAACCCCTTTCTAACATCGTCCGTAATAATCCGACCATGTGCCTTGGGCCTATTTGACCAGGGATGGAATATTACGTCATTTTTTTCCTGCCACCAAAATTAGTAGTGAATTAAAATTCTGGCACCATCTTACCTCTGGGTAGATGGTGTCATCCTGGGGGGTCGCCGCCCTCCAGCAACCATGATCGCTCTGAATGGCCGTTTAATTCTGAACAGCCAATCGCAGCATTTCTCAGTGTTTCACGCAATCAGATTGTCTGAAACACTATGTCCCACCCTATGATCGGTGCTACAAGAGCAATGCCAGCCATGGCCTGGACCCACTCTGATTGTCGCGATCCTCGATTACATTGATCGCGTCCATCACAGGGCACAACCGCGATGTGACCGCGCTGTGACCTGGCTGTGCCTGCCTGCGATCTGAGCTGTAAAAGCACTGATTTTAGGCTGTTGCCTGGCAGGGCCACCTCTGATTGGCGAGATCAATGTCATTATCGATCGCACCAATGACAGGGCACAACAGCGGTGTGACCATGTAACAATGTGGCACGGAGTGGTAGTCATGGGCGAGTCCACCAAGTCACAGTCATTGAGCACCCCGGCACCTTGCACACAAAATGACAGGTGAAGTCCCAGTCCTGCGGCACTGTCATTTACCTTCACTTCAGTCACTGGGTATGAGTGCTCAGGAAACACCACAGGCCACAATTCTGTTCCAACGGATAAACTTTACTGCAAACCACACAATGCTTCCTGCTCTGTCCCTGTAACTTCAGTAGGCTGCACGACTTCCATGGCTCCCATCCAGGATTGGGAACTGTGGTGCAGTAACCTCTGTTAAACCTAGGGGACGCTGTATATGCTACTCAGAATATGCATGCGGGCATGTGTCTGAACGCTCAAGATAAAGCCTGTATGTGTCTAGATGTATGTAATAGCACCTGTAGTGAGGTCATGACCATGTGATCCATACCTCAGTTGTGAGTGTGGTCACATACCATATAGTGTGACTGAGGTCGGGTCACATGGGGTTGTGTGTTTTGATCCTGAGTGGTCAGAGTACCATGTCCTGGAAGGCCTGTGTGTGTTGGAAGCAGGGCCGGCGTCAGCACCCGGCGCATCTGGGCAAATGCCGGGACCCTGGCGAGACGAGGGGGCCCACTCACGCTGTCTGGGAATTGATACCCCCGGCCGCCGCCATGGGGCCCTGGCGAGACAAGGGGGCCCACTCACGCTGTCTGGTAATCGATACCAGCGGCCGCCGCCACGCCCCCCCTGTACCAACCCCATCCTCACTCTGCCAGAGACCCCACCGGCCACCGCAGCCCTGATAAATCCCAGCAATGACAACGCTCCTGCTGGGCATCTCTGCAGGCACAGGACCTGCGATGAGGTCACAGTAGGGGAGGAGTTGGGTCACATGATCAGGGCCCTCAGTGTATGCAGGACTCGGCTGTGCTGGTTGTCATGCTGCTGGATGAGGAAGTTTATTATGTGTGGGGTCAGGAGGGGTTTACAGGGGGGATGTAGCAGAGCTGTGTGTGTACGGTGCAGAGCTGTGTGTGTACGGAGCAGAGCTGTGTGTGTATACGAGGTCTGGGGAGCGGAGGTGTGGGGAGCAGAGCAGCATGTGTACGAGGTGCACGGAGTGGAGCCACATGTGTTCGAGGTGTGGGGAGCGGAGCAGCGTGTGTATGAGGTGTACGGAGTGGAGCAGTGTATACGGAGCGGAGCTGCGTGTGTACGAGGTGTGTGGAGCAGAGCAACGTGTCTACGAAGTGTACGGAGCGGAGCCGTGTGTGTACGGAGCGGAGCCGCATGTGTACGAGGTGTACGGAGCGGAGCCATGTGTGTACGAGGTGTACAGAGCAGAGCCACGTGTGTACGAGGTGTGGGGAGCAGAGGTGTGGAGAGCGGAGCCGCGTGTGTAAAAGGTGTGGGGAGCAGAGCCGGAAGTGTACTGAGCGGAGCTGTGCATGTACGAGGTGTATGGTGGGGAGCATTCATACCTCTCAACCGTCCCAGGTCCAGCCGGACAGTCCCGATTTTGAGAGAGAGACTGCCCCAGCCGGGAGTTTACTTTTCCCACGGACACAGGAGTACACGGCAGAGCCCCGAGTAGCACTGTAAAACTCGCACGTGATTTTCTACTGGAAGTGTCGTGCTGGAAACTGACCGGAGGTAATTTTGGGAGGAGATTGTGACGGAACCATGGAGGCACTTCAGGGAATGCTTCAGTTCCATCATCGTGTCCTTCGACAGCGTGAACAGCGGGATCGCCTTGGACTCGGGGATGTCGGCCATGTGAGCGGATCATGATATGTCCTGCATCGGGAGGCTCAGGTGGGCACTACAATGGGAGTCGGGCTGCTATGGTATCTCTAGAATCTTTCTTTCTCTCTGTTTCTTTCTCTCTCTGTTGTCTCTAATCTTTTTTTCTTTCTCTCTCTCTGTTCTCTTTCTTCCCCTCTTTCTCTCTGTTCTTTCTTTCTCTCTCTGTTCTCTTTCTTTCCCTCTCTTTCTTTCTCTCTTTCTCCGTTCTTTCTTTCCTGTCTTTCTCTCTCTGTTCTTTCTTTTTCTCTCTTTCTTTCCCATCTTTCTCTCTGTTCTTTCTTTCTCCCTCTTTGCTCTTTCTTTCCCCTCCTTGTTCTTTCTTTCCCCTCTTTCTTTCTCTCTCCCTCTCTGTTCTTTTTTCCCCTCTTTCTTTCTTTTTCTCTCTGTTCTTTTTTTCTGTCCACGCTGTCTTTCTCTCTGTTCTTTTTCATTCTTTCTCTCTGGTCTTTCTTTCCCCTCTCTCTCTGGTCTTTCTTTCCCCCCTCTCTCTGTTTTTTCTTTCCTTCCCCTCTTTCTCTCTGTTCTTTCTTTCCTTCTGATCTTTCTTTCTTTTTCTTTCCCCTCTTTCTTTCTCTCTGTTCTTTTTCTCCTCTCTCTCTCTTTTCTTTCTTTCTCTCTCTGTTCTTTCTTTCTCTTTCTTTCTCTCTGTTCTTTCTTCTCTTTCCCCTCTTTCTTCATTTCTCTTTCTTTCTTTCTCTCTGTTCTTTCTTTCTCTCTACCTCTCTGTTCTTTCTTTCCCCTCTTTCTTTTTTTTCTCTGTTCTTTTTTTCTGTACACTATTTCTTTCTCTTTCTAATCTTTCTTTATTTCTTTGTTCTTTTTTTTCTCTCTCTCTGTTCTTCCTTTCTTTCTCTGTGTTCTTACTCTCTTTCTCTGTTCTTTCTTTCCCCTCTTTCTCTCTCTCTCTGTTCTTCCTTTCTTTCTCATCTTTCCTTCATACGTACACTACTAATCAATAGCCTCCATCACATGAACGTGTTTTGCCACAGAGCGTGTGTCTGTGTGGATCACATACGTGTCCGTGTGATCCACACTGAGACAAGTCCATTTTATGGCCAACACCATGGATGCCACATGGCATGAATCGTGGTATGTGTTAAAGGGGGGTCCACTGAGACTCTTTCGCCCGGGGTCCTCAAAAACCAGGAGCCGGCCCTGGTTGGAAGTGTCTGGGACTGAACTTCCTAGAGAGCACATGGAAAGGCCTGGACCTGGTAGAGTCTGTGACTTCTCTTTGTAGGGGAGCTACTGCCAGGCTGTGGGTCTGGAACTGTAGACGGCCTAGTGAGCAAGGCACTGTCTGGAACGGTGATCCCAGTACAGCCGCTTCCCTGATAACCTGTGAGGGGTACACCGTGAGTAATGCTGACCGGGGTCAGTAAGAGACTGTGTATGCTGTAAAACTGAATGTTTAACGGACACTGTACTGGAAGCTTTATGCTATTTATTTCATGAAGAGTGGTTTATGCTGCAATTTAATAAACCGAATAAACTGTTTAACTTTGAGTGTCCCAGCGTATGCCTCAAAGACCGGCCAAGCGATTAAATCCCCGTCCACTCATATGGTGGATCTCTACAATTGGTGGAGAATGCTAAGGGCACTTTTGTAGACTTGTTGCTAGGGGCAACGAACGAGGTCTACAAACTCTGTTGCTACGGGCAATGGTTCAGGAGTCACGTCTGAGGTGTTTGGCAATGACTCGGCGGGGTCACAAAGTTTTTCTCAAGTCAGCTTGCAGTGGCTCGACGGGGTCACAAAGTTTTTCTCAAGTCAGCTTGCGGTGGCTCGGTGGGGTCACGAAGGTGACAAGTGTCTGGCTGCAACTCGGCGGGGTTACAAAGCTTGCTGTGGATCGGCGGGTCTATGAAGACGGCACAGCACAAGCGTGCAGAGACTTGTAACAGGAGCTGCAGTTACAGTTGCAGCAAGAGGTTCTGCAGCAGCAGGAGCTGCAATGACACCAGCAGCCGCTTGTGATCGGCAGCCGGAGGTGTTGGCGGGTTTGTGGCTGCAGCAGGAGCTGTGGCAGTGCCAGCAGGAGCTGGTGAGGTGTTGTAAAAGGACATCAGAGGTCCAGTGCGGACAATCTCTTAAAGGGCCACTGCAAGCCTGAGAGACATACTTGTTTTGTGTGAACTGGACCTGAGAGTACCGTGCGGAGTCCACAGGTTGTACCAAGGGATGGGGAGGTGTCCCTAAAGGGGGGGTAATTTAAACAGCAATGGTTGCAAAAAAAGGGGTGGGGTCCCAAAAGGGGCAGTATCCCAAAAGGGAGAAGTTACCCAAAAAGGGGTGGGGTCCCAAAAGGGGGCGGTATCCCAAAAGGGAGTAGTTACCCAAAAAGGGGTGGAGTCCCAAAAGGGGCGGTATCCCAAAAAGGAGTAGTTGCCCAAAAAGGGTGGAGTCCCAAAAAGGGGCGTTAGGCCAAAATGGAGTAGTTACCAAAAAGGGGGCAGGGCATCCCAAAGTTAAAGGGGTGGCTCAGTCAGATTGTTACCAGGGGCAAGTGTGCTATGTGTGTCCAGTCTGCTATATGAACTACCCACCCCCACCCGGTGAGAAGCTTCGGGGTGTGCCTTGCTGATGAATGGAGAGGATGTGCTTGGAATGGTTGACTCTGGGGGCTCGGTGACCCTAGTGAGGATTGTGCCCGATAAATTTATAATATCTAAAAGGAAGATTGCGGTCACCTGCATCCATGGGTGCACTAAGGACTATTCAGTAGCCTTAGTGATACTAGAGACAGACAGGGACATTAAAAACCATGATGTCGCTATAGTCCCGAACTTAACCTGTTCGGTGGTAGTAGGCCGGGACTCTAGGCTGTTTTCAGATTTGTGGGAGGCGGGAGCTCCTCTACAGCAGGAGGATGGAGGCCTCTCTACTGATGGGGTGGCGTATATTAAGGCAGTAACACCTCCCAAAATGGATGGGTTAGATGTAGGGGCGACAGGAGGAAGGATGCGTCGGCCCAAATTTCTGACCTGTGGTCCCCTGAAGTATATGATAGTGGAGCTGACACCCAGATAGAGAGTATCTTGGGGGGTCACCATACTGTGTGGTGTGACTGTGACGTGTTATTGCCAGTAGCAATCACTAGGACTGCGTATAATGTTGGGGATCCTGTAGAAGCCAGAACTTCGGCAATATTGGAGTGTTGATGTTTTATACAACACTCCATTGTTCTGAATGGTCATGGCATGGACATATTTTGAGGCCATCCACAAACTTGTGCATTATACGGATAATGCGCGGTGTCCTCCCCGAGATGACCCCAATTTTGACCGTCATCGAACACTTCAATAAAAAGTTTGCTGAAGTGTACGTGCCCCAAAGGACATCTGCGTGGATTAGTCCCTAATTTATTTCAAGGGGAGGCTCACATTCCGTCATTACCTGCCCAGTAAGAGGGCCAGGTACAAAATTAAACTCTATAAGCTGTGTGCAGGGCTGGTTTTAGACAAAGTGGGGCCCTGAGCAAAAGTTTAAAGTGGGACCCCAAATGTTCACAAAAACATTTCTGTTGTATTTACAGGAAGTGAGGGAGCAGAGGAGACCGTCAGGACAACGCAGCAGCCTGAGGGAACATTGTGGGAGCGCCGACTGGGTAGGAAGGACTGCGGGGAAGAGAGGAACACCTGCGGGCATTCGGGAAGTGATCTCCCTGTACCCTGGAGACGGAACCCACCGGCTGGAGCGCTACAGTACCACCTCCCTTATGCCCCCTCCTTCTCAAGCCAGCCAGAAACCTATGCATGAGACAAGGAACATTAATAATCTCCCTCGGTTCACAAGACCATTCCTCTAGACCAAAACCCTTCCAGTCGACAAAAAATAGTGTCTTGTTGACTCTCCATTTCACGTCTAGTGTGGCCTTGACCACAAAGACAGTACCAGTATCCCGGAAGTAACATCCGAGGATGACAGGCTTAAGGATACATGATACATGAAAGGAGTTGTGGATCCGTAAAGAGGAAGGCAACTTCAGCTGGTAGCATATCGCATTGATTCCCCGAAGTACTTCAAATGGACCTATAAATTGAGGAGCAAACTTGTAGGAGGGAACCTTGAGGCGAATGTGCCTAGAAGAGAGCCACACCTTGTCCTCAGGTTAGAATGGAGAGGAATCTAGACGTCTCTTATCTGCATGATCTTTCATCCATACAGATGCCTGTTCCAAGGAGACCTTGGTCTCTGACCAGATCTTGGAGAAATCTCTAGCCAGATTCTCAGCTGCTGGACTGCTAGAAGGTTTGTTCAAGGGAGTCAGAGTCCTAGAATGGCAACCAAAAACAACAAAGAACGAAGAATTGGAAGAAGACTCACCAACATGGTTATTGAAGGAGAACTCCGCCCAAGACAACAGAGCAACCCAGTCACTGTGGTGTGCGTTGACAAAGTGTCGCAGGTAGTTAGTGAGAACCTGATTCACCCGTTTCACCAAGCCATTGGATTGCAGGTGATATGCTGAGGAGAAATCCAGAGAGACGTCTAGCTGCTTGCAGAGGGATCGCCAGAACCGGGACACAAACTGCACTCCCCTGTCAGACACAATATGAAGAGGCAAACCATGAAGATGAAGAACATGTTGAACAAACAACTCTGCCAATTTGGGTGCAGAGGGAAGACCGGCCAAAGGGACGAAGTTACCCATCTTGGAAAATCGATCCACCACGACCCACATCACAGTACAACCGAAAGACACTGGCAAGTCGGTGATGAAATTCATTGCAATGTGCCTCCAAGGGGCAGACGGTATGGGAAGAGGCAGAAGATGCCCAGTAGGAAGCCTCTTGGGGGTCTTATTGCGAGCACACGAGTGACAAGCAGCGACAAAATCGCTGACATCTAGATGCCTCTGGGGCCTTTTTTACTGCCGCAAAATGAGCTGCATAGTCTCTCAGCCCCGCATGACCAGCCAGCTTAGAAGAATTTCCCCACAACAGTACCCGTTTTCTGTCCGGAACAGGGATGAACGTCTTACCCGAGGGTGGTTGCAACAGCCGGACCGGTGCTACCATGATCATTTTAGATGCCTCATTGATGTTGCGAGGTTCTTCATCTTGGTGGTCAGAGATAAAAGACCTGGATAAAGTGTCAGCCTTGATGTTCTTCTCAGCTGGGCAGAAGTGGAGATGGAAGTCGAACCAGGCAAAGAACAACGACCATCAAGCCTGACGAGGGTTAAGCCTCTGAGCAGACTGAAGGTAGGATAGATTCTTGTTATGATGAGTCACCGAAGGAGGAAAAACAAAATACCAGCTAAGTCCAGAAAAACCAGAGAGGTTGGCAGCTATCAGATTGCAGACCCCTGAACCTATCCACAACAACTAGCAGTAGCCGTGGGGGGTTCCTACGGTGCCCTAGACCCATCGATCACAGCCGGAGAACTACATAGCCTAAAGACAGAAAGGGGAAAAACTAAACTGCCCCAGAGCAGACCCCAAAGCAATAGGCAGCCCCCAACATATAATGACGGTGAAGCAAGATGAAAACACTAACACAGATAGAAAGATAGGTTGAGCAAATGATGGGGCCCAAGCTAACTACATAGGACAGGATAGGAAAGCTGCTGTCTGCCATCCGCAAAAACCCTATCAAAATGAGCCAACCGACTGATAGGAAAAACAGGCCCTGAAGTCGCTAGGCTTCAAAAGACTATATCAGCACTCAGGTATATTCTGAAGACAGAGCAAAAGATCAACAGATCAGAGACAAAAATGGAATTCAGCTCACCCCCGGCCGGGGATGGCAGAACTCCCAAAAAACAAGGCAAAACAAAAACAAAACTAAAGTGTACAAAGCAGAGCAGAAAAACTTAGCTTTGAGACGCAGGAATCAGACTGGTCTCCAAGAATCCAGCAGGAAAATCACCAGCCAGGAAGAAGGGCGTCGGCAGCCTTATATCCAGTCCTCAATTCCAGCCACCCAGTCATCATCTAGCTGCCCAGGTGTTTGGTAATCAGCCTCACTACCTTCCTTCACTAGAGGAGGGAGTTCATCAGACCTCAATGGTGAAGGGAAAATTGAACTCACAACAGTACCTCCCCCTTGAGGAGGGGTCACCGAACCCTCATCCATGCCACCAGGGCGATCCGGGTGAGCCCGATGAAAGGCACGCACCAATCTTTCGGCATGAATATCAGAGGCAGAGACCCAGGAATTATCCTCCTGACCATAACCCTTCCACTTAACCAAATACTGGAGTCTCCGTCAAGCCAGACAGGAATCCAGTATCTTCTCTACCTCATATTCCATGTTACCTTCAACCAATATAGGGTCAGGAGGTGCCACCACAGGAACTACTGGTTCAACAAACCTCTTCAACAAGGACTTATGAAACACATTATGAATTTTAAATGTGACAGGAAGAGCCAACCGAAAAGAGACCGGATTAATAATCTCCAAAATCTTGTAAGGTACAATAAATCTAGGCTTAAACTTAGGAGAAGCCACCTTCATAGCGATATTTTTTGATGACAACCAAACCATATGACCCACCTTAAACTGGGGACCAACGGTCCTACGCCGGTTGGAAAACCGCTGGGCCTTTTCCTGGGAGAGAGACAACTTATACACTACTTGGTCCCAGATCTGGTGCATTCTCTCCACCACAGTGTCAACACCTGGGCAGGCAGAGGCTCCACCTGCCCTGAAGAAAATCGAGGGTGAAAACCAAAGTTACAAAAAAAAGGTGACATCAAAGTGGCAGAACTAGCTCTATTATTTAAAGCAAATTCGGCCAAGGGCAAAAATGAAACCCAATCATCCTGATCGGCAGAAATAAAACATCTCAAATATGACTCCAAAGTCTGGTTTGTTCTCTCCGTCTGCCCATTGGTCTGAGGGTGAAACGCAGAGGAGGACAACTGAATTCCCAGCTTGGAACAGAAAGTCCTCCAAAATCTAGACACAAACTGAACTCCTCTGTCAGATACAATGTTCTCAGGAATCCCATGCAAGCGAACCACCTGTTGCAAAAACAAGGGCACCAACTCAAAGGAAAATGGCAACTTAGGGAGTGGTACAAGATGGACCATCTTAGAGAATCTATCACAAATCACCCAAATAACAGTCATTCTCTGAGAGACAGGCATATCAGAGATAAAATCCATTGAAATATGGGTCCATGGCCTCCTGGGCACCGGCAAAGGCATCAACAAGCCACTAGAGCGAGAACAAGGTTTAGACCGGGAGCAAGTCCCACAGGACTGCACAAAATTCCTGACATCACGAGACAAGGGAGGCCACCAAAAAGACCGACTCACCAGATCTCTAGTACCAAAAATACCTGGATGACCAGCCAATGCAGAGCAATGAACTTCAGACATCACTCTCTTCCTCCACTGGTCAGGAACATACAACTTTCCACTGGGACAACGCTCAGGTTTGTCCTCCTGAAACTCTTCCAGAGCACATCTCAAATCGGGCGAGATGGCAGAAAGAACTACCCCCTCGCCTAAGATGGTAGCAGGCTTAGTCACAACAGGAGAATCAGCAAGGAAACTCCTAGAGAGGGCGTCTGCCTTGACATTCTTAGTGGCCGGAAGAAAAGAGACCACAAAATCAAAACGTGTGAAAAACAAGGCCCACCTAGCCTGTCTAGGATTCAAGCGCTTGGCCGACTCCAGGTAAATCAAATTCTTGTGGTCAGTAAGGACCACGACTTGGTGTTTGGCTCCCTCCAACCAATGTCTCCACTCCTCAAATGCCCATTTCATGGCCAACAGTTCCCGATTCCCCACATCATAGTTACGTTCGGATGGGGAGAACTTTCGGGAAAAGAAAGCACAAGGTTTTATTTTAGATGTCACAGGATCTTTTTGGGACAACACCGCTCCTGCACCAATCTCAGAAGCGTCCACCTCCACCTGAAACGGGAGTGAGACATCAGGTTGCCGCAAAACCGGAGCAGAAGTGAATCTTCGCTTCAGCTCCTGAAAGGAAGAAACAGCCTCCGGAGACCAATTCAGCACATCAGCACCCTTCCTAGTCAAATCCGTCAATGGCTTGGCAATACCAGAAAAATTAGCTATAATTTTCCGATAAAAATTAGCAAAACCCAAAAACTTCTGGAGGGCCTTCAAAGAAGTGGGCTGAACCCAATCATAAATGGCCTGTACCTTGGCCGGGTCCATTTCAATAGTTGACGGAGACAAAATAAATCCCAAAAATGAAATCCTCTGTACCCCAAAAAGGTATTTCGATCCCTTGACATGCAGGGAATTCTCCCTCAAAATCCGGAACACAGTCCGAACATGTTCCACATGAGAGTCCCAATTCTTGGAGAAGATCAAAACATCATCCAGATAGATAATCAAAAATGTATCCACAAAGTCTCGGAATATATCGTTCATGAAGCACTGGAAGACAGAAGGGGCATTAGTGAGCCCAAAAGGCATCACCAGGTACTCAAAATGTCCCTCCAGAGTATTAAACGCCGTCTTCCATTCATCCCCATGCTTAATGCGAATAAGATTATACGCCCCCTGAGGTCAAGCTTGGTAAACCAGCAAGCACCTTTAACTCTGGAGAATAGATCAGAAATCAGGGGTAACGGATACTGATATTTAACAGTAATTTTGTTGAGGGCACGATAGTCTATACAAGGCCTTAATGAACCATCGTTTTTAGCCACGAAAAAAAAACGGCACCTAAGGGTGAAGAGGATGGTCTAATATGACCCTTCTCCAATGCCTATATTAAGATAGGATCGCATAGCCTCATGCTCGGGTACAGATAAATTGAAAAGCCGACCCTTGGGGAATTTACACCCCGGGTTCAGCTCAATTGCACAGTCATAACTCCTATGAGGAGGCAAAGACGTAGACTCATTCTCACTAAATACATCATAAAAGTCAGCCAAATAGTCAGGAACATCATGTGACTGGGGAGAGGTGGAGAAAACAGGAGCATCACTAAGGGCACACCGACAATACCAACTCACCACAGACAAAGATTTCCAATCCAGAACTGGATTATGGATTTGCAACCAGGGAAACCCCAGAACAATGGTATCATGCAAATTATGCAACACCAAAAATCTGCAATTTTCTTGATGGTCTGGGGCGACCCGCATTAACCCCTGGGTCCAAAACTGAGGTTTATTCTTCGCCAAAGGAGTAGCATCAATACCCCTCAAAGGGATAGGCGTCCGCAGAGGTGTCATAGGAAATCCACAACGTTTAGCAAAATCCAAGTCCATCAGGTTCAGAGCTGCTCCTGAATCCACAAAAGCCTTGGCGGAAAATGTGGACAGGGAGAGGATCAGAGTAATTGCCAGAAGAAACTTAGGTTGAACACCACCCACAGAAAACGTGTGTGCACAACGTTTCTCTCGTTTAGGGCAGACAGAAATAATATGCGAGGCATCTCCACAAAAAAAACACAGCTTATTAAGCCTTCTGAACTCCTGACGTTGCGCCCTAGACAAAACTCTTTCACATTGCATAGGTTCAGACATTTGTTCAACAGGTGGCAACATCTCTCGTGTAGTTTTGCGTTCACGTAAAAGCCGACCCACCTGAATGGCTAATGACATAGAATCGTCAAGACCAGAGGGAACAGGAAATCCCACCATAGTATCTTTTACAGTTTCTGACAAACCCTTCCGAAAGAGGGCTGCCAAGGCACCATCATTCCAGGTAGTAAGGACCGCCCACTTTCGGAATTTTTGACAGTACAACTCTGCCGAATCCCGACCCTGGCTTAATGCCAACAGGGTCTTTTCAGCCTGATCAATAGCATTAGGTTCATCATACAACAACCCCAAGGCTTGAAAAAATGCGTTCACATTATTCAGAATAGGATCATCAGGTTTCAAAGAAAACGCCCAATCCTGGGGATCGCCGCGCTGCAAAGAGATGACAATTTTAACCTGCTGCGCGGAGTTCCCCGACGAGTTAGGCTTCAAGGCAAAAAATAATTTACAATTATTCTTGAAATTCAAGAGTTTAGACCGATCCCCAAAAAACACATCAGGAGTAGGAATCTTTGGTTCAGCAGCATGTGAATGAGCAAGATAGGCGGAAATTCCCCGCACTTCAGCAGAGAGCTGCTCCACATGATCAGACAATTGCTTCATCTCCATTGAGAGAAAAATTCCCCCTATGGCCTCAGAGATATAGAGGAAAAAATATGCACACAAAAAAAAAAAATTCTGACACTTTTTTTTTTTTTACAATTCTCTCCTGCTATTGAGTACCCTAGGATCTGCGGTATGGCTGGTGATTCTGTTATGATGAGTCACCGAAGGAGGAAAAAACAAAATACCAGCTAAGTCCAGAAAAACCAGAGAGGTTGGCAGCTATCGGATTGCAGACCCCTGAACCTATCCACAACAACTAGCAGTAGCCGTGGGGGGTTCCTACAGTGCCCTAGACCCCTCGATCACAGCCGGAGAACTACATAGCCTAAAGACAGAAAGGGGAAAAACTAAACTGCCACAGAGCAGACCCCAAAGCAATAGGCAGCCCCCAACATATAATGACGGTGAAGCAAGATGAAAACACTAACACAGATAGAAAGATAGGTTGAGCAAATGATGGGGCCCAAGCTAACTACATAGGACAGGATAGGAAAGCTGCTGTCTGCCATCTGCAAAAACCCTATCAAAATGAGCCAACCGACTGATAGGAAAAACAGGCCCTGAAGTCGCTAGGCTTCAAAAGACTATATCAGCACTCAGGTATATTCTGAAGACAGAGCAAAAGATCAACAGATCAGAGACAAAAATGGAATTCAGCTCACCCCCGGCCGGGCATGGCAGAACTCCCAAAAAACAAGGCAAAACAAAAACAAAACTGAAGAGTACAAAGCAGTGCAGAAAAACTTAGCTTTGAGACGCAGGAATCAGACTGGTCTCCAAGAATCCAGCAGGAAAATCACCAGCCAGGAAGAAGGGCGTCGGCAGCCTTATATCCAGTCCTCAATTCCAGCCACCCAGTCATCATCTAGCTGCCCAGGTGTTTGGTAATCAGCCTCACTACCTTCCTTCACTAGAGGAGGGAGTTCATCAGACCTCAATGGTGAAGGGAAAAATGAACTCACAACAGATTCTATTGGTTGGTGTAGATAATAACTGGATGAACTGCACCCTTCAGAAGGTACCACCATTCCTCCAAGGCTAGTTTGATGACCAACAATTCCCTGTCACCGGTGGAGTAGTTGCATTCACAGGACGAGAACGCCTTGGAGAAGAACCCACAGGTCACCATTCTCCAGCAGGAAGCTTCTGCATGAGTACGGCTCCGGCTCTAGAAGAGGAAGCGTCCACCTCCATGAAGAACTGCTTATTAACCATTGGTCTATGAAGAGCATGAGCAGTAGAGAATGCTTGTTTGATGGACAGAAAGGAAGACTCAGCCTCAGGAGGCCACTCTTCGGGACTTGATCCCTTTCGAGTCAGAACGGTGAGAGGTTTGGTCAGATCCGAGAAGTGCGGGATAAACTGCCGGTAATAGTTGGCAAACCTTAAGAATTGCTGAATGGCTTTGACTCCAACAGGATATGGCCACTTGAGAACAGCCGACACCTTTTCCGGATCCATTTTGAGACCTGTGTCAGAAATGATGTAACCCAGGAAGTGTAGAGAGCTTCGTTCTAAGAGGCACTTCTCATATTTGGGATACAGACAATTCTCTCTCAATCGTAGCAGAACCTGACAGACATTTCTTCTATGAGTAGGGAGATCCGGAGAGAACACCATGATATCATCCAGATAGATGACTACACAAACGTAGAGAAGATCAAAGAAGATGTCTTTGACAAACTGCTGAAATACTGCTGGTGCGTTACTTAGTTTTTTGTAGTGACCGTCACGAGTGTTGAAGGTGGTCTTCCACTCATCCCCAGTACGGATCCTAATAAGATTGTAGGCTCCTTGGAGGTCCAATTTGGTGAAGATCCTGGATCCCCGAAAGTGATCGAAAAGCTTTGGTATAAGAGGTAGAGGATACTTATTCTTCACCTTGATAGCATTGAGACCTTAAGAGTTGATGCATGGAAGCAAAAAACAATCTTTTTTATAAAGAAGAACCCTGCACAAGCAGGGAAAGAGGATTTCTGGAAGAACCCCCCCCCAAGCCAGATTCTCCTTGATGTACTCAGACATAGCTTGAGTCTCGACAGTGGGTAAATCCGGCCTCTGAGAGGAGTAGAACCTGGAATGAGATCGATAGGGCAGTCATATGACCTGTGTGGTGATAAAGTCTCTGCTTCACGTTTGTCGAACACATCTGCAAAGGACCAGTAGGCCGAAGGTAACCCGGGTAGGGATGGGGGAGGTCGCGGTGTGTGACCTGGCCGCACAGGTGTGAGACAGTGAAGATGACATAACTGACCCCAACGAAGGACGTCACTTGTCCGCCAATCCAGAACCAGTTCATGGATGCTAAGTCAAGGAAGACCTAGCAGAAATGGAGCAGAAAGATTTGGTAGTACATAGAAGGCGATCCTCTCCTTATGGAGAGCCCTAATCTGAAGTTCCACTTCTTCAGTAATGCCTAGGATGGAGTCCTGCAAGGGTCTTCCATGCATGGAGGTGATAAGATGAGGATACTGCAAAGGAACAACTGGAATCCCAAACCGAAGAACCACAGCTTGCTGCACACAAAGTTACCTACTGAACCAGAATCCAAGTACGCCATCTCAGAAAATCTCCCACCTCCAGTCAACACCTGCATAAACACAGATACAGTAAGGGTGAGAGAGGAATCACTCGCCCCTAGGCGGAGAAGTTTTCCAGCCTCTCGGGACTTCGGCAACGAAAATGGGTAGCACTCATACAGTATATGCACAGCTTTTTGGCAAACCTCTTCTCACGTTCTTGTCCATCCAACTTGATGAGGTCCTCCTCCATAGACTCAGAGGCCGGAGTTGGAACTGGAACAGGCAAGATGAGGGGGCTTTAGAAAGACAGAACTAGACGGGGAAATCGCCTCTCATTGGTTCTTTTCTTGGTCTGTTCCTGAAGGTGGAGATCAATTCGAATAGCGAGAGAGATAAAGTCATTCAGGGTATTGGGTAAATCTCGAACCACCAGTTTATCCTTAAGTCTCCTGGCTAACCCACGTCAGAAGACCCCAATCAAAGGTTCGTCAGTCCACTGTAAAGCCCCCGTCACACATAGCGATCTCGCTAGCGAGATCGCTGCTGAGTCACAAGTTTTGTGACACAACAGCGATCTCACCAGCGAGATCGCTGTGTGTGACACTTCTCAGCGACCGGCCTCCCTGCCGGGTATCGCTGATCGTCCTGGAATGGCCAGGACATTTTTTTGATCGCTGGTCTCCTGCTGGCCAGCACACATCGCTGCGTGTGACAGGCGGGAGACCAGCGATCAGCAAGCTGCCGCTGGTAACTAAGGTAAACATCGGGTTTCTAAGTGGCGTGCAGCGCTTAGAAACCCAATGTGTACCTTAGTTACCAGCGCGCTGGTGCAGGGAGCTGGTAACCAAGGTATACATCGGGTTTCTAAGTGCCGCGCGCCGCTTAGAAACCTGATGTGTACCTTGGTTACCAGCTCCCTGCACCAGGGCGCTGGTAACTAAGGTACACAGTGGGTAACTAGGCGACGTGCGTCACTTGTTACCCACGTGTCGCTGGTGCTGATCACTGGTGAAGCTGCCTGTTTGGCAGCTCACCAGCGATCATGTAGCGACACACCAGCGATCGTGACAAGGTAATATCGTTGTCGGGTTCGCTGGTGCGTCGCTATGTGTGACGGAGCCCTAACTCAGAAGCCAGAGTACGGAACTGGATGGCATACTGACCGACTGAAAGAGAACCTTTGTTGAAGGTTGCAGAGAGCCTCTATTGACAATGTCACTCGTCCTGGCTTGTCAAAGATCTTGCGGAAGGTGTCCAGGAAGTTTTGGAGATGAGACACAATGGTATCATTTCGTTCCAGTAAAGGACTAAACCATGCCAAGGCTTTTCCCTTCAAGTGGGAAGTTAGGAATGCCACCTCAGCTACGTACGTTGAATATTGCTGGGGCAGCAACCAAAAATGCAGCTGACACTGGTTAAGAAACCCCTGCATAACTTGGGATCACCAGAATACCGAGTGGGTTTGCAGAGAGGAAGAGATGGACCGGATGCAGTGGCTACCGCCAGATCGAGTATGTTGGTGAGGTGTTCTACAGAAGTAATGAAATTCAGCATCTGGGTTTGCATTTCACATTGCCACTCAAGTTCCGAATGTATATCTGCAAGTTGGGTAGCATTGGTGGGTTGAGCAGCCTGAAGAGAACTGAGACGGGCATCCAGCGTCTGCAAGAAAGTCACCAGTTGTTCCTGACTTTGTCGAAGACCGGCTAGTTCCCTTTGGGCGGAGAATTGGGTATCAACAAGGTTCATAGTCTGGGCAAAATCTGTCACGCCAGGGCAGGCGAAAAGAGGTTAGTGAACCCATTGCACCACAGAGAACTCTGTGGAAGCTGAACCCTAGGAACCAGCCGGACAAGGACATCAGATAAATTGCAAAAGCTTTATTTGGAACTTCAAATAGAGGAACCCACAGGGAAGAACCCCCTGGACCGAAACACTAAATTCCTCCGGGGGAGTACAGGCGAGCAAACCCCTTAACAGGGACTGTCTCAGAACAAACCAGAAAGCTCAAGTGTAACAGTTCCAAGACCAGAAGATCAGGCCCAAGAGGATTAGAAAAACAAAAGGGGAAGGAAACGGGAGGTTCAGGGAACCAGAGGAGGGAAACCAAATGGTCCAGAGGATACCGCTGTAGTCCGCAGGTGGAAGACAGGCAGGCAGGACAACGGCACTGGAAGAAAACACTGAGCGAAACAAAGCAGAGCAAGCAGGCGCTGGTCTGGGACCTGAGGATGGCAACTGAGAACAAAGCACAAAATTGCCCAGGCACCTCCCAAAGGAAGTGTGGACCGTAAATGTACACCGATCTCTCAGAGATTGACTGAGAGGCGATTACAGAAAAAGGTGCGCTGGCCCTTTAACCCCTTTACCCCCAAGGGTGGTTTGCATGTTCATGACCGGTCCAATTTTTACAATTCTGACCACTGTCTCTTTATGAGGTAATAACTCTGGAACGCTTCCAAGGATCCCGGTGATTCTGTCATTGTTTTCTCGTGACATATTATACTTCATGTTAGTGGTAAAATTTCATTGATATAGCTTGCGTTTATTTGTGAAAAAAATGGAAATTTGGCAAAAATTTTGAAAATTTCGCAATTTTCCAAATTTGAAATTTTATGCCCTTAAATCACAGAGATATGACACACAAAAAAATTAATAAATAACATTTCCCACATGTTTACTTTACATCAGCACAATTTGGGAACCAAAAATTTTTTTGGTTAGGAAGTTATAAGGGTTAAAGGTTGACCAGCGATTTCTCATTTTTAGAACACCATTTTATTTTTAGAGACCACATCACATTTGAAGTCACTTTGAGGGGTCTATATGAGAGAAAATACCCAAAAATGACACCATTCTAAAAACTGCTCCCCTCAAGGTGCTCAAAACCACATTCAAGAAGTTTATTAGCCCTTCAACTGCTTCACAGGAATTTTTTGAATGTTTAAAAAAAAATGAACATTTAATTTTTTCACAAAAAAATTTCTTCAGGTCCAACTTTTATTTTACCAAGGGTAACAGGAGAAATTGGACAGCAAAAGTTATTGTGCAATTTGTCCCGAGTACGCTGATACCTGATATGTGGGGGGGAACCACTGTTTCGGCGCATGGCAGAGCTCAGAAGAGAAGGAGTGCCGTTTGACTTTTTCACTGCAAAATTGGCTGAAATTCAGATCGGACGCCATGTCATGTTTGGAGAGCCCCTGATGTGCCTAAACAGTGGAAACCCCCCACAAGTGACCCCATTGTAGAAACTAGACCCCCCCCAAGGAACTTATCTAGATAGTGGTGAGAACTTTGAACCCCCAAGGGCTTCACAGAAGTTTATAACGTACAGCCGTACAATTAAAAAATCATATTTTTTCCACAAAAATGATCTTTTCACCCCCAATTTTTATTTTCACAAGGGTAACAGGACCCCAAAAGTAATTGCGCAATTTGTCCTGAGTACGCTGATACCCCATATGTGGTGGTAAACGACTGTTTGGGCTCATGGCAGAGCTCAGAAGGGAAGCAGCGCCATTTGACTTTTTTGGCTGGAATTGAGATCGGACGCCATGTTGCGTTTGGAAAGCCCCTGATGTGCCAAAACAGTGGAAACCCCCCACAAATTACACCGTTTTGGAAACTAGACCCCCCTAGCAACTTATCTAGGTGTGTGGTGAGAACTTTGAACCCCCAAGGGCTTCACAGAAGTTTATAACACCCGGGCATGAAAATAAAAAAATCATATTTTTTCCACAAACATGATCTTTTAGTCCCCAATTTTTTTATTTTCCCAAGGGTAAGAGGAAAAGTTGGACCCCAAAAGTTGTTGTGCAATTTGTCCTAAGTACGCTGATATCCCATATGTGGGAGAAAACTACTGTATGGGCACACGTCAGGGCTTGGAAGGGAAGTAGTGACGTTTTGGAATGCAGACTTTGATGGAATGGTCTGCGGGTGTCATGTTGCCTTTGGAGAGCCCCTGATGTGCCTAAACTGTGGAAACACCCCACAAGTGACCCCATTTTGGAAACTCGACCCCCCAAGGAACTTACCTAGATGTGTGGTGAGCATTTTGAAGTCCCAAGTGCTTCACAGAAGTTTATAACGTAGAGCCATAAAAATAAAAAAAATCATATTTTTTTCCACAAAAATGATTTTATTTTACCAAGGGTAACAGGAGAAATTGGAGCCCAAAAGTTTTTGTGCATTTTGTCCTGAGTAGGCTGATACCCCATATGTAGGAGTAAACCAGTGTTTGGGCGCATGGCAGAGCTTGGAAGGGAAGGAGCACTGTTTGACTTTTTCAACGCAGAATTGGCTGGAATTGAGATCAGACGCCATGTTGCATTTGGAGAGCACCTGATGTGCCTAAACAGTGGAAACCCCCCAATTCTAACTCCAACTATAACCCCAACACACCCCTAACCCTAGCCCTAACTCTAACACTAGCCCTAACCCTAAAACTAATGGGAAAATGGAAATAAACACATTTTTATTTTATTTTATTATTTTTCCCTAACTAAGGGGGTGATAAAAGGGGTTTTGATTTACTATTTATGGCGGGTTTTTATGTTTGGCAGCTGTCATACGCTAAAAGACACTTTTTATTGTAAAAATAGTTTTTGCATCACCACATTTTGAGAGCTATAATTTTTCCATATTTTGACCCACCGAGTCATGCGAGGTCTTATTTTTTGCAGGACAAGTTGACGTTTTTATTGGTACCATTTTCGGGCACGTGACATTTTTTGATCGCTTTTTATTCCGATTTTTGGGATGCAGAATGAACATAAACCAGCATTTCATGAATTTCTTTTAGGGAATGCGTTTACACCATTCCGCGTGTGGTAAAGTTGATAAAGCAGTTTTCTTCTTCGGGTCAGTACGATTACAGCGATACTTCATTTATGTCTTTTTTTATGTTTTGGTGCTTTTATGCAATGAAAACAATTTTATATAAAAAATAATTATTTTTGCATCGCTTTATTCTGCGAGCTATAACTTTATTTTTTAGCTTTTTGCAGGACTAGATGACGTTTGCAGCGGTACCATGGTTATTTATATCCGTCTTTTTGATCGCGCGTTATTGCTCTCTTTGTTCGGTGGTATGATGATAAAGCATTGTTTTTTGCTTTCTTTTTTCTTTTTTAAGGGGTTCACTAAAGGGGTTAACTTGTGGGACAGTTTTATAGGGCGGGTCGTTACGGATGCGGCGATACTAAATATGTGTACTTTTATTCTTTTGTTTTTTTATTTCCAAAAAATTAATTTATTACGAATATATTTTTTTTGTTTAGGTTTTTTTTATAAATTATTTTTACACTTTTTTTTTCACTTTATTTTATTGTCCGGGGGGGGGGGGGGCATCACTGTAATGTGTCAGATCGCTGATCTGACAGTTTGGACAGCATTCTGTCAGATCAGCGATCTGACAGGCGCTGCACAGGTTTCCTCAATGCCTGTTCTCTGCAGGCACGGAGGAAGCCACCTCCCTGCAGGCCCCTGAAGGCCCCCTCGGCCATCTTGGATCTGCAGGGACGGAGGCCCCCAGAGCAGTGCAGCACATCGCGCTGCTCCGAGGATCTCAGGGAAGCACGGAGGGAGCCCCTCCCTGCCGATGCTTCCCTAATCTCCCTGTACACTGCAATCATATTTGATCGCAGTGTGCCAGGGGTTAACGTGCCAGTGGTGGTCTGTGACTGCCCCTGACACATAGTGCCGGGGAGTGCCGCTGACCGCTTAGACGTACTATCCTGTCCCTGGTCATACGGGCCCGGGAACCGTGGACGCGATAGTACGTCTCATGTCAGAAAGGGGTTAAATCATTTGACAGCGGAGCGCATGCGCCCTCTGCTTGCTCCCCCGCAACCAGGAAACCAGGAAGTGAGGGAGCAGAGTAGACCCGTTAGGACAACGGCGCAGCCTGAGGGGATATCATGGGAGCGCGAACCGGGTAAGAAGGACTGCAGGAAACAGGGGAATGTCTGTGGGCATACAAGACCCAATGTCCCTGTACCCTGGAGACAGAACCCACCGGCTGAAGCGCTTTACTTTGGTCTTGATAAAACACAGTGGACTTACACCAGCAGATGACATGGCTTCCCAAACTATCACTGACTTCTCACTAGACCTAAAGCACCTTGGATTGTATGCCTCTCCTCTCTTCCTTCAGACTCTGGGATCTTGATTTCCAAATGAAATGTAAAATTTACTTTCATCTGAAAACAACACCCTGGACCACTAAGCAACATTCCAGTTCTTTTTCTCCTTGGCCCAGGTAAGACGCTTCTGTCGTTGTCTATTGGTGATGAGTGTCTTGACACAAGAATGCGACACTTGTAGCCCATGTCCTGGATGCGTCTGTTTGTGGTTGTTCTTAAAGCAGTGAATCCAGCAACAGTCCACTCCTTGTGAATTTCCCCCAAATTTTTGAATGGCCTTTTCTTAAAAATCCTTTCAAGGCTGCAGTTATCCCAGTTATTTGTGCACCTTTTTCTACCACACTTTTTCCTTCCACTCAACTTCCATTAATATGCTTGGATACAGCACTCTGTGACCAGCCAGCTTCTTTAGCAATGAGCTTTTGTGGCTTACCCTCCTTGGGAAGTGTGCCAATGACTGCCTTCTGGACACCTGTCACGTCAGCAGTCTTCCCCATGATTGTGGACCCTATTGAAACTGACTAAGGGATCTTTTAAACGCTTAGGAAGCCTTTGCAGGTGTTTTTTTTTTTTTTTAATTATTCTAGTTTACTGAGATAATGACTTTTGGGTTTTCATTGGCTGTAAGCCATAATCATCAATATTAACAGAAATAAACACTTGAAATAGATCACTCTGTTTGTAATGACTCTATATAATATACAGTGGGGAAAAAAAGTATTTAGTCAGTCAGCAATAGTGCAAGTTCCACCACTTAAAAAGATGAGAGGCGTCTGTAATTTACATCATAGGTAGACCTCAACTATGGGAGACAAACTGAGAAATAAAAATCCAGAAAATCACATTGTCTGGTTTTTTTTTCATTTTATTTGCATATTATGGTGGAAAATAAGTATTTGGTCAGAAACAAAATTTCATCTCAATACTTTGTGATATATCCTTTGTTGGCAATGACAGAGGTCAAACGTTTTCTGTAAGTCTTCACAAGGTTGCCACACACTGTTGTTGGTATGTTGGCCCATTCCTCCATGCAGATCTCCTCTAGAGCAGTGATGTTTTTGGCTTTTCGCTTGGCAACACGGACTTTCAACTCCCTCCAAAGGTTTTCTATAGGGTTGAGATCTGGAGACTGGCTAGGCCACTCCAGGACCTTGAAATGCTTCTTACGAAGCCACTCCTTCATTGCCCTGGCGGTGTGCTTTGGATCATTGTCATGTTGAAAGACCCAGCCACGTTTCATCTTCAATGCCCTTGCTGATGGAAGGAGGTTTGCACTCAAAATCTAACGATACATGGCCCCATTCATTCTTTCATGTACCCGGATCAGTCGTCCTGGCCCCTTTGCAGAGAAACAGCCCCAAAGCATGATGTTTCCACCACCATGCTTTACAGTAGGTATGGTGTTTGATAGATGCAACTCAGTATTCTTTTTCCTCCAAACACGACAAGTTGTGTTTCTACCAAACATTTCCAGTTTGGTTTCATCAGACCATAGGACATTCTCCCAAAACTCCTCTGGATCATCCAAATGCTCTCTAGCAAACTTCAGACGGGCCCGGACATGTACAGGCTTAAGCAGTGGGACACGTCTGGCACTGCAGGATCTGAGTCCATGGTGGCGTAGTGTGTTACTTATGGTAGGCCTTGTTAAATTGGTCCCAGCTCTCTGCAGTTCATTCACTAGGTCCCCCCACGTGGTTCTGGGATTTTTGCTCACCGTTCTTGTGATCATTCTGACCCCACGGGGTGGGATTTTGCGTGGAGCACCAGATCGAGGGAGATTATCAGTGGTCTTGTATGTCTTCCATTTTCTAATTATTGCTCCCACAGTTGATTTCTTCACTCCAAGCTGGTTGGCTATTGCAGATTCAGTCTTCCCAGCCTGGTGCAGGGCTACAATTTTGTTTCTGGTGTCCTTTGACAGCTCTTTGGTCTTCACCATAGTGGAGTTTGGAGTCAGACTGTTTGAGGGTGTGCACAGGTGTCTTTTTATACTGATAACAAGTTTAAACAGGTGCCATTACTACAGGTAATGAGTGGAGGAAAGAGGAGACTCTTAAAGAAGAAGTTACAGGTCTGTGAGAGCCAGAAATCTTGATTGCTTGTTTCTGACCAAATACTTATTTTCCACCATAATATGCAAATAAAATGAAAAAAAAACAGACAATGTGATTTTCTGGATTTTTTTTTCTCAGTTTGTCTCCCATAGTTGAGGTCTACCTATGATGTAAATTACAGACGCCTCTCATCTTTTTAAGTGGTGGAACTTGCACTATTGCTGACTGACTAAATACTTTTTTTCCCCACTGTATGAGTTTCACTTTTTATATTGAAGAACTGAAATAAATTAACTTTTTGATGATATTATAATTTTGTGAGAAGCACCTGTATGCTATTTCCTTTACGATTTGCACTGTGCAATGTACACAATGACAGCGTCCTCTATTCTGCTGGCAGCTGTAACAAGCCGGCAACAGAGCGCGTTATCAGAATACCCTGCTTGCAGAGACCAGTGACGTCACTTGTGGGGGCAACATTAAAAAAAAAAATGCAATAAGAGGTGATCAATTCACTGTGTCTACCTCAAAATAGTATCAATAAAAATATTGTCATGGTTTATATAGAATACTGGACAGGTGGTTTAGGAGTTAATGGGGACAGCCTCTCTCTGGTGCTGGGGAGAGATTTTATAGCTTCAGGGGAGTGCCGTCCCCTGTCGCTTATACTCCTAGTTTAAGTGTGCTCGACCCTGCTCCGTTTGTGCTCTCACCTGTCCCTGTGTGCTTGTTCGGTGTATGACTCGGTTTGACCACAGTAAACGTCTCTTGGATTGTGATTCTGTACCTGCGTGCCCATCCTGTGTATGACCCCTTGGCTTTGTCTTGACCTCCCTGTGATCGCCTCTCCTGTACCTTTGCTGCCATCCTGTGTATGATCATATGCTACGCCTGACCCTGCGCTGATACTCGTCTTGGTACCTTATTGCTTGCCCTGTGTATGACTCCTGGCTCGTCTGACTGCGTTTTTCTCTTTACTCTCTGTTCCATCTCCAATGCTTTTACCGGCGCTGCTGGAGGCCAGTGGTGAGCTCCGCCCACCCCTCTGACGCGCGGTCACATGATCACAAGGTCCTGCGGGCATCGAGCGCTTCCCTGTCGCTCCTCCCATACCGCAGGTCCTAGAGCAGGATTCCTTTCTCTAAAGCCGCGCTCCTGCCAGGTTATACTGTGAGTACTGTACCACTGTACTATTACTGTCTATATCAGGTCCTGCTGGACACCTGTCAGTCACACGGTCCCTGACTAGTTGTACCGTGAGTGTGACATTATAAGCGACCATACCTGTTGATAACTCATTTTCTGGTTTACCACTGGCTTCTGGTGAGGGTGGTGGAGCTGGCTGTGTTGACAGAGGAGTTGTGAGTTCTCCATCCGAGCTCCCTCTAGTGGTGACAGTAGGTAATGAAGCTGATCTAAATGGCAGAGCCCTGCCACCTGAGGAGGACTGTGAGTGGACATCAGGAGTCTCTGACTGGATTTAAGACAGCCGACTCCCTAATTTTGTGCTGGTGATTTTTTCCTGCCCTGAGGTTCTGGTTTCCAGTTCTGTTCCTGCCTTCTCAAGCTAAATGTGCTCTGCTATTTTTTCACATGAGATTTGGTCTGGTTTACTCAGATTTTGTGGTCAGCCAGCCCCTGCTGGGGCTGTGCTGAATTTCCATTCTTATGTCTCTGTTTATGCCAGTTTGCTTTTTGTCCCTGATCAGATTGGTCTCTTTTTGCTCTGTCTTCAGAATACACCAGAGTGCTGATATAGGGAATTGAAGTCTAGCGACTTCAGGGTTTTTGTTATCAGAAAATGTTGGACATTTTTTGGCAGGGTTTTGTGCATGATTGCAGACAGCATCTTTCCTTTCCTGTCCATTCTAGTTAGTGTGGGCCTCATCGTTTGCTCAGCCTATTTTTCTATCTGTGTTTGTGTTTTCATCTTGTCTCACCGACAATACATGTTTGGGGGCTGTCTATTGCTTTGGGGTCTGCTCTGGGGCAGTTTAGATTTCCCCTTTTCTTGCTTTAGGCTTGTTTAGTTCTCCGGGTGTGACGAGGCGTCTAGGATCATCGTAGGTACTCTCCACGGCTACTGCTAGTTGTGTGGATAGGATCAGGGGTCTGCAATCCGCTTAGTTACCAACCTCTCTGGTTTTCTGTGACTTAGCTTGTTTTTGTTTTTCCTCCTCAGTGACTCATTCATAACACATACAGTTCTCTCTCTCTCTGACGGATAGGAGTGTGAGAGGCTCTGCTGTCATCATGGACCCCATGCAAGCATTATCAGAGCAAGTTAAACAATTGTCACAAATATTCCAAAAATTAAGCGTGGAACAGCGCACCATGGCCCACACCCAGCAACAGCTGGCTAATACCGTACAAGGGGCTATCGGTCCCGACAATAGGGACGTGTCGCTTAGTTCTCTCGAATCCCCGGTAAAATTACCAAACTCTTTTTCCAGGGACAAAAGGAGTTCAGGGCTTTTCGGGAAGGGTGTAAATTGTTCTTTTCCCTGAGGCCCCGTTCTTCTGGGGAGAATTTCAAAGGGTGGAGGTGGTTATTTCCCTACTGCGGGGTGCCCCCCAAGCCTGGGCATTCTCTCTGACCCCTACAGCCCCCGAACATATGACTGTGGATGCGTTTTTTGAGGCCTTGGGCCGTATTTATGATGAACCCGACAGGGGTTGTTTGGCCGAGGACTTGGTGATGAGTGCACGTCAGGGTCGGCACTCTGCGGAGTGGTTTTGCTCGGAATTCCGACGGTGGTCAGCAGAAGTCTCCTGGGATGATGCTGCTCTCTGGGGACTATTTCGTAGGGGGCTGTCAGAATGCCTTCAGGACGCTTTGGCTTTGCATCCACCTCCGGACACTTTGGAGGAAGCCATGACCCAAGCTGTGCGAATGGATCGCCGGCTGAGAGCCAGAGGGGTTATGCACTCCGAGGCATCCTTGTTCTCTGGCAGTAAAGAGATGGAGGCCAGTCCTGTGCCCATGGAAATTGGCGCCACCTCGATCAGAGAAAAAGAAAGGAAATGCCGCCGGGAAAAGCTACTCTGCTTCTACTGTGGAGAGTCGGGACACTGGAGGAGAGACTGTCCATCATGTCCAGGATCTTCCAAGCTGACGGGAAACTACTAGGTCTGGGTGGTGATCAAGGAGGCTGCCCAGACCTTCAGGTACTATTTTCCTCATGCCCTAAATTTCTGCTTAATGTCGAACTGGTAGTAGACAACTATAATTTTGTCTCTACAGCCTTGGTGGACTGCGGTTCATCACTTAACCTGGTCAGTTCCAGTACCGTCTCCAGGGTCAAGATAGGGACAGTCAGGTTGGAGACCCCTCTGAAAATCGTGGCAATTGACTCTTCCCTTCTCACCCGTTCGGGGATTCATTATGTTACTAACAGTTTTGCTTTGCATGTTGGTTCCTCCCATGTTGAGGAGATGAAATGTTTTGTCATGGACAACCTGCCTGAAGGGCTGGTATTGGGCATGCCGTGGCTTCAACGGCACAACCCAGTTATTGATTGGGAAAAAAGAGAAATTGTTAAATGGGGCCCGAAATGTATTGACTGTGCCTATAAAGCTGTGTTCTGTGTTACACCTGCAAAACCTGTCTATGAGTCTTCTGTGGGTCTGGAGGGTATTCTGGAGTACCTTAAGGACTTTGAAGACGTGTTCTCCGAAAGTAAGGCCGAGGCATTACCCCCACATAGGTCATTCGATTGCACAATTGACCTTATCCCTGGGACCAAATTGCCCAAAACCCGTCTATTTAATTTGTCAGGACCTAAGCGTCTGGCAATGAAGGAATACATAACGGAGAGCCTCCGTAAAGGGCATATTAGACCCTCAGCTTCTCCGGTAGCAGTGGGGTTTTTCTTTGTAAAAAAAAAAGATGGTGGCCTGTGCCCCTGCCTCGACTTTCAAGAACTCAACAAAATTACTGTCAGAAATACATATCCCTTACCCCTGATTCCAGATTTGTGTAACCAACTTTCGGGGGCAAAATGGTTCTCCAAATTGGATCTTAGGGGGGCTTATAATTTGATAAGAATTAAGGAGGGGGATGATTGGAAAACTGCTTTTCTCATGACAGAGGGGTTATTCGAAAACTTGGTGATGTCGTTTGGCCTCACTAATGCACCAGCAGTTTTTCAAAATTTCATTAATGTGGTTTTCGCGGACCTAATCGGCCGTTTTGTTGTCGTCTACTTGGACAATATTCTGATTTACTCGACTGACGAGGATTCTCATTTGTTACATGTGAAAACCGTTCTTCAAAGACTCAGGGAAAATCAATTATTTGTAAAACTGTAAAAATTTACATTTTTTGTTCAAGAACTAACCTTTTTAGGGCTCTTAATTTCACCACAGGGGTTTCGAATGGATCCCAAGAAAGTGCAAGCCATTGCAGAGTTGGTTCAACCTCAAGACCTAAAAGGTCTCCAGCGTTTCTTGGGATTCGCAAATTATTATCGGAGATTTATTAAAGGCTTTTCACAGATAGTGAAGCCTCTCACTGACCTCATGTGCAAAGGGGCCGATATCAAAAATTGGTCCCTCCCAGCAAAGCAATCCTTTTTAGTCTTGAAGAAGTGTTTTATGTCTGCCCTGATACTTGTGCAACCTGACCCATCCTTGCCGTTTGTTGTGGAGGTCGATGCCTCCGAGGTGGGGGTGGGGGCCGTATTGTCTCAGGGGCCAGCTACTCTAACTAACCTTAGACCCTGTGCTTTCTTTTCCAAAAAATTTTCTCCTGCAGAAAGAAATTACGATGTGGGGTATAGAGAGCTTCTGGCAATTAAGCTGGCGTATGAAGAATGGAGACATTTTTTGGAAGCGGCAGAACATCCAATTACGGTCATCATGGATCACAAAAATCATGAATACATCAAAACTGCCAAAAGATTGACTCCCAGACAGGCTCGGTGGTCACTTTTTTTTTTCGGTTTCAATTCTCTATTACGTTCCGTCCTGGATCCAAGAACGTGAAAGCAGATGCCTTATCGCAAAGTTTTGAGCCTTTGTCTGCCCCTGATCCTCCGTCATCCATTCTTCAACCCGGGGTGGTTATAGCGGAGCTGTCATCAGAATTGGAGCGGGAGATTGTAGGGGTTCAATCCCTAGCTCCAATGTCCAAACCTGCTCATAAATTGTTTGTCCCACAACACTTACGTTCTGATCTCCTGCGAGAATTTCACGACTCTAAATTAGGTGCTCACCTAGGTATTGCAGCTACGTGTGAGGCAGTGAAGAGAGTCTTTTGGTGGCCATTAATGTCTGCGGAGATTAAGAAACATGTCATGGCATGTGGGGTTTGTGCCCGTTCTAAGAGCTCTCATTGCCGGCCGGTGGTGGAATTGGTACCTTTGCCAATTCCAAGAAGACCTTGGACTCATCTGTCCATGGACTTCCCCACCAATCTCCCTCCATCCCGGGGTAACACAGTAATTTGGGTAATTGTGGATAGATTTTCTAAGTAGGCACATTTCGTACCCATAGCCAAGTTACCGACAGCTGAGGTTCTTTCGAGACACTTCCTTTCCCAAATTGTTCGTCTCCATGGTGTATCCACGAATATTGTATCTGATAGGGGGACACAATTTGTAGCGAAATTTTGGCAGGCTTTTTGCAGGAAGTTGGGGATATCTCTATCTTTCTCCTCAGCTTACCACCCAGAGAGCAATGGACAAACAGTGCACACCAATCAGTCCCTGGAACAGATCCTCCGGTGTCTGACTTCGACGTTGCAGGACGACTGGTGCGATGCCTTGCCATTGGCGGAGTTCGCGTTCAACAACAGAATGAACCAATCCACTGGTAGGTCTCCATTTTTTATTAATTTCGGTTTGAACCCTCATTTTGTTGAGTTTTCACGCTTGGATTCTAACTGTCCGGGGGCCGAGGACACTGTCAGCAGGATAAGTGATCTTTGGTCGAAGGTTCTTAATAACATTTGCAAAGCACAAGGGAAATACAAACACTTTGCAGACAATAAGAGGGACCCGGGTCAGTCTTTACATTGTGGAGATAAGGTGTGGCTCTCCACACGAAACATAAGTTTAAAATTGCACTCCGCCAAGTTGGGTCCCAAATTCATTGGCCCCTATGTGATAACTGAAGTGATTAACCCGGTGGCCTATCGCTTACGCCTCCCTTCATCTTTGAAACTGCATAACGTTTTCCATAGGTCCCTACTTAAACCGGTAGGCTTGGTGGTAGAGAAGCCTACGTCCCTACCGCCTCCGGTGTCGGTGAACGGTCATATGGAATTTGAAGTGCAAAACATTGTGCAGTCCCGGTGGGTTCGCGGTTCACTGCAATATCTGGTCCATTGGAAGCGGTATGGTCCGGAGGATCGGTCGTGGGTACCAGCCAGGTTGGTACACGCGGATCACCTGGTTAGAGCGTACCATGTTCGATACCCGGGGAGACCTGGGGGTCCTGAAGCCCCCCGTTGAAGGAAGGGTACTGTCATGGTTTATTTAGAATACTGGACAGGTGGTTTAAGAGTTAATGGGGAGAGCCTCTCTCTGGTGCTGGGGAGGGTTTTTATAGCTTCAGGGGAGTGCCGTCCCCTGTCGCTTATACTCCTAGTTTGAGTGTGCTCGACCCTGCTCCGTTTGTGCTCTCACCTGTCCCTGTGTGCTTGTTCGGTGTATGACTCGGTTTGACCACGGTAAACGTCTCTTGGATTGTGATTCTGTACCTGCGTGCCCATCCTGTGTATGACCCTTTGGCTTTGTCTTGACCTCCCTGTGATCGCCCCTCCTGTACCTTTGCTGCCATCCTGTGTATGATCGTATGCTATGCCTGACTCTGCGCTGATACTCGTCTTGGTACCTTATAGCTCGCCTGTGTATGACTCCTGGCTCGTCTGATTGCGTTTTTCTCTTTATTCTCTGTTCCATCTCCAACGCTGTTACCGGCGCTACTGGAGGCCGGTGGTGAGCTCCGCCCACCCCTCTGACACGCGGTCACATGATCACAAGGTCCTGCGGGCATCGAGCGCTTCCCTGTCGCCTCTCCCCTGCCGCAGGTCCTAGATCAGGATTCCTTTCTCTAAAGCCGCGCTCCTGCCCGGTTATACTGTGAGTACTGTACCACTGTACTATTACTGTCTATATCAGGTCCCTCTGGACACCTGTCAGTCACACGGTCCCTGACTAGTTGTACCGTGAGTGTGACAAATATCTGCTCATGAGCTCTTATACAGACAGCTACATTTATCAAAAATTGAAAATGTTATGGGTCTCGGAAAATGGGGGCACAATCAAAATGTCCAAATTTATTTTTTACAGTTAAATAAAAACAAACTATAAATGTTTGGTTTCTCTTTAATCGTACTGACCTGGAGAGTCATATTGCCAGATCATTTTTACCTTATAGCAAACATAGTAAAAAAAAAAAAAAAGACAATTGTGTATTTGAAAAAAAAAAATGATGGCTCTTGGAAGAAGAGGAAAAAAAGAAAATGCAAAAATGTAAGATGGAATGGTCAGCAAAGGATTTAATAGATAGGCATTTAGGATTAAAATAATTGTTAGTTTTAGACCACCCCTTTAACCCCTTCACCCTTAAGCCTGTTTTTACCTTCCTGATCAGGCCAAATTTTACCATTCTAACCAGTGCCACTGTATGAGGTAATAACTCTGGAATGCTTATTGAATCACAGTGATTCTGATATTGTTTTTCGTGACGCATTGTAATAATTGATATTGGCAAATTTTGATTGATATGATTTGCATTTAATTTTGAAAAATATCAACAATTTTACAAAAAAAGTGAAAATTTTTAAATTTTCAAACATTGAAATTGTTTATGTTCTTAGCTAGATCAGAGGTCCTCAATATTTCTGACCTTGAGAGTCACATTCATCTAGGAAAGAGCGTCACGAGCTACATTCAGCCCTGAGAGAGGGTCTCAAGCCACATCCAGCTTCTGCCCCACTCACAGTAGTGACAACCAGAGCCCCCATTACCGGTATAATTACAATCAAAGCTTTGCCACTGAAATCTCACCAAGGCAGTATGCCAAGCTTCAGGGTTTCCTATCTTACCCCCATTCACATCTGTTCTTCTGTGCAGGGGGGCTACACACAAAAGTCACCATCTGGAGGTCTGCTCTTAACAGCTGTTTGCTACACCTGATGATAGTGCACCAAGCTGGCAGAAAGTCGCGAGCCACATGTGGCTCCCGAGCTACAGGTTGTAGACCCCTGAACTAGATTGTTATGTCATTATGTCACCACAGCTACAGGCCTCATCTGGACCCTGCTGGCACTAGGAATCCCCACAGGATTTTTTCATCAGCTTTTTCTTAATCTGTCCTTCTAATAAGAAGATATCATATATATAGTACTCTGCCAGTATTCCTCCCAGCAGCAACAGAATTCCCGGTACCGGTCCCAATACTGGACCCAACAACCTGCGTCAAGTACAGCTCACATCACCTCACCGGATACCTCCAGAACTCCTGACAAAAGGGATCATCCGGTCTAACAACAAATAAGGTACACTGGGGATTAACTCATTTATTAAGTCCGGGACCCTTCCTCCCTGGTGGATCTGGCCCCACTGTGCTGCATTTTCGGGGTGACTCGGCATTACTTATAGCCTGTCCGCCACATTATAACTTATAGTGACCCCATGTGTTATTTTGGGTCCTCCCAGGGTGTAGACAAAAGTGGCTGATAACTGCAAAGATTGCGGCAAAAGCTTTTCCAAGCTGCAAATAGATCCAGCCATCAGAAGCTAGAGCAGAGACAAAATGGTATCCCTCCGCCTGCAAGTTCAGCCACACTGCAGCCTTGTGTACACTATAAAATAACAAATACATTTAGCAAAAGTGGAAACTGAGAGACTCATTGCTAAGGAAAGTAACACAGACCCCAAACTATTCTTTAATTATATAAACAGTAAAAAGATTAAAATTGATGTTGTCAGCCCTTTAAAGAACAATGAGGGTGAAATCATAGAGAACGATGTGGGAAAAACAAATGTTTTAAATACTTTTTTCTCAACAGTGTTCACACAGGAAAAGGATTTGCCAGGGGAAATACAGAGTGATAATATAAACTCCCCATTAAGTACTACCTGCCTAACCCAGGAAGAAGTGCAGAACCGCCTTAGTAAGATTAAAATTGACAAATCACCAGGCCCTGATGGCATTCACCCTCGGGTATTAAGGGAGTTAAGTAATGTGATAGACAGGCCTCTGTTCCTTATATTTAAAGACTCTATAGAAACAGAGTATGTTCCTTTTGATTGGGGCAAGCAAATGTGGTACCAATATTCAAAAAGGGGAGTAAAAGGGAACCTGGAAACTATAGGCCAGTAAGCTTAACATCTGTTGTGGGTAAAATTTTTGAAGGGTTTCTAAGGGATACCATTATGGAATATCTCAATGTTAATAAATGTTTAACTCCATATCAACATGGATTTATGAAGGATCGCTCCTGTCAAACTAACCTGATCAGCTTCTATGAGGATGTAAGCTCTCAAATGGACCAAGGAGAATCATTGGATGTCATTTATCTCGACTTCTCTAAAGCATTTGACACTGTCCCACATAAAAGATTGGTAAGTAAGATGAGAAAGCTTGGGCTAGGGGAAAATGTGTAGATGGGTAGGTAGCTGGCTTAGTGATAGAAAACAAAGAGTGGTTATTAATGGTGCATACTCAGATTGGGCCAGGCTTACTAGTGGGGTACCACAGGGTTCTGTATTGGGCCCCCTACTATTTAATATATTTATTAATGATCTAGTGGATGGCTTACACAGTAAAATATCAGTATTTGCAGATGATACAAAACTATGTAAGGTAGTTAACACAAAGGAGGACAGTTTGCAACTACAGACAGATTTGAGTAAATTGGAGAATTGGGCTGAAAAATGGCAAATGAGGTTTAACACAGATAAGTGTAAGGTTATGCACATGGGAAGGAGAAACAGATGCTACAATTACTTAATAAATGGAAAACTGCTGGGGAAATCAGACATGGAAAAAGACTTAGGCATCTTAGTCAATAAGAAGTTAAATTGGAGTGCCCAGTGTCAGGCAGCTGCCACCAAAGCAAATAGGGTCATGGGATGCATTAGAAGAAGTCTGGGGACACGAGATGAAAACATAATTCTCCCTCTGTACAAATCACTCGTCAGACCACACTTGGAGTATTGTGTGCAATTTTGGATGCCGGTGCTCAAGAAAGACATTACTGAACTTGAAAGGGTTCAAAGGCGGGCTACTAAAATGATAAATGGAGCTGGTTCACTACAATACCCAGAAAGGCTATCAAAATTAGGTCTATTTACTCTAGAAAAGAGAAGACTTAGGGGAGACTTAATATATATGTACAAGTATATCAGAGAGCAATACAGAGATCTCTCCAATGAACTGTTTATACCATGGACTGTGACAAGAACAAGGGGGCATTCTCTTCGTTTGGAGGAAAGACAATTTCTGCACCAGCATAGAAGAGGGTTCTTCACGGTAAGAGCAGTGAGGCTCTGGAATTCTCTTCCTGAGGAAGTGGTGATGGCCAACTCACTGAATGAATTTAAGAAAGGAATGGATGCTTTTCTTGTGAGTAACAGTATAGAAGGTTACGAATAACATAATATTATAGGTAGATGGTTGACGCAGCTTAGGGGAAGGAATTTTTTTCCCTATGGAGAAAATTGGCTTCTACTCTGTGGGTTTTTTGCCTTCCCCAGGATCAACAATGCAGAACAGCTGCACTAAAAATAGGCTGAACTAGATGGACATAATGTCTTCCTTCAGCCTTCAAAACTATGTTACGTTACTATTTTTAAGCGAGGGTTCCTCCCCTGGCCCTGGACAGACCAGTGCTAGCATCTACTTCTGGGCATAGCCACACCACTTGCCCCCCTGGACCACCGCTCTATTCATGTTTACCACTGGCAGCACTGATAAAAAAAATAGTGCAGCTGTGTTGCAAGTAGTTCCGGCCGCTGATAGACACAGCAGGGAAAGGGTAGATCCCTCCGCCCACAAATCCAGTTAATACTGACTGCTGAATTCACTTCACTCCTCAGCTCAATAGCTTCAGGGCACTGAGGATACTAGGGATCTCTCCCTCCCTTCCTCCTCCCCAAAGAAGAGGAGACTTCAGCCCATGGTCTCTATGATATCATTGCACTAAACTGAGCAGAGCTCCCCTCCTCCACTTGGAGAACTAAGAACTGCAGAGAGGCTACTTGGAAGCTCTAATTAACCCTTCCTGCTCTTTAACCCTCACTGGTCTCCTACCCTTGCCCTTTTACCACTGCAGTGGTCATCTCTGAAACCGCAGGAACCATTGGAATTCCCTTTCCACCTTTCTTTCTCTCTTTAAACATATAGTAGGATTAAACGCAAGGAAAAGTAATGACTACACCATTGTTTTTTCTGTCAGTATAAAACTTGATTCCTCAAGTTATCTCTGCCAGGAATAAAACAACACCACAGGTGACCTGAATACCCACTGTGCCACGGCTATTGCCAACAATTCTCACATTGCTCCCTATATTGTTGCTTCTATTGCAAATATAATCAGCAAGGCACAGAACAAACGTGCTAACAAATATACTCGCCAGACCCTGTTCCATACCACAGGGCAGAAGTAACTTGCCCCATAGAGAACGTATACTCACCATCGACTCCCTAGAGACAGGCGTCCGCTGGGTCCAGATTACTGGTGCAGCTTACGCCTTGGTCTCATAAATATCTAGGGGGCTCATAGGCCTCCCTGAAAAGAGGCTCATTCCTTCCAAATTGCCACAGTCTCTGATTCACTCCTAGGCCAATTTAACATACACCGATAGCAGCAGTGTGGCCACAAAGGGTGTTTGGGATTGTTTTATATACAGACTTAAGGGGGTTTTACACTAAGCAATATCGCTAGCAATATCGCTAAAACGTCACTGGTTTTGTGACGTTATAGCGATATTGCTAGTGATATCGCTATGTGTGATACTTACCAGCGACCGGCTCCCCCGCTGCTCATCGCTGATCGCGCGAGAATGTCCGGCTCCATTTCTCATCGTCTGCTTCCTGCTGGGCTTCCTGCTGTGACGTCCAGCGACGCGTGGAGGCGGGCGGGAGGACGCAGGATCGCTGTGTGTGAAAGGTGAGTATCGTGCGCTGCGTCGCTGCTGCATCTCTGTGAGATCTTTCTGTATGAAAGCTCACTAGCGATCATTTAGCGATGCACCAGCGATTCTGACCGGGTCGGATCGCTGGTTGGATCGCTGGTGCATCGCTAAATGTAAAAGGGCCTTTAGGGCTTTAGCCCTTGAGCAATTATTTATATAAACCGGAACTCTCGTTTTATACCTTTAAATCTCGTTTAAGACTCAATTCTCATTCTAATACAGTGGGGAAAAAAAGTATTTAGTCAGTCAGCAATAGTGCAAGTTCCACCACTTAAAAAGATGAGAGGCGTCTGTAATTTACATCATAGGTAGACCTCAACTATGGGAGACAAACTGAGAAAAAAAAATCCAGAAAATCACATTGTCTGTTTTTTTTTCATTTTATTTGCATATTATGGTGGAAAATAAGTATTTGGTCAGAAACAAGCAATCAAGATTTCTGGCTCTCACAGACCTGTAACTTCTTCTTTAAGAGTCTCCTCTTTCCTCCACTCATTACCTGTAGTAATGGCACCTGTTTAAACTTGTTATCAGTATAAAAAGACACCTGTGCACACCCTCAAACAGTCTGACTCCAAACTCCACTATGGTGAAGACCAAAGAGCTGTCAAAGGACACCAGAAACAAAATTGTAGCCCTGCACCAGGCTGGGAAGACTGAATCTGCAATAGCCAACCAGCTTGGAGTGAAGAAATCAACTGTGGGAGCAATAATTAGAAAATGGAAGACATACAAGACCACTGATAATCTCCCTCGATCTGGTGCTCCACGCAAAATCCCACCCCGTGGGGTAAGAATGATCACAAGAACGGTGAGCAAAAATCCCAGAACCACGTGGGGGGACCTAGTGAATGAACTGCAGAGAGCTGGGACCAATGTAACAAGGCCTACCATAAGTAACACACTACGCCACCATGGACTCAGATCCTGCAGTGCCAGACGTGTCCCACTGCTTAAGCCTGTACATGTCCGGGCCCGTCTGAAGTTTGCTAGAGAGCATTTGGATGATCCAGAGGAGTTTTGGGAGAATGTCCTATGGTCTGATGAAACCAAATTGGAACTGTTTGGTAGAAACACAACTTGTCGTGTTTGGAGGAAAAAGAATACTGAGTTGCATCTATCAAACACCATACCTACTGTAAAGCATGGTGGTGGAAACATCATGCTTTGGGGCTGTTTCTCTGCAAAGGGGCCAGGACGACTGATCCGGGTACATGAAAGAATGAATGGGGCCATGTATCGTGAGATTTTGAGTGCAAACCTCCTTCCATCAGCAAGGGCATTGAAGATGAAACGTGGCTGGGTCTTTCAACATGACAATGATCCAAAGCACACCGCCAGGGCAATGAAGGAGTGGCTTCGTAAGAAGCATTTCAAGGTCCTGGAGTGGCCTAGCCAGTCTCCAGATCTCAACCCTATAGAAAACCTTTGGAGGGAGTTGAAAGTCTGTGTTGCCAAGCGAAAAGCCAAAAACATCACTGCTCTAGAGGAGATCTGCATGGAGGAATGGGCCAACATACCAACAACAGTGTGTGGCAACCTTGTGAAGACTTACAGAAAACGTTTGACCTCTGTCATTGCCAACAAAGGATATATCACAAAGTATTGTGATGAAATTTTGTTTCTGACCAAATACTTATTTTCCACCATAATATGCAAATAAAATGAAAAAAAAAACAGACAATGTGATTTTCTGGATTTTTATTTCTCAGTTTGTCTCCCATAGTTGAGGTCTACCTATGATGTAAATTACAGACGCCTCTCATCTTTTTAAGTGGTGGAACTTGCACTATTGCTGACTGACTAAATACTTTTTTTCCCCACTGTATATCCACATTCTCGTTAACAGTTGAACCCTCATATACAAAATGAGCAACAGAGGCTCAAATTTATAAACCAATACTCTAAAGACTCCAATCTCCCATAAAGGGAATCGCCCTAACCACTCTGAAACTACAAATGTCAAAAGCCCCTTCAGATCCAGATCACCAAGAAGGAATGACAATGACAATAGAGTAACAGCTAACACTAACCTCTCCCAATCAACCGGTAAAAACCAAAACAATCCTCATAAATCTCAAAAGGAGGATCAGCTATTTAAAGCACCACAGACACCACCGGAAGCAAAAGAAAATAAAAAAACGTACAAACAACTCCTAACCCCTGCAACTATCCAGCAGAGGAAATGGATCTGTCACAATCCTCTAAAAGAAAAGACCCGGGGGATTGGGGAGAAAAATATTCGAATTGTCAAAACAATCCTGAAGAGGAAGAGGACTCTACCGACTCATCTCCCAACCCCAGCCCAGAGAAAAACAAATTCAAAAAAGACTTAAGCCACATCTTCTCCGCTAGTGAAGAAACCATCCCAAGACCAAGCATCCCTAACGCTGAATCCTTCATGTTAGACCTGGCAAAGAAAATAAATGAGAGCATGGAAAAGAACTTTGAGAAACAGGCTGACATGTTCAAGTCTACCTTCGAAATGTTTAGTAAAAAATTGAATGAACATGAAGGCAGAACATCGTTGAGGGGAAGACAGATATAACAATTAATAAAACCCAGGAATTAGAAGCAGAACTGTCGAGACTCAAATTAAAAATGGCAGGAATAGAGGACAGAAACCGCAGAAATAACCTAAAAATCAGAGGCATACCAGAAGAGATCACCTCAAACAACCTGTCAGAACATGTGAAAAAATTTTTTAAGAAAGCAATCCCCACCCTCACAGAGGCAGAGCTGATTATAGATAGGATACACAGACTGCCTAGACCTACTCGCATCCCGACAGAGGTGCCAAGGGACACGATCATGCGAATTCATTTCTATAAGACCAAAGAAAAGATACTGCAATACCTGAAAGACTTGAAACAGTTTCCAGAGCCTTACAATAATCTAAAGGTATATGCGGATCTTTCCAAGGAAACTTTAGAAAGTAGGAAAACATTCAAGGAGATCACTACATTGCTCAGGGACAAAGGCATCGCCTACAGGTGGGGCTTCCCTTTGAAGCTTTTGATCACCTTCAGGGGGAAAACAATACCCATATTCACTCCAGAGGAGGGACACGACTTCATTGAATCACTAGGGGCCAACAAAAAAAGCCCCTCCATCATATCCTAACCGCTGACAAGAGGAATACCTTGTACATTACTTATCTTCACCCAAGGGCTTAAGGCCCCGTCACACATAGCAATCTCGCTAGCGAGATCGCTGCTGAGTCACAACTTTTGTGACACAACAGCGATCTCACCAGCGAGATCGCTGTGTGTGACAGCGATCAGGGACAGGCCCCCCTGCCGATATCGCTGATCGCTGCAAGAAACCTCTGGACATTTTTTTCGTCGCTGAGCTCCCGCTGGCCAGCACGCATCGCTGCGTGTGACAGGCGGGAGACCAGCAATCAGCTGTAAAATAATAAAAATAATAAAAATAATAAAAATATTGTTATTCTCACCTTCCGACGTCCCGCGCAGCATTCCCGCCTCTCTCCACGCTACCGTGGATCCCGCGAGAACGGACGTCGTCGCGGTAATTCTCGCAAAGGATTACTGGGACCGGAGCGTGGAGAGAGGCGGGAATGCTGCGCGGGACGTCGGAAGGTGAGAATAACAATATTTTTTATTTTAATTCTATTTTTGACATGAATATGGCATCAGCGCTAAAGAACACAGTGATGCCGCGCGCTCGGCATCGCTGTGCTAATCGCTGGTGAAGCTGTCTGTTTGACAGCTCACCAGCGATCACATAGCAACTCACCAGCGATCCAGACACGTTGATATCGTTGTCGGGATCGCTGGTAAGTTGCTATGTGTGACTCCAGCTTTACGTTAAGACTATTGTTTTATTATATATGCTACATTATCTGTTATGACACTGTATAGGAGGTTTCACTCAGGCCTCATGTGCACGAACTTTCCCCCAAGTTAGAGGAAGAAGTACTCACAAGTTGTGAGCCACCCTTCTTTCGGAGGACATTTGATAATTGATATTTGTATTCTATAATCGTTTATTTGTACTACTGGTTTCTTAGTTAAAATTAATAGGTAACTGGCTCTTAGAGCTTAATAGTTCTATTGTGTTTAATAAACAGGTTCACGCTACCGTTGAGCTTTACAAGTGCACATTTCTTCCGCCACCATACAAGTAGTCATGAGCACAAAAATAATATCCTGCAATGTCAGAGGACTAAACAGTCCACAAAAGAGGTTCACAATATGGAAAGAAATTTCTCAATCTCAAGCAGACATCATATGCATACAGGAGTCCAAATTTAAAAAAGATAACCATCCAGTACTCTCCCACAAACAATTCCCACACATTTTTAAATCAGATAGTAATAAGAAAAAGGCGGGGATCATCACAATTATTAAAAATAGCCTCTCATTTGAATTTATTGAGGAGCATAAAGATGAAAAAGGGAGATTTCACATCCTGATCTGTGTCATTAATAACCAAACCTGCACAATCTTCAACACCAAATAATGGCCAGATTAGATTTCTAAGCAAATTAAAAAAGAAAGTAGCTACAACCATAAAAGGAGATTTTATATGGTTGGGGGACTTCAACATGGCCCCAAATAACATCATGGATTCATCCTCACCTAACAGGTCACGATCAAACACTTTGAATGGGTGGCTTCACAAGAACAAACTGTTCGATGTATTCCGTTGTATTAACTCCACATCAATTGAATATACTCACTACTCCGGCCCCCACCAAACGGCCTCTAGGATAGATCTGATATTAACTGATGTATTCAACCCTATCGAAATTTCAAAAACTAGTTCAAAAACTATCAATTGAAAAAAGGACTATATCAGACCACTCACCACTTAATGCCAACATTCTACTAGGCCCTCCCACAAACAATGCCCCACTATGGAAATGTAATCCAAATATATTACGTAACGCCATCCACCGAGACAAAATAAAGTCTGCATTGGAAAACTATTTCAAAGAAAATAATATCGAAAACATTGACCCATTTACCCTGTGGTGCGCCCACAAAGCAGTCATCAGGGGAGTTATCATTCAAATTTCATCTAACGAAAAAAAAGCAAATAGATCAAAAATTAAAACCATCCAAACTAAAATCAGAGATAAAGAAAACGAACAGCTCTCCTGCACTCACCCATCTGAAATAATCCAAATAGAACTACTAAAACTAAGACAGGAACTCAAAACAATCCTTTTCTCAAAAACCTAAAATTCAAACAGTACTCATCGCTTAATAAGCCAACTGTAAGCATCGTTCCTATTCTGCTGTGTTCCGGACTTTGCCCTTACTGTTGCCCTTAAGCCTGGCTTCATTCGGCCATACTGGTTCCTGTGACATCACCGCCTGTTGGTCCCGCCCGCCGGGTTTAAATAGCTTTCCTGGACGTGACTACCTTGCTTGTATATCTCGTCCTGTACCTGATCTGCTAGCTGGGAGTTGCACGCTGTGCTACCTCCTTCCTTCCTTCTGAATCCACCTGGATTACCTGCTGCCTAACCGCCGCCTCCTGGACCTTCTGACGGTGTCTGCCTGAAGGCTCCTTCCAGCCCTGCCTCCACCGCTCACCGCTCCTACAGCACTCACGGTATGCGCTGAAGATCTTGACTGCTGTGTGCGTTTCACCTGAGAGACTTATCCCTGCTACCTTTACACATTCAGTATCAATTACCTAGTGACTTTCTCTGCCACTGCACTGTGCTCGAAGATTCCCCTCCCGCAAAGGAGAGGGCTAAGTGACTGTCCTTGCCTGCATTCTTAAGACTGTGTCTGCTTACATCTACATAGTGCTGGTGTGCAACTTGCTATCTACTGGACTGAGTTCTGCTGCTGTTACCACTGCTGTCATTGTCTGGCTCCGCCAGCACCTGTGCTGTTCTGTGCTGCTTGTTTAATACAAACTACTTTCACGTATACCTGTGTCTGTGACTCTATCATCTAGCCACTGTCTTCATAGAAACCTACTATACATCATTACAGGATATACAAGCCACCAATATGGAGACCGCAGGTGTAGAGTCCCTGGAGAAACGTGTAAGCAAGCAGCTTGCTTTCATACGCCAGGATGTGGCAGGCATTAGGACCCAGCTGGACACGCTGGAGCAACGTATCGAACACAACGCCGGGGCAGCAGAGGCACAGTTGCAACGACTGGCAAATCGGATTACGGCGCTGGAACAAGCAGCTCCTCTTCAGGGTGATCGTGTTCTGGCGTTGGAGCAAGCGATTCCTATGCAGCTCGATCGGATTGCTGCTCTGGAACAGGCCCCAGCCGCGCAGGTAGCAGGTGCTGCCCGGGATACTACACCGACCTTCCCGAAGCTTCCACCCTTCCGGTTCGCTGGTGAGAGGGATAAATTCCGAGGATTTTTGAACCAGTGCCGGATCTTCTTTGCTGCTCATGCCCCACAGTTCACTACTGAACGCTCCAAAGTTCTGACTATAGTCATGCTGCTGTCTGGTAAGGCGCTCGCATGGGCCAACCCTTTGATTGAGACCGACGACCCCCTGCTTAACTCTATGGACAATTTCATTGCCGCAATGACGCAGATGTTTGATGACCCGAACCGAGCTAATACTGCTGAGACGACGCTGCTGACCCTTCGGCAGGGGAAGCGTTCGGTGCTGGAGTATGCATTGGACTTCCGTAGATGGGCTTTAGACACCACCTGGAACGGGGCAGCCAAGCAGGCCATCTTCCGCAGGGGATTGTCTAAGGCAGTTAAGGATGAACTGGCACGCGGGGACTCGCCCGTGCTTCTTGGGGACTTCATCAATCACTGCATCCGCATTGACAATCGACTCTCCGAGCGCAGACAGGAGCGCTGGTCTGATCTACGGTTTAATAACACTGTTCCGTTCTCTTCTCCCTCCAGAGATGTCACCAGCAGGAGGAATCCCGAGCCCGAGCCCGAACCGATGCAGGTGGATGCCGTACGTAGAAATCCTCCTGATGCCCGCAAGGAGCATCGCTTTAAGGAAAACCTGTGCTTCTACTGTGGGGGGACCGGTCACTTCATCTCCGAGTGTCCAGTCAGGAGACGTAAGACGGCTGCAGCTATCATTGATTGTAACTCCGAGGCGGGGGAGTCCTGCGTCCTAGATCTGAACAATTCGGGGGGCAGAGACAATCAGCGAGACCTGGACTTTGCCGATATGAATTCGCTGGCATCTCTTCCATTGAACGCAGTGGTGATCTCGATGACATCCGTCGTTTCCTCCTACTCCGCTACTAAGAAGAATTCCCACTATTACCTATCCTTGAGGGTCTGCTTCCAGGGTCGGTGTGTCGAGAGCGCCGCCATGTTGGACTCCGGGGCCAGTGGGAACTTCATGGATATCGCGTTTGCAAGGAAGCATGGAATCAGGGCAGTGAAGAGGGAGTCGTCAGTCTTGATGGAGACAGTAGACGGGTCGCCACTTACATCTGGACCGGTAACCATGGAGACTGAGTCGGTGAAGGTATGCATTGGAGAGGAACATGTTTAACATTTGTCCTTTTTACTAATATCTTCTCCTCACTTCCCTATTATCCTGGGGTTACCTTGGCTCCAGGTTCAGAATCCTCGCATCAACTGGGAGACCAGGGAAGTGCAGTTCCCTCCAAGTTCTAACAGCAACCCCGCTATTCCTAAGGTCGCTGCTATCCCCAAGGTAGTAGCTACGACTGAGGGACAATTACCACCGGAGTATCAGGATCTGGCAGAGGTATGTGACAAGAAGAGGGCAGATATGTTACCTCCCCACCGGCCTTATGATTGCCCCATAGAACTGGTATCTGGGGCGGAGATCCCATTCGGGCGTATTTACCCTTTGTCTGGTCCTGAATTAAAGGCCTTGAAGGACTTCATCGACGAGAATCTCGCCAAGGGCTTCATCCGACCGTCTACTTCTCCTGCAGGTGCACCAATCTTCTTCGTGAAGAAAAAGGACGGGGGTCTGCGTCCTTGCATGGACTACCGTGATTTAAACAAGGTAACGGTCATGAATCGGTACCCGCTACCCTTAATCTCTGAACTACTGGAGAGGGTGAAGCAGGCTAAGATATTCACCAAACTGGATCTTCGGGGAGCCTACAATCTCGTGAGAATTCGGTCTGGAGATGAGTGGAAGACGGCCTTCCGCTGTCGTTATGGACACTTCGAGTCACGGGTCATGCCGTTCGGACTACGAAATGCTCCTGCAACCTTTCAGCATTTTGTTAATGACATTTTCCGAGATGTGCTTGATGTATTTATGGTTGTGTATCTCGATGACATTTTAATCTTTTCCAGTGATCTCGAGGAACATCGGCTCCACGTGAGGACAGTGCTGCAACGCCTGCTGCATAACCATCTTTACATCAAATTGGAGAAATGCGAGTTCCACAGGGCAACAGTGCAGTTCCTCGGTTATGTCATCTCTCCACAGGGTCTCCAGATGGACGATCAAAAGACCAGAGCGATCCAGGAGTGGCCAGCGCCAGGATCGGTGAAAGAAGTTCAGAGGTTTGTGGGATTCGCCAACTTCTATAGGCGCTTCATCCGTAACTTCTCTGAGATTGTGGCACCCATCACCCAACTGACTAAGAAGGGGGTACCGTTCCGGTGGACTCCGCAAGCCCAGGAGGCGTTCACACGGCTGAAGGACAAATTTGTGTTGGCTCCCATCTTAAGACATCCAGACCCAGACCTGAGCTTTACTCTTGAGGTGGACGCATCGGATGTCGCCATCGGCGCAGTATTGTCACAGAGAGGAGGTGAGAAGGCAGTTCTTCATCCTTGTGCCTTTCTTTCTCAGAAGCTATCCCCGGCGCAGAAGAACTATGACGTAGGGAACAAGGAGTTACTGGCGATTGTGACGGCATTCAAGGAGTGGAGACACTTGCTGCTGGGGTCCTCAACTCCGATTACAGTTCTTACCGACCACCGAAACTTGGAATTCATGCAGTCCGTAAGATGTTTGAACCCACGTCAGGCACGTTGGAGCTTGTTTCTAAACCAATTCAACTTCATCATCTCCTACAGGTCGGGGGCACGGAATGGTAAGGCAGATGCGCTATCTAGGATTGCTGCTCCTGAGGAAGTGATTGAGTCGTCTCCTAGTACTGTTGTGTCTCCCGCTCATTTCATCTCTGCAATCCATCATCAGGATCTTCTGTCTGAGATCAAAGCAGCATACGCAGCAGATCCGTTGCTAAGGCAACCTACCCCCGAAGTAAGCCTAAAATTCAGTGGAGGAGTGTGGTTACAGGAGAATCGGCTGTATGTACCAGAAGTGACAAGACTTGAAGTCCTCCGACTGATCCATGATTCTAAGATTGGGGGACATCGTGGAATAACGAAGACCCAAGAGTTCCTGGCTCGGTACTTCTGGTGGCCTTCGTACCGGAAGGACGTGGAGGGATACGTGTCATCCTGCGAGGTATGTGCTCGGTTCAAGACGCCTCGTGCGTCGCCTTCCGGGTTGTTACAACCCTTGCCTATACCATCTCGTCCCTGGAGATCCATCTCAATGGACTTTATTGTTGAACTACCGGTCTCCAAGGGTAAGAACACCATTCTAGTGGTCGTGGACCGCCTCACTAAGGCAGCACACTTTATCCCTTGCGCTGGATTACCCACAGCAAAACAGACTGCAGACTTGTTGATTCAAGAGGTGGTCCGTCTGCACGGGGTCCCGGATGAGGTGATCTCGGATCGTGGGATGCAGTTCACGTCTAGGTTCTGGAGGTGTTTCTGCGCGGCTCTGGATATTAGAGTAAGTCTGTCTTCGGCTTACCATCCACAGACCAATGGACAGACGGAACGTACGAATCAGACCCTGGAGCAGTACCTCCGTTGCTACTTAAGTCATCTGCAGGACGATTGGGTAGATCTGCTTCCCCTGGCAGAGTTCACATATAACAACTCGCAGCACTCCTCGACTAAGCAGTCACCGTTCTTTGCTAATCAGGGTTACCACCCAAGCATCTTGCCGCAGTTCCCCAAGGAGGCTGCAGTGCCTGCTGTGTCTGACCATCTTTCCTTCTTACAGCAGAATTTGGAAGCTCTAAAGACCACCTTGACGACAGCGCAGGAGAGGTATAAGAGAGCAGCAGATCGTACCAGGAGGCCGGCTCCGGTGTATAGGGTGGGAGATACGGTCTGGTTGTCTACCAAGAATCTGAGGGTGAGGGCACCGACTGTCAAGCTTGGACAGAAGTTTGTAGGGCCATACAAGATCGTGGCTCTAGTGAATTCGGTAGCGGTGCGTCTGAAATTGCCCCCTGCCTGGAAGGTTCACCCGGTGTTCCATGTTTCCCTACTAAAGCCAGTTGTACCAAATTCCTTCCCAGGGCGTACTTCCTCTCCTCCAGCTCCAGTGCTCGTTGATGGACATGAACAATATGTCGTGGAGAAGATTCTGGATTCACGGATCTTCAGAAGGAAGCTGCAATACCTGGTCAAGTGGCAAGGATACTCTGTCGAGGAGAATTCCTGGGAACCGGTGGAGAATATCTGTGCTCCGCGGCTGCTGGAGCAGTTTCATCTAAGGTACCCGGACAAGCCTGGTCGAAGATTGTCCGGAGGACATTCTTTAAGGGGGGAATAATGTAAGCATCGTTCCTATTCTGCTGTGTTCCGGACTTTGCCCTTACTGTTGCCCTTAAGCCTGGCTTCATTCGGCCATACTGGTTCCTGTGACATCACCGCCTGTTGGTCCCGCCCGCCGGGTTTAAATAGCTTTCCTGGACGTGACTACCTTGCTTGTATATCTCGTCCTGTACCTGATCTGCTAGCTGGGAGTTGCACGCTGTGCTACCTCCTTCCTTCCTTCTGAATCCACCTGGATTACCTGCTGCCTAACCGCCGCCTCCTGGACCTTCTGACGGTGTCTGCCTGAAGGCTCCTTCCAGCCCTGCCTCCACCGCTCACCGCTCCTACAGCACTCACGGTATGCGCTGAAGATCTTGACTGCTGTGTGCGTTTCACCTGAGAGACTTATCCCTGCTACCTTTACACATTCAGTATCAATTACCTAGTGACTTTCTCTGCCACTGCACTGTGCTCGAAGATTCCCCTCCCGCAAGGGAGAGGGCTAAGTGACTGTCCTTGCCTGCATTCTTAAGACTGTGTCTGCTTACATCTACATAGTGCTGGTGTGCAACTTGCTATCTACTGGACTGAGTTCTGCTGCTGTTACCACTGCTGTCATTGTCTGGCTCCGCCAGCACCTGTGCTGTTCTGTGCTGCTTGTTTAATACAAACTACTTTCACGTATACCTGTGTCTGTGACTCTATCATCTAGCCACTGTCTTCATAGAAACCTACTATACATCATTACACCAACACGTTTTATGATGAGCCGAATCAAACAAGCAAGGCAGAATAACAGAATTAATAAAACTTTATCACCCAAAGGAACCCCTCTATCCCACCCACAGGATATAGCAAACACATTTGCGGAATTTTACCATAAACTATACAACTTGAAACTCCAAACTTCACTATCTCAACCTAAAAACGTGGACATAGAAAATTTCCTATCAAATATTAACCTACCTAAATTAACCCAAGAGAATCTAGAGACACTAACATCGTCCTTTACCCAGGAAGAGATCGAGGTCACTATTAGAATATTAAAACTATTTAAATCCCCGGGCCTCGACGGTTTTGGGAACGACTATTATAAATCCTTCAACAAAATCCTATCCCCACACCTTTCAAAAATCTTCAACAAGGCCTCCACATCTGGTACATTTCCAGAGGAAATGCTAGAATCTACAATTATCCTAATCCCCAAACCCAATGCTGACTTAACGAGAGTAACCAATTACCGCCCATTTCACTCATCAACTCTGACCTGATGATATATTTGAAAATCCTATCTGACAGAATTAAAAATCTTCTTCCCAGCCTAATAGACAAAGACCAGATTGGATTTGTTAAAGGCCGACAGGCCACGGATGGGACTAGAAGAATAATCAACTCCATTAAACTAATCCAATCCTCAAAAAACCCCACCGTTATAGTGACCCTAGATGCCGAGAAGGCCTTCGACCACATAAATTGGGATTACCTAAGGCATTCGCTTAGGAAATATGGCTTCTCAGAAAACTTCATAACAACAATTATGGCCTTATATACAAAACCAAAAGCTAAGATTTACCTGAATAACCATTCCTCTAATCTGTTTCAGATATCTAATGGGACTAGACAGGGGTGCCCCCTATCACCACTTCTCTTTATTCTAGCGATTGAACCCCTGGCACAAATTATAAGGCAGAATAAGGCAATAAAAGGAATTGAAACCCCATCCCGTGAATTCAAGATCAGCCTTTTTGCTGATGATATGATTTTAACTCTAACAAATCCCCAAAAATCCCTCAAAGAATTGCAAAGTACCCTTAAGGCCTTCTCAGAAGTCTCTTTTTTTAAAATTAAGTAAAAAATTAAAAATCTTGCATTTCCATATGGATAAATCCCAAATTCACGAAATAAGCCAAAACTCAAAGTTAAGCTGGACAGACAATGAAATTGAATACTTAGGAATTACTATTACTAAGAACATTAACATTCTGATGCCCACCAATTTAAGGATTTTATCTGATACTATAGCTAGAGATCTCCATTCTTTTGAAAATCGGGACTTGTCATGGTGGGGAAGGAATTTGGTAACGAAAACCTTCATCCTTCCGAAGATACTATATATTTTTAGGACTCTTACCTTTAAAATATTGACCTCATACCTCATTAGTAGTGTTGAGCTTTCCGATACTGCAAATATCGGGTATCGGCCGATATTTGCTGTATCGGAATTCTGATGCCGAGTACCGATATTTTTACAATATCGGATACCGGAATCGGAAGTTCCCATAATGCAATGAGCCAGTGTTGTGGCTGTGATTGGCTGCTGAAATGATGTCATCATGATGCGCGGTCTGTGCGCATTATGATGCGTGGTCTGTGCGGGCCTGCCAGGGATCTGTGCTGGCCTGCCGGGGGTCTGTGCGGGCTGCCGGGGGTCTGTGTGGGCTGCCAGGGGTCTGTGCGGGCCTGCCGGGGGTCTGTACGGGCCTGCAGGGGATCTGTGCGGGCTGCCGTGGGTCTGTGCGGGCCTGCCGGGGGTCTGTGCGGGCCTGCCGGGGGTCTGTGCGGGCCTGCCAGGGGTCTGTGCCGGCTGCCGGGGGTCTGTGCAGGCCTGCGGGGGGTCTGTACGGGCCTGCCGGGGGTCTGTGCGGGCTGCTGGGGGTCTGTACGGGCCTGCCGGGGGTCTGTGTGGGCTGCCAGGGGTCTGTGCGGGCCTGCCGGGGGTTGTGTGTGTGTGCAGGCATCGTCCGAAGGGACTACTGTTATGATTGAGTCACCGTAGGAGGCAAAAACAAAAATGCTAGCTAAGTCCAGAAAACCAGAGAGGTTGGCAGCTATCGGATTGCAGACCCCTGATCCTATCACAACAACTAACAGTAGCCGTGGGGGGTTCCTACGAAGCCCTAGACCCCTCGATCACAGCCGGAGAATTAAATAGGCCTAATGAAAGAAAGGGGAAATCTAAACTGCCCCAGAGCAGACCCCAAAGCAATAGGCAGCCCCCAACATATAATGACGGTGAAGCAAGATGAAAACACTAACACAGACAGAAAGATAGACTGAGCAAAGACGGGGCCCAAACTACCTAGATAGGAAAGGACAGGAAGGCTGCTGTCTGCAATCCGTGAAAAACCCTATGAAAATGAGAGCCAACAGACTGACAGTAAAAAAGGCCCTGAAGACGCTAGGCTTCAAAAAAGCTATGTCAGTACTCAGGAATATTCTGAAGACAGAGCAACCGGCAAAAGGAGATTCAGCTCATCCCAGCAGGGAATGGCAGAATCCAGAAAAGCAAGGAAAACAAACACAAAACATAAATGCAAACAGGCAAAGCAGAAACTTAGCTTTAGGGAAGCAGGAATCAGACTGGTGTCCTAGAAGTCCACAGAGAAATCACCCGCAGGGCAGAAGGGCGTCGGCAGCCTTATATCCAGTCAGTGACTCCACTCAGCCAGTCATCCTCATTAGACTCAGGTGCCTGATAATCAGGCTCATTACCTTCCTTTACCAGAATAGGGAGTTCACCAGACCTCAGTGACGAAGGGGAAAATGAACTCACAACAGACTACAAGTCCCATCGGGCTATGCCTGCTACAATGACAGTGATTGACACATTAGCCAATGATGGGACAGTAGTAGTCCCATCATCCGGCTAATGTGCTGAATGTAAAAAATACATACTACATACTACATACATACTACATATATACAGCATTCATGCAACATGCATACCGCATATACTGTATACTACATTCATACAACATACATACATACATACTACAGTACATACTACATATATACTACATTCATACAACATACATACATACATACTACATTCATACAACATACATACATACATACTACATATATACTACATTCATACAACATACATACATACTACATATATACTACATTCATACAACATACATACATACTACATACTACATAAATACTACATTCATACAACATACATACATACTACATATATACTACATTCATACAACATACATACATACTACATATATACTACATGCATACTACATACATACTACATACATACTACATACATACTTCATATATACTACATTCATACAACATACATACAACATACATACTACATATATACTACATTCATACACCATACATACATACATACTACATGCTACATACATACTACATATATACTACATTCATACAACATACATACATAGTACATACAACATACATACTACATACATACAACATACATAAAACATGCTACAGACATACAACATACATACAACATACAATACATTCATACATATAGACATACAGTACATATAACATAGAGTACATAGAGTAGTATGTATGTATGTTGTATGAATGTAGTATGTATGTAGTATGTATGTTGTATGTATGTTTTTTTTTTTACATTCAACACATTAGCCGGATGATGGGACTACTACTGTCCCATCATTGGCTAATGTGTCAATCACTGTCATTGTAGCAGGCATAGCCCGATGGGACTTGTAGTCCCATCGGACGATGCCTGCACACACACAACCCCCGGCAGGCCCGCACAGACCCCCGACAGCCCGCACAGACCCCTGGCTGGCCCGCACAGACCCCCGGCAGGCCCGTACAGAACCCCAGCAGCCCATACAGACCCCCGGCAGGCCCGCACAGACCCTTGGCAGGCCCGCACAGACCCCCGGCAGGCCCGCACAGACCCCTGAGAGGCCCGTACAGACCCCGCCGCACACACAGGCACGCACAGTGTCCACCCACGCACCGCCCACACTCTTCCCACCACCCAAACTGGATGTACAAGTAAAGAAAGGGGTTCTTTTAATTTATTTCTGTCCCATTGACTTGAATGGGGTTTCCGGTATCGGAATCGGCGATACCCGATACTTTTTGGGTATCGGTCCGATCCAATCCGATCTGATACTTCACGATATCGGATGGTATCGCTCAACACTACTCACTAGTATTCAGACGGCAATCAATTCATTTATCTGGTTAAAAAAAAAAGCCAGATCCTCTACCAAATTGCTATATAAAAACTTGGAGGAATGGGGTTGCCTAACATTTCTGCATATTACCTGACAAACCTCATAAAACAAAGTGTTTACTGGTTATGCGATAACGATACACCGGCCTGGCTGGAACTAGAATACATGATAAATAATCATAGATCCCCGAAAGAACTTCTCTTCAAACTCCTGCTCAATAAAAAATTTAACACCCTAAATCATCCCATTTTTGAAGCAGCAATATACGCTTGGAAAGAATTATCTAAAAGCAAAAAGGGTATGAATAGAACTAAATTTCTTTTAAAGTGCCCAATATCCCTAGTGGTAAAAATACAAAACCTCGCTCTTAACCCCTTCTGGCCAGATCATAATATCAAAAGGATCAGAGACATTCATAATGGGAATAAATTTACCACTTTAGTGACTTGAAAAAGAACTTTAAACTCCCTGCATCCGCATTTATGCAATTTATACTCCTGAAAGACCAGATACAGAACTTCCTAAGCAGTAAACCTTTAATAACTGAAGCAACAATTAACCTGCTAGGGAATATTAAACACAAAATCTTCTGGAGCAACCAGAACATATATAAATGGTTCAATAACGATACGGAAATAACTAAGCTGCCATATATGGTTAAATGGGATAAGGAAATGAATACTTCACACACCACTGTACAATGGGAAAACGCTATTTACTATTCATATGGGGCTAGTATTTCCATGTCTCTGCAGGAGACATACTTCAAGACACTTACAAGATGGTATTACACCCCTGCACGAATGTCACACATAGATCCGAACAACTCCCATCTCTGCTGGAGAGGATGCGGCCACCATGGGAGCTTGCTTCATATGTTTTGGCAGTGCCCCAAAATTAAACACATTTGGACCCAAGCTGGCAAGTTGATAAACAAAATTTACAAGAGCAAAATCATTTTCACTCCGCAGCTAGCACTCCTGTCCCTAGGAATAGAAAATATAAATCCCTCTATGAGAGCAATTATAATCCATATATTTCTGATCATCAAAAATGAAATTGCCTACCACTGGAAAAGTCCAGATCCTCCTATCTTCTCTGACGTGATAAATAAAATAAATTTACACAAAACATATGAGTATAGGTTTGCTATTACCCATGATTATTTCAGCAATTATGCCAAGAAATGGGCGAAGTGGCTGGAAACTTATCCAACGCACTGAACTAGTTTATTAATGTGGACCAAACCAATTTCAAACCATCTGATTACATGTTTGTATGATTGTATGACTATGTGATTATATGTTTAATGCAGACACTATATAGAGCCTGTTCGGACCTTGTGGTCCTCTCCTTGTTATTACCCTTCCCCCTTCCTCCCCCCTTTTTCCCCCTTCCCCCTTCCCACTCCCCTCCTTTCTTATTTGTATTTAAATGCTCAATAAAAATTATTGGAAAAGAAAAACTCCTGTCTGGGCGCAAAACGTACAATTGACTGGAATAAATCGCTGACGCCATATCCGCAGTGAGCTTTAGAATTTTTACTCTTAAAAATTAAAAAAAAATACATTCTTTCCACAAAAAAATTGTTTTTACCCCGAATTTTTCATTTTCACAAGGGTAACAGGATAAAATGGATCATGGAGTATGTTGTGCCATTTACCCTAAGTACACCAATACCCATTATGTGGTGGAAAACTACTGTATTGGCACATTTGAAGAGCCCCTTTGACATGCCAAAAAAGCAGAAACTCTTAAGTGACCCCATTTTAGAAGCTACACCTCTGGACAAATTCATCTAGGAGTGTAGTGAGCATCTTTAAACTTCAGGCAATTCACAGAATTGTATAACTGTGGGCTGAGTGAATGGAAAATTACCATTTTAACCACTAAAATGTTGCCTTGGCCCCAAGGTTTTAATTTTCAAAAGGGTTATACGCTAAAACAAATAGTGCAATCTGTTACTCAATATGTTGTCCAAAAAAAAAAATACTTTTGAGGCACAGTGCAAGCTTCAGAAGGGAAGGAGCACCATATTGGAGTGCAGATTTTGTTGGAATGGTCTGAGGGTGCCATGTCACATTGACAGAGCCCCTGACATGGCAGAAAAGGAATTAATCTATGGGTGCAGTCAGAATTTTGACACATATGCCTCACAGTGTGTCAAAGGTTGTCATGAGTTTATACTCCCAGACCCTTCCGTCTCTCCGAGATTTGAAATTACCTTTCAATACAAGTAACCTCATGTCCATGGTGCTGTGATCTGGGATACAAAAATGTTTTGCCACAGGTAGATCCATTCTTTTTTTCTCTTATTGTGTGGCGATGAGAATTCATCTTTGTTCTCAGTTATTGCCCAGTCTCCCTCACATACAGACTCCCAGTTGGACACATGATGAGCTTTGACACACTCAGTGCAGGAATGAATGTGTCGCATGGATTTATGTCTTTTTACATCAATTAAGGAATTTGCTCCTATGCCTTTGTGGGGGCATCACAACACATAACCAGACCCCAATCAGAGAACTATAAAACTTTCATACTACTTATCTATGAACTGTTTCAATATTTATGGCCAAAACTGTCTATCACTCTCTCATAATGATAGTTCTGCTTCTCATCACTTGTCTTATGTGTAGCATTTGTCTGGTTAGGAAGGGCTAGGAAAGAGTAGTTGGGGGAGCTTCCTGGAGTTAGTCAATGTGAGCCGGGAGCAAGGACAGGACAGTCATGTCCAGGGGAACGTTCATGCAGAGGAGCCCAGCAGTCCAGGGCCTAAGAGTTGACAGTCACACAGTGGTGGAAGAATATCAGGGCAGCATAAGAATGGTAGCAGCTAACTTCGTGGGAACAACCCTAAACATCCGAGCCTATGGCCTGGTAAAGAATGGAAGAGTCATTTTTCGACTTCACCTTTGGGGAGGGATGCGGGCGGGGAACTCCTGAAGCGGGTTAGTCTGGAAGCTGCGGTACCGATAGATCCGGTGTGGAAATGTGATATTCCTGGAGAAGTGAGAGACAGTACAGGGAACAGAATGGTGATATTTTGCGAAGAATCTTGTGCTGTTTCTGTGACTAAACTGGACGAGCTGAGTAAAATTGTTTTGTTGAAGATGAACTTGGACTCTGACTATCATTGTGTGGTGCTAAAAGAAAAGGAGCCCCGGCAGTGTGGAATGGACTCTGACTTACAAGTGAGTAGACTACAGGCCCGGATTGATAATGTGCCCATCCAGGCATTTTCCCGCTGGGCCGCTGTCATGTGGGCCGCGGGCTGGCAGCGCCCGCTCATCTGGCCTCTTGCCAGCTGATGCGGCCACTAGCCTGACTGTTCTTCCTGCCTCCGGCCCGGTTATAGCTCCCAACCCATCCGGGACTTTTCTTTCCCGCACTGACTGCAGGGAGATAAGCCGCCACACCCCGCCCACGCACCCCATCCTCGCCCTCCAGAGACCCCCCTCCGCAGCCACTCACAGCATCGCTTGGCTGCTCTCCTCTGCAAACAGGACCTGTGATGAGGTCACAGGAGGGGAGGAGTCAGGGGGTCACATGATCAAGGGCCTTTGTCCAGACTCATCTGATGTGCGTACTGATCTGAAGGAAAAGATGGCAGAGCGGACCAGGATAGAGCTAGCCAAGATGGAAATGGCAGAGCGGACCAAAATAGAGCTAACCAAGATGGAGATGGCAGAGCGGAGAGAGGAGAGTCAGCGACCAGGGGGAGCTCTGGCCTCCGCCCAGGTATCTTCAGCAGTAAGCCACAAAAAAATCCAGTATAATGAATTTCGACAGTTGGGGGAGGCAGAGGAAGACATTGATGGCTTTCTGCAGGACTTTGAGCAGCAGTGTGCCCTTCATCAAGTGAAGCCAGAGGATTGGGTTCAGGTTCTGGGCAGCAAGCTGACAGGTCGGGCAGCGGACACCTATCGCATGGTACCTGATGAAAACTGCATGGACTATGAGCGGGTCAAAGAAGTGATCTTGGCCCGGTATGCGCTGACACCAGAAGCATACCGCCAAAAGTTCAGCGGACTTATAAAACAGGTAACAGATACCCATGCTGAATGGGCCTGTAATCTACAGTGATCACTGCTACAGTGGGTGCAAGGGAGCCAAGCAACCACTAAGGAGGACGTCCTCCAGCTCTTCTTGTTAGAGTGATTCTTTACTGGACTAAACCCCGAGACACAAGAATGGCTTTGGGACAGACGGCCAATGACTCTTGAGGAGGCCGCTCGTCTGGCCGATGAACATCATGGTGCCAGGAGGTCTCAGTTGCCAGGATCAAAGACTGTCACTAGGGGCCCTCCCATGGGTCTTGAGGCCCCTAAACCACAGAAGATTGTCAGGGGACCAGCTAAAACCCCAGCCTACCAGAGTCCCCCTGGGGCGTGATGCTACACCTGCCATCAGCTGGAGCACCTGCAAAGATAATGTCCCAACCGGACTCAGCGTACCCAGTTTCCAAAGGCGGGAACGGCTACCGTCAACCTGGCCGCTGTACACTACTACCAAGGCGAAGCTGATCCGACATTGGGGGCTAGGACTAATCCGGGGATGCAAGAGATGGCGGAAGTGCTGCATGAAGTAGACCACGTGCAGTCAGCCCGGGCAGATAACAACAACATCGACAGGCAGTGTGGGTTAATGGGAAACGTATGCAGGGACTAACAGATTCCGGAGCAACTTTGACCCTTTTGAAGCCTCATCTCGTCCGGGATCAAGAGAAGACGGACCGGACAGTGGCCGTCCATGTAGCCGGGGGAGCCATACATCGACTACCCACTGCCAGGATTCACCTGAACTGGGGAGTCGGGGATGGCCTTGTTGATGTCGGCCTGATGGAGGATTTGCCTGCGGATGTCTTGCTGGGAAATGACTTGGGGCCCATGTTGTCTGCATTCTCAGTCTCCCCTCTGGCTGAGACCTATCCTGTGACCACCCGGAGACAAGCTCGAGCTGTGGAGGCAGAATCACACTCAGTGGAGGCCCAGGTAAGACACCCCAGCCCTACACGTATTCCCATAGCCAGACACATTTCTTAGGCCACCACTGCTGAGTTTAACCCCTTAGTGACCGGGCGAATTTTTTAAATTCTGACCATTGTCACTTTATATGGTGAGAACTCTGGAAAGCTTCAACAAATCCCATTGATTTTGAGATTGATATTTCGTGGCACATTATAATTTATGATAATGGTAAACTTAGGTTGCTATGTTTCGTGCTTATTTATAAAAAATATCAGAAATTTGACAAAAATGTAAACAAAATTGCAATTTTCAAACTTTGAATGATTATCCCTTTAATCCAGATCATCATTCTACACAAAAACATTAATAACTAACATATCCCACATGTCAGCCTTACATCAGCACCATTTTTAAAATGCTAATTTATTTTGTTAGCCTTTTAGGAGGTTTAAAAATGTAGCAGCAATTTTTCATTTTTTCCAGGAAATTTACAAAAGTTATTTTTTTGAGCGACCTATCAATGTTTGAAGTGACTATTGGGGTGCTATATATTGGGAAACCCCAAACGTGATACCATTTTAAAAACGGCACCACCTGGCACATTGAAAACTGCTGTCATGTAGTTTATTAATCCTTGAGGTGATTTTCAGGAATTAATGCAAAGTGGTATAGCAGGAATGAAAAAGTGTTCATTTACCACCTAAATGTTGGTAACTTCTGAACAGACCGCTAGAGCCGGGAGACTCTATGGCCGCTATTTGGCCATGAACTGCTATGGCAAACATCAGGACCTCACAATCATGATCTCGGTGTGTCAATTAGATTAAAGCGGAAGCCCCCACAATCTACTAACCATTTTTTTTATGTAGTCACTTTTGACAGCAACTAAGGTGTTAAAGAGATATGGATGGTGTCAACACTGATCGTTTGTGATACAGCAAGTTGTCAGCTATAGTGTACTGCCGACAGCTGGTGGATAGTCACCTGTATGGGGATGCTATTCTCTTATATCTGAGGTCAGTTAAAAGACGTATTGGCTGTCACTAAGGGGTTAAAAGGGAGGTACTTGAGGATCCCTCATTACAGGGGTATCGTGGGAAGGCACAGGAGGGGAGAGGAGTACTGGAAGGGGAACAGTTTGTATGGCAGCAGCGCCACACAGGGACGAGCCCCACTATAAAACAACAGCTGGTAGTGCCCAAGAAGTATAGGCAGGAGCTACTGCGAATCTCTCATGACATACCCTTGGCCGGGCACCTCGGCGTCAGTCGCACCAGGCATCGTCTGACACAAAACTTCTTTTGGCCGGGGGTAACCTATGATGTTCGTCAGTACTGCCAGACCTGTGACAGTTGCCAGCGCATTGGCAAGAGGGGAGATCGCTGCAAGGCCAAATTAAACCCCCTCCCCATTGTGGAGGAGCCATTTAGCCGAGTAGTGGTCGATCTGATAGGGCCGTTAGCCAAACCCAGACCGTCAGGGAAAAAGTATATATTGACAGTGGTAGATTATGCCACAAGGTATCCAGAGGCGGTTGCATTATCTAACATACTGGCAGAGACGGTGGCGGCTGCCCTGCTCCAGGTTTTCTCACGGGTTGGATTTCCCCGGGAGGTTATCTCGGACCAGGGTACCCAGTTTACAGCATAGGTGACCAACCAACTGTGAAAGCTGTGCGGCGTAAAGTCCATTAGAAGCGCCCCGTACCACCCACAAACCAATGGGTTGTGTGAACGTTTTAACGGAACATTAAATTAACTCATTGGGACTTTTAGCAGGACCTACAGGGACTGGGAGAAATTCTTGCCACACCTCCTGTTTGCCTATCGGGAGGTGCCCCAAGAATCCACGGGGTTCTCCCCGTTTGAACTGTTATACAGCAGGCGAGTAAGGGGACCCCTAGACTTAGTGCGAGAACATTGGGAAGGGGAGGGAACCATAGAAGGGATGCCTATTGTGCCCTATGTGCTGGAATTCTTGGACCGCCTACAGGAGCTGACTCAGGCTGTACGTGGGAACATGCAGGCAGCCCAATGGCGCCAGCGCATGTGGTACGATCGAAGGGCCAGAGAACGCACCTTTGAGATAGGACAGAAGGTCCTGGTGTTAGAACCAACTAGGCAGAACAAGTTCAAAGCTGCATGGCAGGGGCCCTACCAGGTAGTGGGGAAAATAGCCGACACCACCTACAATGTCGCCGATTGTGACGACCCCAGGGTTATCCGCGTGTTCCATGTGAATATGCTGAAGCCCTACCGGGAGCGCCCTGAAGAGGTAGTGGCCATCTGTGCACCCGAAGCAGAGGATTTAGCAGGACTCCCCTTGCCTGATGTCTTAGGCCGGTTTCACGTTTGCGTTTAGGGCCGCAGCGTCGGCCTGCGCACTGCCGCCGCTAAGCCCCGCCCCCTGCCGCGCCTCCGCTGTAGCTCCGCCTCCGGGCTCATGACGCTGCATGCGTCATGCGTCCCCTATCTTTATCACTAAGGACGCAGGCCGTGCGCAGTATGCGTCCTTTTGATTGTGTGCCGAGCGCAACCAAATTGCAACAGGTTGCGTTTGGCGCTGGTCGGCGCACCGTCAAAAGGACGCAGGCGCCGCCAAAACACATACTGCGCACGGCCTGCGTCCTCAGTGATAAAGATAGGGAATGCATGACGCATGCAGCGTCATGCGCCCGGAGGCGGAGCTACCTGCGGAGGCGCGGCAGGGAGCGGGGCTTAGCGGCGGCCGTGCGCAGACCAATGCTGCGACCCTAAACGCAAATGTGAAACTGGCCTTAGGGGAGAGGACTCAGTCTAAAACATGGAACCAGGTACACTTGGGAGAAAACCTAGGGCCCCAGGAGAGACAGCATGTGGAGGTGTTGTTGAGGCAGCGACAAAGGATGTTTTCAGAGAGACCGGGGTAGACCCGACTGGCACAACACAAGGTTGAGACCCAGGATCAGACCCCCCTGAGACAACCCCCCTTCCGCGTCCCTGAGTCTGTATGAGAAGGGATGCGACAAGAGATACAAGAGATGTTGCGTTTAGGGGTCATTTAAGAGTCAGATAGTCCCTGGGCATCCCACGTAGCGTTAGTACCCAAGAAGGATGGGACTACCCGGTTTTATGTAGACTATCGCAAGCTAAATGAGAAAACAGTGACGGATGCGTATCCCATGCCACGTGTGGATGAGTTGTTAGACCGGCTGGCGGGGGCAAAGTATTTGACCACCATCGATCTATGCAAAGGCTATTGGCAGATCCCCCTAAGTCCTGACGCTATTTCCAAGTCTGCATTTGTCACCCCGTTCGGCTTATTCCAGTTTCGAGTTATGCCATTCGGGATGAAGAATGCCCCGCGACCTTCCAGAGGCTGGCTGAAAGGCTTCTGGATGGTCTCCAGGAATATGCTTGTGCCTACCTGGATGACATCGCCATCTACAGCGCGACATGGGATGAGCATCTAAATCACCTAGAGACAGTATTGGACAGGATCCACAAGGCTGGAATCACCTTGAACCCCAACAAGTGTCACGTGGGCAAAGCAGAGGTTCAGTATTTAGGACATTGGGTGGGAAGTGGGAAACAGCGACCAGAACCAGCCAAGATTGAGGCCACAGCCAAATGGCCCACCCCACGCACTAAAACCCAGGTCATGACGTTTCTAGGGACAGCAGGGTATTATAGGAAATATGTCCCCAATTTCAGCAGCATAGCCAAGCGCCTCGCTGATCTGACCCATAAGAACCTCCCCGCCAAGTAACCTGGACCCCCGAGTGTGAGGAAGCCTTCCGCCAGCTAAAGGACGCCCTTACAAATACCCCGGTATTGGCCGCACCCGATCCAACTAAACATTTCCTTGTTCACACAGACGCTTCTATGTTTGGACTGGGGGCAGTGCTGAGCCAAGTCGGGCCGGACGGTCAAGACCACCCGGTAGCTTACCTGAGTCGGAAACTACTGCCCCGCGAAGTAAGCTTTGCGGCCATCGAGAAGGAGTGTCTGGCAGTAGTATGGGCACTCAAGAAGTTACAACCATATTTGTATGGAAGACAGTTTTCCCTCCTAACGGACCATAATCCCCTAGTGTGGCTTAATCGGGTTTCTGGAGACAACTCCAGATTACTGCGGTGGAGTTTAGCCCTACAACCTCTAGACTTCACCATCCGCTACAGACCCAGCAAACAAAATGGTAATGCCGATGGACTAAGTCGACAAACGGAACTTGTACCAACCCCATAGACTTCGGTCATCCCCAAGCCAATCTGTTAAGGATCAGACTGTGTATGCCGATCACATCACGGAAAAGGGGGAGCCGTGTTACAGAACCCCCCAGCACCCCAAATAGGAGATGCATGTATGATAGGTGCAATGTGAGATCAATACCCCTAATGCAGCAACCAACCGGCTGCGATCCCTGGGCAGAGGAAACAAGATATCCTACTTCTGACCTCCCCCACCTTTGTAAATCCTACGATAAATGATTGGGGGTCGCCGGCCACCTACGGCTATTGTAATGTACGTCTGGCATCTTAATTGGAGCCTATTATCTACTGGCCCGCCACATATTGATTGTCCTGTCCTCTGTATGTATATATATTCTGAGACCAGTGAGTAAAATGTTGTCACACTGGAAATACGTGGAGAAGCAGTGATCTTTTATATGTTCCCATGTTACAAAGCCTTTCGAGCCAGCGTCCTTCATCCAGAAGTGAGGAAAAGCAGAGTGGACCTCCTGAAACACGGGGTGGTAATGTAAGAGGTATTACAGCACAGAAGACCCCGTTACATCAGCCCCAGCACCTGTATATACTTCAGCCCCCCGGACCATATATACACCAGCCCCAGCACCCGTATATACATATGTATATACAGTAGTCTCAAAGTGATATATATTCAGCAGTATGTAACATAATATAGTATAATACTGTCAATTATAATGTAGAGTTGTGTGTGTATAGTGTAGAGCTGTTCATATAGTATTTTGCTGTGTATATAGTATATAGTGTGGAATCCACACTATATACACTGGCTCATCTCTACACTATACAGTATATACACAGCTCCACTCTATATTCCTTACCAGAGTATATATTGTGGAGCTATGTACATTGTGTATACTCCTTCTGTCCTGTATACATGGTGTAAATATAAGTATCTGCTCTAAGTGTGTGTATCTATGAAAATAGAAAGCGCGCCTATGAATTGTGCAAAGTGGCGGACTCTTTCTTAGCCCATGTGACAAAGTTTTGGATCTATAACAGATCATTTCTCTGCTATGGAATTGAAATATTACCACATGGGCTAATAAAGAGTCCTCCACTTTTCTCTTACTTAATCGCTGTGCTGATTATTTTCTTTTTATAAATGCCTTTGATTTAAGGATGTGTCCTAAAAGCATTTCACCTACTGCTTAATATTTGGTGGTGCTCAATTATGACACATATCAAGGCTGACATCATCACCCGGCAAAAGCGGGCAAGTGCCGTCGGGGACTTGGCATGCTATGGGGCTCGTAAGTAGTGCGGCTCCGGTGCCAGCGCCGACACAGTTGAAAACAATGATGAGTGAGGGAGCTGTCATGATCCAGGTTGGATATGACAGAGAAAATGCACAAGTAACCTTTTTTTTCTGTGAGCTGTTTGCTTAGGGTTGGTTTTGCCCCCGTGGCCATTAAGGGTTATTACACAGTGGTGTCTTTTTCCTAGTTTTGCCCCCGGTGGCCATTAGGGTCATTGCACTTTTGTAGTTTCAGTTTAGTTTGCCCCCGGTGGAGGTGTCATTGCACTCTGTTTCTTTAGTTAAGTGCACATGATTAGATTGCAGGTGTGATTGCTGGCTCTGCTATAAAAGAGTCACAGGTGTTGCAATCAGCGTTGGTGATAGTCCTCAGTTACAAGCAAGCCTGGGTTAAGGATAGAGCTGAAGGAGAGTCCCGGGCAGCTGAGTGAGAGTCCTGGAGTGGCAGCTATGGTGTCTGCGAGGAGGGCTGGCATGGCTTGGTGGAGTTGCAGCTATGGTGTCAGCAAGGAGTTCTTGCATGGCTTGGTGGAGTGGCAGCTATGGTGTAGAGCTGCACTCATGATGCTGGACTCGGTTGCTGGAAAGCTGGACTCAAGATGCTGGACTCTTTTGCTGGAAAGCTGGACTCATATGCTGGACTCTGTTTCTGGACAGCTGCATGCAGGTGGTGGACTCTGTTTGCTCCAAGGCTGCACTATGGTGCTGGATCTGGTCAGAGGAAAAGGTGCACGCAGGTGGTGGGCTCTGTTGCTGGGAGCGTAAGCAACAGAGCAAAGCTAAGTGGTGTTTCCCTGTTTTGTCTCTTTTCCTTATGTGTGTTTTAGTGCAGTGGTGGGATTAGTTTCCACACCGACCAATTCCCTAGTGAGGGTTTAGGTGCAGGGCGAGTCAGGGTTTTTAGGTTCCTGATCGGCGCCCGGTGCGGAACCGGCCTAGGGAACGTTAGGAATGTAGAGACACTGACTCGGGAGTGCAGGAGGTCTCCACGTCCCCGTTCCCTATCGCAGGGCCACCATTGTTATTGTTACCCATGTTTTCCCTTTTATTGTTTAAAGTAAATTTGCCTTACTGGAGGCGGGGTTTCAACACATACGTGTATTTCCGAAATTCGCCTGTTGGAGGCGGCGCATCCAGCTGCACGTTTTATTATTTAAATTCGCCCAACTGGAGGCGGTGTATCCAGGGTAACACGTGTCATCTAAATCCGTCTGGAGGCGCTGTGTCCAGCCACGCGTGACCATGACAGGAGCCATCTGCTGATGCTCCCTCTTTCATCATTCCCCCTCTGAGCTCTGTGACGTCTTAGTGCAGAGGGTGCAATGGCATCACTACAGCGAATCATCTGTGCCAAGCAGTGCAGAGGATCAGAATACACTGAGGAGACCAGAGCAGTGGGGACAGGGAGAAGTATTATATGGGGCCCATTATACTGTATGAAGTAATATATGGGGCCAATTATACTGTATAAAGTAATATATGGGCCCATTATACTGTTTGAAGTAATATACAGTATGAGGGCCCATTATACTGTATGGACCATTATATGGGGCCCATAAAACTGTATGCAGTAATGTATGGGGCCCATAATAGTGTATGGAGCATTATATGGGCTCATTGTACCATATGGAGGAATATGTGGGGTCCATTGTACTGTATGGAGCAATATATGGGGCCATTATAGTGTATGGAGCATTATGTGTTGCCCATAATACTGTATGTAGGACTATGTTGTGCCCATAATACTGTATGAAAGACTATATGGTGCCCATAATACTGTATGAAGGACTATGTTGTGCCCACAATACTATATGGAGGACTATGTGGTGCCCATAATACTGTATGAAGGACTATGTTGTGCCCATAATACTGTATGGAGGACTATGTGATGCCCATAATACTGTATGTAGGACTATGTGCTGCCCATAATACTATGAAGGACTATGTCGTGCCCATAATGCTGTATGGAGGACTATGTGGTGCCCATAATACTCTATGGAGGACTATATGGTGCCCATAATACTGCATGGAGGTCTATGAGGTGCCTATAATACTATATGGAGGACTATGTGGGGCCCATAATACTGTATAGAGGACTATGTGGTACCATTAACAATGTATGGAGGACTATGTGGTGCCCATAATACTGTATGGAGGACTATGTGGTGCCCATAATACTGTATGGAGGGTTATCCAAATTCGGAAGTTCTCCCCTATCTTTTGGATAGGGGATGACTTTCTGTTTGTTGTGGATCTGACCGCTGGGACCCCCATGATCCTAGGAAATGTAGCTTTGAAGAGCACCATGTAAATGGAGCTGTGGTCCAATCATACGCACTGTGACGCCATTAACATGTGGCTCTTTAAATAACTCCTTTAATAGAGTGATGAGGGGACGACAAAGTATAGAAAAAATTCACTGATCGGGGTGAGGAGTGCTATAGTTTGTGGGCTGGTGGGGTTTGTGTGGCAGGGCTGCTTTTTTGTCCCAGTCCGGCCCTGGTAGACTACAATGTGTTAATGTGGTGGAGGGCCAGGGAGTGCCAGTACTGCCTTCATTAGCCACGACTACCCTCTGGTCTCCGTTTCACACTCACAATCGCCAGGACGTACCGATATGAGAAGGGTTAAATTTGGTTTTAAGTTCTACTCTGGGCTGTTTAGACAAAAAGTCATGTTTGACTATCAGAACCATGGACAGGGATTTTGAATAGAAGTTCAAATTTTGCTGAGGATAGGTTCACAGGAGCATATAAAAAAATCGTTCAGACTTTATCTAAAAAATGTGTTGTCTGTATGCAGTCCTCATGCAAAACTTTTTTTGCAATTCCACAACACTTGCAATTTTTTTTTTTTACAATTTTCCAGTGCATTATATGTCAAGGTCAATGGTGTCATTCAAAAGTACAACTCGTTCTGCAAAAAACAAGCCCTCACATGGCTATATTGACGGAAAAATGAAAAAGTTGTGACTCTGGGAAGAAGGGAAGCAAAAAACAGAAATGCAAAAATGGAAAAATCCAAGGTGGTGAAGGGCTTACTTGTAAGAAAGGGCTTTCAATTGTACAATGTTTGCATTTGCAAGGGACCTGTCTTCCTATGTACCGGACTTGTAAAATAAGGTTCATTTTCTTTTATAAAATAAATGGCTATAGATGAGCACAGTGAAGCACTTGGTTTTATATAATGATGTTAGAAATGTCTCTATTGCTAGAGACGGTAAAAGGATTAATGGGGAGGGAGACGGCTCTGTGCAATGACAAGTCACACACATGTGCAGCAGTAAGAGCAGTGTATACCCCCTCCTCTCTCCCAGAGTCCTTGGCACTGCACACATGACGTCAGCGCAGCTCTGACACTGCACTGCCTTCTGCCATCTGCTCCTGGAGCCTGAAGAACCCTGCAGGATGGGAGCCCCAGAACACTGGAGCTGTGACCTGAGCCTTCTGCTGTCCCTCATAGTCATAGTGTCCGCTGTCAGTGCAGGGGACCCTTTAGACAGCCAGCTAGGAGACATCACCTCCTGCAGCCAGCAGTGCCAGCTCGCCTTCAAGCTGAAGAGCACCTCTGAAGTAAGCGCCATAATGTATCATGTCTGTCTATGTATCATGTATTTATTTATGCTCTATCTCATATCTATCCACTGTACGTTATATCTGTAATTTGCATGTAACCCCTTCTCATGTACAGCACCATGGAATCAATGGTGCTATATAAATAAACAATAATAATATCCATCCGTCTAACATATATGTATATTTGCTGATGACGTAGGAGCCCAAAAGTAAATACATCTAGAAATCTATTTTCCTGATTATGCTCCCACTCGGGCATCACTATGAAATCCGACAGCTTATAGCCGTCCTTTTTCCACAATGCATCCTCCACCCATGCAGTTGGATTTAACCGCTAGCATGCCATTTATACATAAGATGGTGTGCACAGACAAGTGACGGTTTGCCCTAGGCAGGTGGTTAGTGCTGACAGCTTACTACTAGCTTGCTACAATATAGGTTGCTTCTTGTCATTTCTGTCATTCTCCACGTTCTCATGTTCCCAGAGGGTGCTGAATTATGCATCCCTAGTGTGAATGTAGTGAATGTCATGGCTGCTCTGGAACATTACTAACGCTCCCACAGAAAGTACATTCAGGCAATACAGTGATGGGTCAGATACATACCTGAACAACAATTATGTGGCAAAATTAAGACAAAATGCTTGGAGATTAGTCATGAAATGAAGGACCATATAATGATTAGATTTTCCTGTAGTTTATTACTAGAAGTAATTACGAAAATAAAATGATTTCATGATAAATACTATCCTACATAGAAAACATATGCACCGAATGCAGGCACAGCTGGAAATGTATTTATGTGGCTGCATTGCTCTAAGCCATTGTGCATACAGTAATGCTTGGCTCATGTATATCCTGGGCCATAACAATTTGATGTCTTTCAGCAGCCATTTCTAGGTGGATTAGTTTCTTTTGTATGCATCAGAGTGAATGGCAAAGATGAGAGTCTTAGGGTACGTCTCCACGCTGCGCACTGGCAGCGCTTTGGATGCAGCGGAAACCCCGCTCTGCCCAATGCGCCACCCCCTGTTGTACGCACAGTGATTCCAGATATGTTCATTGAACACATGCGGAATCACTGCATCGTATCCATAGACTGGGTTATTTATCTTGCAGAGACGGAGCGTCTCCACAAGATAAATAGTCATGCTGCGGTCTATAAAGACGCGCCTCATGTCCGGATACGCAGGTCTGCCACCTGCATGATTGTACGCATAGTGGAGACGGGATTTCATAAAATCACCTCCACTATGCTGTAACTTCTGGACCCTGCCGATTGGACGCTGCGGCTGTACGCAGCTTCCAATCCACAGCAAATACTGAAGTATAACGCCACGTGGAAACATGCCCTTACTGTTAGTAATTTCCCCATATGTTTAAGGTTTGTCACAGAACAGTGGGTATACTAATATACAGAGCAATATATGGCTAGTGATCTGCAATACTTCCTAATATACAGTACTGTGCAAAGTGGAAAAAAAATTCTGTAAAGCAAGAATTGTTCCAAAAATAAAATTTAATAGTTTGTTTTCATCAGTTAACAAAGTGTAATGTTTATGGACAAAAGAGAAATCTAAATCAAAACAATATTTGGCGTGACGACTCATTGACAGCACAATTGTACATAGTTTTTGAAGGAACTCGACAAAGGTAATTCCAAACATCTTGGAGAACTAATCACAAATCTTCAGTAGATGTAAAATTGTGCCTCTTCATGTAATCCCACACAAAGTCAATGATGTTGAGATTAGGCCTTATCATCACTTCCAGGACTTGTTTTTTTTTTTTAAGATAGTTATACTGTCCTCATACACGTTAGCAGGGTGTGCAATGAGACATGTAGCTAAACCCCCCGTCTTCTTTAAGAAAAGAGGCTGTAAAATTGTAACCTTCTTTTATTGATTGCAGATGTGACAGGAAAGGGGGAAACTATAGAATGCAATAACAGGAGCATTTCAGAATATATAACTGCACAGAACATGAAACACAAATAGTCTGCAATACACAGGTAACATGAGGTAATATACAAACTGATGATTACCTACTTAGTACAACAAATGTATTGATAAACACAGGATTATAACACCTAGATAGTGCTTACCAACTATGCTTAGAGCAGGCTGTTTAAGGAGCATGAAGAAAACGAATGGTGTAGTTTCTAAGACACATGGAGGAATAATGGCTGCTGTTCCCTTCATAGTGTCATAAATAAGACCATGATGCAACAGGAACAATCCCACAATGCCCTAGGAACTTCCCACAAGACATTGCAAATTAAACTAGGATCTATGCATTAAACGGCCAGCAGGTGGTGCACCTTACAATATGAAATATATGAAGGATTAATATACACAAAAATACCATGTCTGTAATAATCGGAGACATAAAAAAATGACTAGACTTTCTAGACAGCAATTATATGGCTGGACAGAACACTCCCCGCTTGACGTCAGCCGACGTCACTATTGTGTTTATTGGACGAGAACAGCAGAACAAGTTCCCCTACTGGCCTGAGGAACAATTTAGTCTCGCCTTGCTTTCCTATTTTTACTTCCACCTTACGTACGATTCCATCCTTACTTTGGAATGTCTGGGTAATGAGACCTAATGGCCATTCATTTCTCCGAGACTGACAGTCTTTCATTAGTACTATATCGCCAGGCTGGAGGTTAAGCTTGCTAGTTTGCCACTTTCTCCTCTGTTGCAGAGTAGGCAGGTACTGTTTTTTCCACTTGTCCCAAAAGGCAATGGAGAGACTCTGTACTTGTCTCCATCGACTCCTGTAACAGTCTTTAACATTAAATTCTCCAGGTGGAGAGCAATTAGGGTCGGTCTTCTGTGTTAGCAGCAGGGCTGGGGAGAGAACAGTTGGGTCATCAGGATCACTGGAAATTGGAGTCAACGGTCTGGCGTTTATGATGGGTGACACTTAGGCCATGAATGTTGTCAAGCTTTCGTGTGTCAGCCTTGGAGATCCTTCCTGTAAGAAAATTGAATCGAGGATTCTCCTTGTGACACCTAGCATTCTCTCCCATACACCTCCCATGTGTGAAGAATGTGGTGGGTTAAAAGTCCAAGTAAACCCATGTACACTTAGGTATTTTTCTACGTCCTTCATATCCAAGTTGGAAGAGAGTTGCAGTTCTCTTGCTGCTCTGACAAAGTTCGTGCCTCGGTCTGAAGAATATGTTTGACGGGTCCTCTGATGGCAATGAAACGCCGGAGAGCATTTATGAAGCATGAAGTGTCCATAGATTCAATTACCTCTATGTGGACGGCTCTAATGGATAGACAAGTGAACCTAATCGCCCATCGTTTCCCATTTGCGTGGCCTCCTCTGGTTTGTCAGACAACCACAGACCAAGGACCAAACACATTTAGACCGATGTTGGTGAAAGGTGGATCTGTGCTAAATCGGTCATATGGAAGATCTGCCATCTTCAGAATCTGTGACATACCACAAAGTTTCTTGCAAGTAACACAGTTAAAGATGAATCTGCACACACATCTCTTAGCTCCAACTATCCACAGACCAGATGTTCTTAAGGCTCCCTCTGTGAACATACGACCTTGGTGTTTTGTCCGCTCGTGATAATGTTGAACAAGCAGAGTAACTATGTGATGTTGTCCAGGAACTATAACGGAATGTTTCTCTGCAGAACCTATTTTTGCCTCTTTTAGGCGTCCTCCTATTCTTAAGAGACGGTCTCCATCCATGACTGGGTCGAGTTTCCTCAGAACACTATCTTTTGGTATTGGTCTTTGATTGGTTGCACAGTCGATTTCTTTGGCGTAGTTTTCCTGTTGTACAGCTCAGATAATTATATTCTTTGACTGCTCTAGATCGAGATCTGTGTGGACATGTTTACAATGATGCCAACCTGTGCAGCTTTCCTTTTTTGTTGGTGAGGTTGTCTTGTACGACTGAGCTATGTGGGTCAGGCAGGCAATGGCACGAACAAGCAAATTCCAAGTAGAGAACCTACTGAATCGCTGGGATCCCAGGTGGCGTTTCAAAGTTTCTGTATGTAACGCAGCCACTTGAGGGCGAATTTCAACGTCAGCATGTGGATTTACTAGTTCAAACAAGGCCGTTTCTGTCATGTTGGGCAATGGTCTATACAAAAACTCTGGGCCTGTAAACCAAATCGTGTCTTTGAGGCGATTGGCAGCAACAAATCGGGTAGCCTGGTCCGCAGGGTTGAGATGTGTAGGCACATATTTCCATTGTTCAGGTGAGGTAGACCTTCGAATTCTGAGCATTCTGTTGCTAACATAGACATAGAAGCGTCTCACTTCATTATGGATGTACCCAAGTACTATCCTGCTGTCAGTGTAGAACTCAAAGTCTTTAATTTCTAGATTCATTTCCATAGCAACGAGTTCTGCCAACTCGACTGCTAACTGAGCGGCACAAAGTTCCAGGCGTGGTACGGTGTGTTCACGGAGCGGTGTTAGTTTTGCTCTGCTCATGACAAACCCTACATGGCATTGTTGACTAGTATCTATCGTCTTCAAATAAGCTACCGCAGCAATCACTTTGATTGAAGCAACGGAGAACACACAAAGGGTTTGTGTCTCTATCTCGGTACTAGGTACAGACACATACGAGCGTGTTATATGAAGACTTGATAAGGCTGTGAGGGAATTTCTCCAGGCCATCCACTTGGTTTTCTCTTTTGTGGGAAGAGGAGTATCCCAGTTCGTCACCTCTCTAGTGAACTCTCTTAACATAGCCTTGCCCTTGATGACTACAGGAGCTACAAACCCCAGTGGGTCATACAAACTGCTTATGGTAGACAGTACTCCTCTGCGACTAAAGGGTTTATCTTCTCTGTTAACCTGGAAGGTGAAGGTATCAGCTTTTATGTCCCATAGTAGGCCGAGGCTCCGCTACATCAGTGGGGAGTCTATGCCTAGATCTAAATTCTTCAAGACATTTGAATGATCCTCAGGAGGGAAGGCTTCCATCACTTCCTTGCTGTTAGAAGCGATCTTGTGCAACCTCAGGTTAGATACAGCGAGCATGTCTTTGGCTCTTTTCAGAAGACTAATCGCGGTCTCATTTGTTGGCATCGATTTCAAACAGTCATCCACATAGAAATCTTTCTCTATAAACAGTCTGGCATCTGTTCCGTACGTCTTCTTTAAGAAAAGAGGCTGTAAAATTGTAACCTTCTTTTATTGATTGCAGATGTGACAGGAAAGGGTGAAACTATAGAATGCAATAACAGGAGCAATTCAGAATATATAACTGCACAGAGCATGAAACACAAATAGTCTGCAATACACAGGTAACATGAGGTAATATACAAACTGATGATTACCTACTTAGTACAACAAACATATTGATAAACACAGGATTATAACACCTAGATAGTGCTTACCAACTATGCTTAGAGCAGGCTGTTTAAGGAGCATGAAGAACACGAATGGTGTAGTTTCTCCTAAGACACATGGAGGAATAATGGCTGCTGTTCCCATCACAGTGTCATAAATAAGGCCATGATGCAACAGGAACAATCCCACAATGCCCTAGGAACTTCCCACAAGACATTGCAAATTAAACTAGGATCTATGCATTAAACGGCCAGCAGGTAGTGCTGTTACCTTACAATATGAAATATATGAAGGATTAATACACACAAAAATACAATGTCTGTAATAATCGGAGACATAAAAAAATGACTACACTTTCTAGACAGCAATTATATGGCTGGACAGAGCAATAGTTGTTAATAGACATTGCCTTTTTGTTTGGGGTCGTTGTCCTGTTGCAGAATACATTTGGAGTCAATCAGATGCCTCCCTCATGGTATGGCATGATGGATATGAATCTGCCTCTATTTCTCATCATTAAGGACTCCATTAATCCTGATTAAATCCCCAACTCCATTTACTGGAATTCAGCTTCAAATTTGCTCTGTTGCCTGCTGACATTCATGATTGCACCATTCTTCAGCCCTTTAGCAAACAAACTGCATTATGTTATGGAAACATATTTCACATCTTGACTCATCAGTTCAGAGCAGCTGCTGACAATTTTGCAGAGTTGCTATGTTTTTGTGCATTGTTGTGTCACTTTACCTTGTTTCCGTGTGGGAGCTATGGCTTTTGGCTGCAATTCTTCCATGTGAGACCAATCCTGGCCAGACTTCTTTGAATAATAGATGGGTGTAGCTGGGTGCCTCTGGTTACTGCTAGTTTTGAGCTGGTGGCACTGTTGGACAGCTTCCAGTTTCAAAGAGAAATAAGCATGATGCCTTTCACCGGCTGCCCTAAATTTCCTTTGCATCTGATTGGCTCCAAATTTGTTCTGCACCTTGATAACTAGCCCAAACATGCATCCATTAAGAACTATCTTCAGTGTAAAAAAGAACAGGGAGTTGTGAAAGTGATGATACGACCCGCACAGAGCCTTGATCTCACTAGTCTGTCAGGGAGTACATGAAGAGACTTTAGGTTTTGTGTAAGCCAACATTCACAGATCTGTGTTTAGTTCTCCAAGATGTTTGGACCAAGCCCCTACTAAGTTTCTTCAAAAACTATGTGCTAGTATCCTTAGAAAATGTGAGACTATTTTGAAGGCAAAGGTAATCACAAAAAATAGCATTTTAATTTAGATTTCTCTTGAGGTGTGTATGTGGGGCCTCCACTCCATTACTTCTCTACTTGGACTATTGGAGCGGGTTACTCATCAGTCCCACAGTCAACAAAAAGAGTGGAGGATATATTGCACACCTTCACTCCATTCAAGACGGGGCTCGGATTCCAAAACTCTGTTCGATTGTAACCCCAGCAGTTCAGCTTGAAGTGAACAGCAAGTTATTCCCTATCTAAATAGAAAAAATGACTTGATTTTTTGGAAATAATTTTTTACAGCAAACTTGTCAGCAAGATTTTGCTAAGTAAACTACAGGCATTGTTAAGTCGGCAGTGTTAAACTGATTAAAATGATACCTGGGATGAAAAAATCAGTCTTGTGGTTCTTGTGTATTCAGTTAATGAGATGCCCATGCTTCGGGGCAGCACTGTAGGCAGAGTCTTATCTTCCTGGTCTAAGCTAGAGAAACCAAGGAAAGACTTACCCAGAGGCCGCTCCGAAGCACAAACATGTTCCTCATCATAGAGACAGACTGTGCTCCGATGCGGGACTGTAGGCAGAGTCTTTCTTATCTTCCTGCTCCCAGCCAGAGAAACCAAGGAAAGACCTGCCCACAGTCAAACCCTGAAGTACAAACATGTTCCTCATCATAGAGACACAGAGAGAGACAGACTGTTTGTGCTTCGGGGCGGGCCTGTGGGCAGGTCTTTCCTTGGTTTCTCTGGCTGGGAGCAGGAAGATAAGAAAGACTCAATTTCAAATTTAGGTTCAATTTAAGGGTAACATGTAAGCACAATTTTGTCAATTGACATTTCACGCTGGTCTTGATGAGGGGGAATGCTGGAGTCATGCCTATTCATAAAGCTGTAGCGTCTGATGAGTGGCATGTGCCTCACCAAAAATTTTACTCCATTGAGGCTTAAAGAATGCCACAGCTCATCACACCGCACATTCATCACAGTCCAGCTTGGTCCAGTTGTGAAACTGTTGTGAAATGCCAAATTTTTTGGGCAACTTCGAGTCACGCCTAAATTTTGTGACTCTTTAAAGCTTTTAAGTCAGAATTCTGGCTTAAAAGCTTACAGCAATCTAGCACTATGTTTCGCCTTAATGGCATACTATAAAACAAAGGTCTCAATTTATGAATACTGGCGTTTTGTACACCATTCGTAATGAAGTACGTGTTAGAATAATATGCACTGAATTCCCAGACACGTGCCACTTAATGAACTTGGCTTATCTCATTAGTGGCATGTGCCTCCCTAGAAATTTTACTCCAATGTTTCTTCACCTTCAATTAATTTGACACAGCCACTTGTTATCCCACCTCAGCTTTTCCCAACCATTTTGGCGCATCTGTTTAAAACCAATATGAAAATGGTAAAAAATGATACATTTTGCATATTGTGCAAAAATGTGACTTTCCAATGTTTTTTTTTGTCAGTTTTGTATAGTGCAATACTGCACTCAGTCTCCCTTACTATGGCTTCTACTAATAAATTACTATATGATCAGATGCCAAGAGGAGTAATTCATAATTTGAGCTGTAGAAAGTGACTTTTGCATTTTTTGATCAAAATAATGTTAACTAAGTACCCTATGTTATTTACATGCACTACTACTATTCATTTACTTACTACAGGGTATTTGCTCATTTTGTTGCTTGTTATATGGCCACAATGTGAATGTGTTTTGGTTCTATTTGAAAAGAAGCCTCATTTTAGATGTTAATATGTCAATAGAAGTAGCATTCTAATATTGATAATGCCAAACCTGTACTCATAGGGCTTGGACCATATGTTTTTTATGGTATTGTTAGAATGAATCTGTTGATTTCAGTTGTTAATTTTAACCCCTTTTTCACAATTTTGACCACTGTGTGGCAATATCTCTGGAACACTTCAATGGATCCCACTGATTCTGAGATGTCATGATAGTTGTATAATTTCTTTGATATGACTTGTGTTTATTTGTGAAAAAATCGGAAATTTGGTGAAAATTTTGAAAACGTTGCAATTTTCAATCTTTTAATTTTTAGGCCATTAAATCAGAGTTATGTCACACAAAATAGTTAATAAATAATATTTACCACATTTCAACTTTACAGCAGCACAATTTTAGAAACATATTTTTTTGGTAAAGAAGTTATAAAGGTTAAACGTTGGCCAGCTATATCTCATTTTTACAAAAAATTTACAAACCATTTTTTTATTGACCACATCACATTTGAAGTGAATTTGAGGGGCCTATATGACAGAAAATATCCTAAAGTGACACCATTCTAAAACCTTCGCCCCTCAAGGTGCTTGACTCTACATTCAATAAGTTTATTTACCCTTCAGATGCTTCATAGGAATTAATGAAATGTGTAAGGAAAAAATTAACATCTACCATATACACTCACTGGCCACTTTATTAGGTACACCATGCTAGTAAGGGGTTGGACCCCCTTTTGCCTTCAGAACTGCCTCAATTCTTCGTGGCAGAGATTCAACAAGGTGCTGGAAGCATTCCTCAGAGATTTTGGACCATATTGACATGATGGCATCACACAGTTGGCGCAGATTTGTCGGCTGCACATCCCTGATGCGAATCTCCCGTTCCACCACATCCCAAAGATGCTCTATTGGATTGAGATCTGGTGACTGAGGAGGCCATTTGAGTACAGTAAACTCATTGTCATGTTCAAGAAACCAATCTGAGATGATTCGAGCTTTATGACATGGCGCATTATCCTGCTGAAAGTAGCCATCAGATGTTGGGTACATTGTGGTCATAAAGAGATGGACATGGTCAGCAACAATACTCAGGTAGGCTGTGGCGTTGCAACGATGCTCAATTGGTACCAAGGGGCCCAAAGAGTGCCCAGAAAAAATTCCCCACACCATGACACCACCACCACCAGCCTGAACCGTTGATACAAGGCAGGATGGATCCATGCTTTCATGTTGTTTACGCCAAATTCTGACCCTACCATCCGAATGTCGCAGCAGAAATCGAGACTCATCAGACCAGGCAACGTTTTTCCAATCTTCTACTGTCCAATTTCGATGAGCTTGTGCAAATTGTAGCCTCAGTTTCCTGTTCTTAGCTGAGAGGAGTGGTACCCAGTGTGGTCTTCTGCTGCTGTAGCCCATCTGCCTCAAAGTTCGACGCACTGTGCGTTCAGAGATGCTCTTCTGCCTACCTTGGTTGTAACGGGTGGCAATTTGAGTCACTGTTGCCTTTCTATCAGCTCGAACCAGTCTGCCCATTCTCCTCTGACCTCTGGCATCAACATGGCATTTCCGGCCACAGAACTGCCGCTCACTGGATTTTTTTTCTTTTTCGGACCATTCTCTGTAAACCCTAGAGATGGTTGTGCGTGAAAATCCCAGTAGATCAGCAGTTTCTGAAATTCTCAGACCAGCCCTTCTGGCACCAACAATCATGCCACGTTCAAAGGCACTCAAATCACCTTTCTTCCCCATACTGATGCTCGGTTTGAACTGCAGGAGATTGTCTTGACCATGTCTACATGCCTAAATGCACTGAGTTGCCGCCATGTGATTGGCTGATTAGAAATTAAGTCTTAACACACAGTTGGACAGGTGTACCTAATAAAGTGGCCAGTGAGTGTATACTCGCGTATAAGCCAAGATTTTCAGCCCATTTTTTGGGGATGAAAGTCCCGCTCTTGGCTTATACAAGGGGGTCGGCGGGGGAGCGGGGGTGTCAGGTCATACTTACCCCCTCCTGGTGCTGTCTCTGCAACCCCCCTGCTTCTCCTGGCCTCAGGCTCCTTTCAGCGGTCATGTGGTACCTCTCATTAAACTCATGAATATGCGCATATTCATGAGTTTAATGAGCGGTACCACGTGACCGTTGAAGGAAGGAAGGGAGACCGTGGGAGAAGCGGGGGGGCTGCAGAGACCACACCAGGAGGGGGTAAGTATACGCTATATTCACCTGTCCCTGCTCCATCACTGCGTGCTGCTCTGTCCTCTCCTCCGTGTCCTCTGTCTGTGATGTTCAGGTCAGAGGGCGCGGTGACGTAGTTAGTGCGCGCCGCACCCTCTGTCTAAACCTCACTGACAGAGAGACCCTGCAGACAAAGCGACGCGCAACCATGTAGCGGAGATCGGTAAATATCGCCAGTGCCTGGGTCCTGAGCCAGCGGTGACACCAGCAACCTGTCACCGCCTGCTGAGGACACTGGCACCGGGCCCCCAGCGACGAGAGGCGATTATGTCATTTTTTACTTTTATTTGCAGCGGCAGCTGGGGCAAATACAGTGGGGCATAATTATGGAGCAGCATATGGGGGCATAATCTATGGAGCATCTTATGGGGCATAATCATAGAGCAGCATATGGGGGCATAATTATGGAGCAGCATATGGGGGCATAATCTATTGAGCATCTTATGGGGAATAACATATGGAGCATCTTATTGGGGCAGCATATGGGGCATAATCTATGGAGCTTCTTATGGGGGCATAATCTATGGAGCTTCTTATGGGGGCATAATCTATGGAGCATCATATGGGGGCATAATCTATGGAGCATTATATGGGGCAGCATATGGGGACATAATCTATAGAATAACTTATGGGGCCATAACCTTTGTGCAGCATTATATGGGGCGTTTGGAGAGCCACCGATGTGCCTAAACAGTTAAAAACCCCCACAAGTGAGCTATTTTGGAAACTATACACCTCATGGATTTTATCTAGATGTATGGTGAGCATCTTGAACCCCTAGGTGCTTCACAAAAATGTAAGCTATTAAGCTGTAAAAATCAAATTTTTTCCACAAAAAGTTAATATTTAGCACCAATTTTGCATTTTCACAAGGGTGACAAAAGAAAAGGAACCAAAAATTTGTTGTGCAATTTCACCTGAGTACACCAGTACCCCATATGTTGGGTAAAACTACTGTTTCATAACACTGCAAGGCTCAGAAAGGAAGGAGTGAAGTTTTGGAACACGTCTTTGGTCGAATGTTTTGCGGGCGAGTGACCCCATTTTTTAAACTAGACCCTTCACGGAATTTATGTCGACGTGTGGTGAGCACTTTGAGTCCACAGGTTCCCACAAAAATGTTGTTTTAGCCCTAATGTTTTTCATTTTCACAAGGATAGCAGGAGCAAATGGACCCTAAAATTTGCTGGGCATTTTCTACTGAGTGTGCCCCATATGTGGTCAAAAACTACTTTTGAGGCACAGTGCAAAGCTCAGAAGGGAAGAAGGGCCATACTGGAGTTCAGATTTTAATGGATTGATTTGAGGGTGCCATGTCACATTAGCAGAGCCCCTGAGTTGCCACAACAGCAGAAACCCCATAAGTATCCCCATTTTACAAACTACAGCTCCTAATGAAGTTATCTAAGCGTGCAGTAATCATATTGATGTAAAATAACAAGCAGGAACGCGGGATGCAGTGATGGTACGCAGGCAGAGCCGGGGTTAACAGGTTTATTTACAGGGGGAAATTACTCCACGCAGGGAGATACAAGAATTAAACGGTATTAAAGGAACAGTACAATAATAACAGTACAAATATACAACAATTTGCGTTAGAAGTATATTAGGAAGTCCTGACTCTGCAGCTTCTGCTGCGTACTCAATAGCGCCGACAACGGCGGGCGCTGCGCCTCCTCCTGGAGGTCACTGCAAACGTTGGTCCGTCTTCTGGTGACAGTGGTCGGTCTCTGGCACCTTTCACTGCCCCTTGTCCATATATTAACGTGGCTAATTAAAGGCAAGGGCCACAGTCCTGTATGGGCCCAACGTGGCTCTTCAACTATTTCCACTAGTAACGTACGGTCAAAAATGTCAGGCCAACTATCTACTGGCCCAGTCAGGGCGCAAGTGTCAGTCTGGTATACGGTCTCTCTTGTGCAGCACGTCATGTAGGGCACAGCACCCGGTTCTCTGGCAGTCACTGGTCACACACTGTACGTCCAGCTCTCCTTGGTCCCCACCGTTGGCGGCAGTCTGCGTTGCTCTGCTCTATGTGCACTGCTCTGCACAGCGCCGCACTCTCTGGATCAGTTTCAAACAGCTCTGCACTCTCTGGCTAGGCTTCACACGGCCCTGCACTCTCTGGCTCGGCTCCACATTGCTCCGCACTCTCAGCACAGTGGTCCCTTTCTCTGTCTCTCTCATTGGGTGCAGCACCACCTGTCACTGCCCCGGTACGCTCTGGTGAGGGAGGGGGAAACTGTTATGAATGGGTCACCGAGGAGAATAACAGGCCCAGGCTAAGCCACAGAAAACCAGAGAGGTTGGTAGCTAAGCGGATTGCAGACCCCTGATCCTGTCCACACAACTAGCAGTAGCCGTGGAGCGTACCTACGATGATCTTAGACGCCTCGGCACAGCCGGAGAGCTAACTAAGCCTAAAGCAAGAAAGGGGAAATCTAAACTGCCCCGGAGCAGACCCCAAAGGAATATATAGCCCCCAAACATATATTATCGGTGAGACAAGATGAAAACACAAACACAGGCAGGAAAATAGACTGAGCAAACAAAGGGCCCACACTAACTAGACAGGACAGGAAAGGGAAGACACTTTCTGCAATCACGCAAAAAACCCTGCAAAAAGTCCAACACGTCTGATGCACAAAAACACTGAAGTCGTACGGCTTCGCCCCCACTAAATCAGCACTCTGGTATATTCTGAAAGCAAAGCAAAAAGAGACCAATATAACAGGGGACAAAACAAACTGGCACAAGCAGTAACATATGGGCGGTGATTCAGCACAGCCCCATCCAGAGCTGGCTGACCCGCACAAAGCAGAGATAGACAAAACCAGATCAAATGCAAACAGAATAGCAAATGAATCACTTAGCTGAACCATGCATGGACAGAGCAGGAGACATCAGACCTCAGAAGGCACAGGAAGAAAATCACCAGCAGCGATAGAGGGAGTCAGCTGTCTTAAATCCCAATCAGAAACCCCAGATCTCCAATCGTCTTCCTCATTATCAGGTGGCAAGTCTCTGTCAATCAGATCAGCTCCACTACCTCCAGTAACCACCAGAGGGAGCCCAGAAAGAGAACTCGCAAGCCCTCTGTCAATCTGACCAGCTCCACTACCTTCAGTAATCACCAGAGGTAAGCCAGAGAGAGAGAATCCACAACAGGAAACCATGTGCACGCCTCACCATTCTCCTGCATGCTGCCCTCCAATGGCGCCAAACCCCTCTTTTTTGCGCGTTTCCTCTTTTTTGCTTTGCCCTCCTGCGCACGCTCTCCCGGGTCTCCCCGCCCCCTGTCACTCAGGCTTCCCCCCGGGGACAGGAGATGCAGCCTCTCAAGTTCCGGACCCAGCATGCAGGTACCCACGGTCGGTTCACTTCCCCACATTCCCCCTCTCTTTTAACTCGCCATTCCACGGGCGAGGTTTCGTCGTCCTTCCCACTGTTCGTCTGAGTGCCGACTACTGCGCACAATTTCCGCAACTCCTCCTGCCTTTCTGGCTCCATCTTCTCCCAGTATGGCCTGTAGAGGTCACTCCACCCCGAAGTGGTGGGACAAAAGGGTTTGTCCAGTTTCTCTGCAACATCAATCACATTCACCCTTTCGTCTTCTTCCTCTTGGCTTTGTTGTCAGCAGATGTCTGAGCAGTCGGTTCGTCCTTTTCTTCATCTTTTTCGGAAACCTTAGGGACTTCTTGCGCAGACTCCTCAGCTTTCGGAGAGATCTCTGGTTTAGTCTCCATCACTCCCATGATTTCTTCCACCTCTGCAGCTTCCTCTTGGGTCTCAGCAGCAGCATTTTTCTCTGTTGCAGGCACCATTAGTTTCTGGAACTTCACCTTCAGCCTTGTCCTGGACCTCAGCAGCAGCAGCTTTAGCCTCACTCGCTGTTTCACACAGCTGCTTCGCCTCTTCCAACCGGTCAAGATCTCTGGGGCTGTCGGGCGGCAAATCTTCCACTTTAGGGAGCGAAGCCAGTGGTTCTTCGTCTTCGCAGTCCATCGCTTCCGGCTGGAGTACCTCAGGGGCATCTTCCAATGGATCAGGGTTCCTTGACCTGTCGGACAGCAAACTTTCCACGTCAGAGAATGGAACAAGTGATTCTTCCTCTTCACCGTCTTGTACCTGGGATCAGGCGCTGAGAAGCCGCCTGCGCTGCTTGTCAGATCGCTGATCTGACACAGTGCAGTACAAAATGTCAGATCAGTGATCTGACACTATATAGTAATGCCCCCCGGACAATGTAATAAACTAAAAAAAAAAGTGTAAAAATAATTTTTCAAAAATTCCTAAATAAAAAATAAAAAAATTCCCTAATAAATTCGTTTTTTTTGTAAATAAAAAACAAAAGTACACATATTTAGTATCGCCGCGTCCGTAACAACTCGCCCTATACAACTGTCCCACTAGTTAACCCCTTTAGTGAACATCTTAAAAAAAAAACAAGGCAAAAAACAATGCTTTATCATCACACCGCCGAACAAAAAGTGCAATAACACGCGATCAAAAAGACGGATATAAAAAAACATGGTACCGCTGAAAACATCATCTTGTCCCTCAAAAAACAAGCCAACACACAGCATCATCAGCGAAAAAATAAAAATGTTATAGCTCGTAGAATAAAGTGATGCAAAAAATAATTATTTTTTATATAAAATTGTTTTTATTATATAAAAAAAGATATAAGTGAGGTATCGCTGTCATCGTACTAACCCAAAGAATAAAAGTACTTTATCAATTTTACCACACGCGGAACGGTGTAAACGTCCTCCCAAAAGGAATTCATGAATTGCTGGTTTTTGTTCATTCTGCATGCCAAAAATCGAAATAAAAAGCGATCAAAAAATGTCATGTGCCCGAAAATGGTACCAAAAAACGTCAACTCGTCCCGCAAAAAAAAAGACCTCACATGACTCTGTGGGTCAAAACATTGAAAAATTATAGCTCTCAAAATGTGGTGATACAAAAACTATTTTTTGCAATAAAAAGCGTCTTTTAGCATGTGACAGCTGCCAAACATTAAAACCCGCTATAAATAGTAAATCAAGCCCCCCTTTATCACCCCCTTAGTTAGGGAAAAATAATAAAATTAAAAAAAAGTATTTATTTCCATTTTCCCGCTAGGGTTAGGGCTAGGGTTAGGGTTGGGATTAGGGATTAGGGTTTGGGGTGTGTTGGGGTTAGGGTTGAAGTTAGAATTGGGGGGTTTCCACTGTTCTGGCACATCAGGGGCTCTCCAAACGCGACATGGCATCTGATCTCAATTACAGTCAATTCTGCGTTGAAAAAGCCAAACGGTGCTCTTTCCCTTCCAAGCTCTGCCATGCGCACGAACAGTGGTTTCCCCCACATATGGGGTATCAGCCTACTCAGGACAAATTGCACAATAACTTTTGGTGTCCAATTTCTTCTGTTACCCTTGGGGAAATAAAAAAAATTGGGGACTAAAAGATCATGTTTGCGGAAAAAATATGATTTTTTTTATTTTCACACCCAGGCGTTAGAAACTTCTGTGAAGCACTTGGGGGTTCAAAGTGCTCACAACACATCTAGATAAGTTCCTTGGGGGGTCTAGTTTCCAAAATGGGGTCACTTGTGGGGGATTTCCACTGTTCAGGGACATCAGGGGCTCTCCAAACGAGACATGGCATCCGATTTTGCGTTGAAAAAGTCAAACTGTGCTCATTCCCTTCCGAGGTCTGCCATGCACCCAAACAGTGGTTTACCCCCACATATGGTGTATCAGCGTACTCAGGACAAATTTCAAAGTACCTTTTGGGGTCCTGTTTCCCTTGGGAAAATAAAAATTGGGGTTGAAAAGATCATTTTTATGGAAAAAATATGATTTTTTAATTTTACGGCTGTATGCTATAAACTTCTGTGAAGCCCTTGGGGGTTTAATGTTCTCACCACACATCTAGATACAGTTGTGGCCAAAAGTATTGACACCCCTGCAATTTTGCCTGAAAATGATTGCAATCACAAATTCTTTGGTATTATTATCTTCATTTAATTTGTCTTAAATGAAAAAAACACAAAAGAGAATGAAGCAAAAAGCAAAACATTGATCATTTCACACAAAACTCCAAAAATGGGCCAGATAAAAGTATTGGCACCCTCAGCCTAATACTTGATTGCACAACCTTTAGCCAAAATAACTGCGACCAACCGCTTCCGGTAGCCATCAATGAGTTTCTTACAATGCTCTGCTGGAATTTTAGACCATTCTTCTTTGGCAAACTGCTCCAGGTCCCTGATATTAGAAGGGTGCCTTCTCCAAACTGCCATTTTTAGATCTCTCCACAGGTGTTCTATGGGATTCAGGTCTGGACTCATTGCTGGCCACCTTAGAAGTCTCCAGTGCTTTCTCTCAAACCATTTTCTAGTGCTTTTTGAAGTGTGTTTTGGGTCATTGTTCTGCTGGAAGACCCATGACCTCTGAGGGCGACCCAGCTTTCTCACACTGGACCCTACATAATGCTGCAAAATTTGTTGGTAGTCTTCAGACTTCATAATGCCATGCACACGGTCAAGCAGTCCAGTGCCAGAGGCAGCAAAGCAACCCCAAAACATCAGGGAACCTCCGCCATGTTTGACTGTAGGGACCGTGTTTTTTTCTTTGAATGCCTCTTTTTTCTCCTGTAAACTCTATGTTGATGCCTTTGCCCAAAAAGCTCTACTTTTGTCTCATCTGACCAGAGAACATTCTTCCAAAACGTTTTAGGCTTTTTCAGGTAAGTTTTGGCAAACTCCAGCCTGGCTTTTTTATGTCTCGGGGTAAGAAGTGGGGTCTTCCTGGGTCTCCTACCATACAGTCACTTTTAATTCAGACGCCGACGGATATTATGGGTTGACACTGTTGTACCCTCGGACTGCAGGGCAGCTTGAACTTGTTTGGATGTTAGTCGAGGTTCTTTATCCAATATCCGCACAATCTTGCGTTGAAATCTCTTGTCAATTTTTCTTTTCCGTCCACATCTAGGGAGGTTAGCCACAGTGCCATGGGCTTTAAACTTCTTGATGACACTGCGCACGGTAGACACAGGAACATTCAGGTCTTTGGAGATGGACTTGTAGCCTTGAGATTGCTCATGCTTACTCACAATTTGGTTTCTCAAGTCCTCAGACAGTTCTTTGGTCTTCTTTCTTTTCTCCGTGCTCAATGTGGTACACACAAGGACACAGGACAGAGTCAACTTTAATCCATGTCAACTGGCTGCAAGTGTGATTTAGTTATTGCCAACACCTGTTAGGTGCCACAGGTAAGTTACAGGTGCTGTTTATTACACAAATTAGAGAAGCATCACATGATTTTTCAAACAGTGCCAATACTTTTGTCCACCCTCTTTTTTATGTTTGGTGTGGAATTATATCCATTTTGGCTTTAGGACAATTCTTTTTGTGTTTTTTCATTTAAGACAAATTAAATGAAGATAATAATACCAAATAATTTGTGTTTGCAATAATTTTCAGGAAGAAACTGAGTATTATCTGACAAAATTGCAGGGGTGTCAATACTTTTGGCCACAACTTTAACTTCCTTGGGGGGTATAGTTTCCAAAATGGGGTCACTTGTGGGGGGGTTTCCACTGTTTAGGCACGTCAGGGGCTCTCCAAATGCGACATGGTGTCCGATCTCAATTCCAGCCAATTTTGCATTGAAAAAGTCAAACGGTGCTCCTTCCCTTCCGAGCGCTGCCATGCGCCGAAACAGTGGTTCCCCCAAAATATCATGTATCAGCATACTCAGGACAAATTGCACAATAACTTTTTAAGTCCAATTTCTCCTGTTACCCTTGGTAAAATAAAAAAAATTGGACTTGAATTAATTTTTTTGTGAAAAAAAGTTAAATATTCATTATTTTAAACATTCAATAAATTCCTGTGAAGCACCTGAAGGGTTAATAAACTTCTTGAATATGGTTTTGAGCACCTTGAGGGGTGCAGTTTTTAGAATGGTGTCACGCTTAAGTATTTTCTATCATATAGACCCCTCAAAGTGACTTCAAATGTGATGTGGTCCCTAAAAAAATGGTGTTGTAAAAATGAGAAATCGCTGGTCAACTTTTAACCCTTACAATTTCCTAACAAAAAAAATTTTGGTTCCAAAATTGTGCTGATATAAAGTAAATGTGAGAAATGTTACTGTATTTTGTGTGCCATATCTCTGTGATATAAGGGCATGAAAATTCAAAGTTAGAAAATTTCAAAATTTTCGCCAAATTTCCATTTTTTTCACAAATGATATCAATGAAATTTTACCACTAACATGAAGCACAATATCTCATGAGAAAAAAAATGTCAGAATCACCGGGATCCATGGAAGCGTTCCAGAGTTATTACCTCATAAAGGGACAGTGGTCAGAATTGTAAAAATTGGCCTGGTCATTAACATGCACACCACCATTGGGGTAAAGGGGTTAATAGATAATGGACCTGAGTGGGGACTTGGTTTTTTTATGGATTGAGTTCTAGCTTTTTTTTGGAACATTTACATAACGTTTAGGATCACATTTATCCTGCTCTCTACACTGAGCACTTACTTTGAGCTTTCCATCAAAATCTCAGAGTGACATAATTCAAATGAAAACCCCGAGGAATCCATCCACTGTAATGAAGCAGCAGAGTTACTCTGTACTCCATCTGGCTTCTGTTTAGCAGTTTCCTATTTTTCAGAAGTGCCCAAAACTGTGGCAGACTGTGCTTGAATGCACACCTAAAAAGACAGACACTGCCGGATTATAGGTAAGGCCCGGGTCACACTTGCGAGAAAATTGCACGAGTCTCGAGTCTCAATACCCGGCCCTCCCACCAGCATTCGGGCCTGGAGTGTGCGGCTGCATGTATTTCTGTGCAGCTGTGCAATCTGGTCCGAGTGCCCACGGCAGTGCCGGGTATTGAGGCGTGAGACTCGTATGAGTTTCTCGCAAGTGTGACCCCGGCCTAAGACAGAGTCTACACTGTCACCATCCTCCTCATAATAAAGAATCTTCCGTCAGGGGATCCTTGTGAATCACGTATTTCAGAGATTTACATGGAAACCTCGGTGTAAGTGCTCAGCGTAGTGCGTAGGATAAATGTGAGCCGAGCCTTACTGAAATCTTTGGGTGGTAGAATAAAAAAAATCAACAGCAGGTGAAGAATTGGTTTTATTTATTTTTTATGCTGTTTCTAGTGTTAAATAAGTCACTAGCTGAAGAGCCCAGCGCCGCCCGGGCATAGTAACTAACTGTGCTGTGGTTAGTTATAGCAAATTATAATTATCCTCCATCCCATAGTCCCGTGCCCATATACCCATCGTACATATCCACGATCCCATAGGCCCGTGTCCATATAACCATCATACATATCCTCCATCCCATAGTCGAGTGCCCATATACCCATCACACATCCTCCATCCCATAGTCCCATGCCCATATACCCATCATACATATTCGCCATCCCATAGTCGAGTGCCCATATACCCATCACACATCCTTCATATTATAGTCCCATGCCCATATACCCATCATACATATCCTCCATCCCATAGCCCCGTGCCCATATACCCATCAAACATCTCCACCATCCCATAGTCCAGTGCCCATATACCCATCACACATCCTCCATCCCATAGTCCCGTGCCCATATACCCATCATACATATCCTCCATCCCATAGTCCAGTGCCCATATACCCATCACACATCCTCCATCCCATAGTCAACCATTATGACATCATAATGAGCGGTGGGGCTTGCAACCTATGATGACATCAGCATCGCCATGGCAACCATTATGACATCATAATGAGGGGCGGGGCTTGACACACACACACTTTTTCCCCATTATGTAGAAGGGGCAAAATTGTTTGGTGAATTGGAACGCGCGGGGTTAAAATTTTGCCTCACAACATAGCCTAGGACACTCTCGGGGTCCAGATGTGTGACTGCCAAATTTTGTGGCTGTAGCTGCGACGGTGCGGATGCCAATCCCGGACATACACACATACATACACACATACATACATACATACATACACACACACACTTGAGCTTTATATATTAGATTAGATGACTTTATTCTTCGGGTTGGTGTGATTATAGCGATATCAGATTTAAATCTTTTTTTTTATATTTGGCTGCTGTCACACATTAAAAGACCTTTTTTTTCAAAACTATTTTTTGCATTGCCATATTTTAAGAGCTATAAGTTTTCCATATTTTTGTTGCCAGAGTCATGTAACAGCTTATTTTTTGCAGGATTAGTTGACATTTTTACTCGTACCATTTTCGGCACGTAACGTTTTTTAATCATGTTCTATTCCTATGTTTGGGAGGCAGAATGAACAAAAAACAGCAATTAGGAATAGTTTTTGTTTTTTTCATACCTCTCTCCATGTGGTAAAGTTAATATGGCATCTTTATTCTTCAGATTAATACGATTACAATGCCCCATTTATATTTTTTTTATGTTTTGGCTTTTACACAATAAAAACTATTTTATAGAAAAAATAATACATTTTGCATCGCTTTATTCTGAGAGCTATAACTTTTATTTTTCCATTGGCAAAGCTGTATGGCAGCTTGTTTTTGCAGGACAAGATGAAGTTTTCAGCAATACCATTTTTATTTACATTCGTCTTTTTGATCGTGTTTTATTCCACTTTTTGTTAGACGGTATGCTGAAAAGGCATAACTTTTGTCCCTTTTTATGCTTTTCACTGAAGGGGTTAACTAACGTGACTTTTTTGGGGTGTACTTTTTTTTACATACAAATACAAATTTATGGGTTTTATATATATACACATATATATAATTTTGTCTTGTTTTTATTTTTTACATTTTTTTAACTTTATGACTTAGTATTTTTACGGGATTTTCACTTTTTGCTCTCTGATCACTGTTATAAACCATTGCAATGCATGAGCATTGCAATGGATATAAATGTCAGTTCTGCACTGATACAAGCCCCTTAGACCATGCTCTGTGCATTGTCTAGGAGGCTTGCTATAGCCCGGTGACCTGGATGTTGTCATGATGACATCAGGTCACCATGGCAATGATCGGGCCCCCACGATCACGGCGATCGGAGGGCAGAGGAGCCTTCTCCCTCTGCCTGCTTTCTAAATGTTGCAATCGATATGAGTCGCAGCATTTAGGGGGTTAAATCGCTGGGAGTGGTGCCGGCAGTGAGAGCCAGATGTCAGCTGAACTCCCAGTAGTGATCGCACACACACAGCTCCTGTGCGTGCAAAATCGCTATGACGTACCCAGTATGTCATAGGTCAGGAAGTACTACTCAACATGACGTAATGGGTGCATACAAGGTCTTGAAGGGGTTAAGTGATGTCATACTTCACTGTTTAAGTTTTCCCTGGGCTTTATAAACTGTCAGAGAGAGTACAGAGCTTCTATTTGTTATACCTTATGCATACATCCGATTATATCAAATGAGTGCTATATATGGTTTTCACGAATAGCATTCATTCCAATGTTATTCTGTGGGACTATGCAAATGTCTGACTTTTTTCCTCGGACCAATATTGCTGAAGTCTAATTTTTAGTGTCGCATCAAAATCGGCAATGCAAGCCCATGGGTCTGTGGAAAAAATTGGACTGCACAGCTATCTATCGATCTTGCCCATCTTGTGCCAGATATCCCACACCAAACTGAACTTGACATCTCACTGTTTTACTTCCCTCACACCTCTCCTTACTCACTCTCTCTCTAATTCCCTGGATACTCCTCCCACTGAGGGCAGTCTCTACCGATAACCCTGCATGATCCTAACACAAACTCAACAACAAGCTCAACAGGCTGTATCACACAGGAAAGGATTAGATACACAGCTCAGCACATAGTATCACACATGATAGGATTAGATACATGGCTCAGCAGACAGTATCCCACAGGATAGGGTTAGATACACAGCTCAGCTGTTAGGAGTCAGATTTCTGCCTCTCCTTTGCTGAAATCTAGATCCTCACATTCTGCAGTCTCCTGCACTTTCCCTGCTGCAGAGGAGATTGCAGAGGACATTGCCCTGTGGCAACTCTCTCCAGAGGCTAAGTCCTTTGTTCCCTCATCTGAGCATGCTCATGGGATGAACTCCCATTGGAGTTCGGGAGTCAGGTGCTCAGGTCCTGTGTCAAATCCTATTGGCTCTTCCTGGAGCCTTGGAGATTTCCGGAAGGTCCTGTTCGCTATAACAAGCGCGCATGGCTGTTCCGCCATGCGCTAGTATATTCATACTTGCTGCTGTATGTTTGTTGATGGATGCTTGGACTGGGGAATGACTCATTTGAAACCCCCATTCTTCTGATACTACGTTTGTGTGAGTGTTTGAGTTCTGCCAGTAGCAACGCTAGCGCCAGCACGCAATTGCTCCATCTACCTCAGCAGCTTAGCGTCTGACATCGCGCCTGCATTACCAGCGGTGTCACTAGGCGGCACTATCCACGCCGCGCTGCAGTAGCAGCTAGCGCGTTTGCGGTTGCAACGCTGTGCACACTTGTCTCCACGGTAGGTCTCTGCGGGTGTAGTGCTGTCATATTTTAACTACTCCGGTGACCATTTACCGTCTGTGTGCTGCTGAATTCCTGTGCACCTAACAGGTTCAGCATACTTATATTTATTATTTGTCTATACGACTCTGTGAGTTCAACAGAGTCTGTGCTGTGCACTTTGGGTGTAGTTTAACCCCGTGCACACTACCGCCAGATTGTTCTGTCATCACTTAGCTGCGGTTTTCCATCCTCCACACGGTGGACCCTGAGTGGCGAAGGCACTTTACTTATATTTTTATTTCGTGCCTTCCGCCACTCCTAACATTAGCAACAGGATGTGCCAGAGGAGAGGACATTTTCATTCCAAAAATTCCACTCATTCCATCTGATGTTACTTTTGATCTTAAACGCCTTCAGTTTCCACTTCGACTGGCATTTCCAATGTCCATTAACAATGCTCAGGGACAGTCCTCTATACTAGTAGGGATCGATTTGCAATATCCATGCTTTTTTCATGGTCAACTTTACATTGCTTGTTCAAGAGTTGGAACTGCCAAAAATCTGTTCATCTTTGCACTGAAAGGAAAAACAAAAAATGTTTATCAAAAGGCTCTTGAATGAGTTGAAAATAAAATACTATCAATACTTGGGTAATCGTTTAGTTAATTTGTGTTGCAAATCTGTCGTGTTGAATATATGATGTGAAATGTGTTTATGTGCAATATAATCATTATAATTTGCTATATCTAATCACAGTTAGTTACTGTGCCCGGGCAACACTGGGCTCTTCAGCTAGTATATATATATATATACTAGCTGAAGAGCCCGGCACTGCCCGGGCATAGTAACTAACTGTGGTTAGTTAGAGCAAATTATAATTATCCTCCATCCCATAGTCCCGTGCCCATATACCCATCATACACATCCACGATCCCATAGGCCCGTGCCCATATACCCATCATACATATCCTCCATCCCATAGTCGAGTGCCCATATACCCATCACACATCCTCCATCCCATAGTCCCATGCCATATACCCATCACACATTCTCCATCCCATAGTCCCATGCCCATATACCCATCATACATATCCACGATCCCATAGGTCCGTGCCCATATACCCATCATACATATCCTCCATACCATAGTCAAGTGCCCATATACCCATCATACATATCCACGATCCCATAGGTCCGTGCCCATATACCCATCATACATATCCTCCATACCATAGTCAAGTGCCCATATACCCATCACACATCCTCCATCCCATAGTCCCATGCGCATATACCCATCACACATCCTCCATCCCATAGTCCCATGCCCATATACCCATCATACATATTCACCATCCCATAGTCGAGTGCCCATATACCCATCACACATCCTTCATCTCATAGTCCCATGCTCATATACCCATCATACATAGCCGCCATCCCATAGTCCCGTGCCCATATACCCGTCATACATATCCTCCATCCCATAGTCCAGTGCCCATATACCCATCACACATCCTCCATCCCATAGTCCCATGCCCGTATACACATCATACATATCCTTCATCCCATAGTCCAGTTTATGACCGTTTATGGAGCATACCACATCTCCTGGGAAGGGGAGGAAACAAAAGACAATACTGACATTACAGCAAGGGATCAGAGGATTCATTTTGTGAGGTAAATATTTCACAATATTTTACCTCACAAAATGTATCCTCTGCGATCTCCTGCTGTAATGTCAGTATTGTCTTTTGCTTCCTCCCCTGCCCAGGAGCTTTGGTATGTTCTGTACACGGTCAGACACACAGGTGAGAGAGACAGAGCACAGGGGGAGACAGCTCAAACGGGACAGCACATGATGGGAGAACACAGGAAGGAGAGAGACAGCAAACAAGGGGAATAGAACATGGGGTAGACAGGTCAAAGAAGAGAGCACAGACAGGAGAAGTCAGCACATGGGGAAAGAGAGAGTGGATCGGTGGGTGAGCACATGGGGGGAGAGATTCTCAACGCTGCAAAGCCTGCACCCATCGTGACATTACCGCCCTCCCGATACAATAGCATTGGACCTCCATCTAGTGTATACATATATATGTGTATATATATATATATACAGTCATATGTAAAAGTTTGGGCACCCCTATTAATGTTAACCTTTTTTCTTTATAACAATTTTGGTTTTTGCAACAGGTATTTCAGTTTCATATATCTAATAACTGATGGACTCAGTTATATTTCTGGATTCAAATGAGGTTTATTGTACTAACAGAAAATGTGCAATCTGCATTTAAACAAAATTTGACCGGTGCAAAGGTATGGGCACCCTTATCATTTTCTTGATTTGAACACTCCTAACTACTTTTTACTGACTTCCTGAAGCACTAAATTGGTTTTGTAACCTCATTGAGCTTTGAACTTCATAGCCAGGTGTATCAAATCATGAGAAAAGGTATTTAAGGTGGCCACTTGCAAGTAGTTCTCCTATTTGATTCTCCTATGAAGAGTGGCATCATGGGCTCCTCAAAACAACTCTCAAATGATCTGAAAACAAAGATTATTCAACATAGCTTTTCAGGGGAAGGATACAAAAAGTTGTCTCAGAGATTTAACCAGTCAGTTTCCACCGTGAGGAACATAGTAAAGAAATGGAAGAACACAGGTACAGTTCTTGTTAAGCCCAGAAGTGGCAGGCCAAGAAAAATATCAGAAAGGCAGAGAAGAAGAATGGTGAGAACAGTCAAGGACAATCCACAGACCACCTCCAAAGACCTGCAGCATCATCTTGCTGCAGATGGTGTCACTGTGCATCGGTCAACAATACAGCGCATGCATAACGCCTTTTTGTATGACCAAACAACTCAATCTTTGTTTCATCAGTCCACAGGACCTTCTTCCAAAATGTAACTGGCTTGTCCAAATGTGCTTTTGCATACCTCAGGCGACTCTGTTTGTGGCGTGCTTGCAGAAACGGCTTCTTTCGCATCACTCTCCCATACAGCTTCTCCTTGTGCAAAGTGCACTGTATTGTTGACCGATGCACAGTGACACCATCTGCAGCAAGATGATGCTGCAGGTCTTTGGAGGTGGTCTGTGGATTGTCCTTGACTGTTCTCACCATTCTTCTTGTCTGCCTTTCTGATATTTTTCTTGGCCTGCCACTTCTGGGCTTAACAAGAACTGTACCTGTGTTCTTCCATTTCCTTACTATGTTCCTCACAGTGGAAACTGACAGGTTAAATCTCTGAGACAACTTTTTGTATCCTTCCCCCTGAAAAGCTATGTTGAATAATCTTGGTTTTCAGATCATTTGAGAGTTGTTTTGAGCAGCCCATGATGCCACTCTTCATAGGAGAATCAAATAGGAGAACTACTTGCAAGTGGCCACCTTAAATACCTTTTCTCATGATTTGATACACCTGGCTATGAAGTTCAAAGCTCAATGAGGTTACAAAACCAATTTAGTGCTTCAGAAAGTCAGTAAAAAGTAGTTAGGAGTGTTCAAATCAAGAAAATGATAAGGGTGCCCATACTTTTGCACCGGTCAAATTTTGTTTAAATGCAGATTGCACATTTTCTGTTAGTACAATAAACCTCATTTGAATCCAGAAATATAACTGAGTCCATCAGTTATTAGATATATGAAACTGAAATACCTGTTGCAAAAACCAAAATTGTTATAAAGAAAAAAGGTTAACATTAATAGGGGTGCCCAAACATTTACATATGACTGTATATATATATACTGCTCAAAAAAATAAAGGGAACACTTAAAAAGCAGAATATATCTCCAAGTAAGTCAAACTTCTGTGAAATCAAACTGTCCACTTAGGAAGCAACACTGATTGACAATCAATTTCACAATTTCAATATTGTCGATCACACTCGTTTAGCGGCCTGAACACAGCGCACATAACTACAACCGAAATGCTTCTGTGTGATATGCAATATGTTAGCATTTGGGGCCCCATTTTAAACTTTTGCCTAGGACCCCAGTTTGCCTAAAACTGGCCCTGTACCAGACACATAACACATCCTATACAAAGTGAAAAGAACTGAATCCACCCTGCTTTTCTTTCCCTACAGGATGACGTCCTCGGTGCCTGCTACAGAGGGTGCAGACTTTTTTCCATTTGCCACTTTGTGGATGTCACTGCTGATATCAATACCACTACAGCTGAATGCGAGTCAGGTAATTATGGAAGAAACGGAAGGATATATTTCCATTTGCCAAATAATGGTGTTGAGTAGAGATGAGCGAATATCTTCAGAAAACGATCGCCAAACATAAATTCGGCACGAATATGGCACATTCGGATTTGTGATCGGCACACAAGAATTTTTCTACACTGTACACGGCACATGAGTGGCCGGCTTTTCAAAGGACATTGGTGCGTAAAAAATCAGACAGCACTTGCATGGTCCGAGTGCTATGTGATTCTTTTCTCGCACCCATAGGCTTCCATTGGCGAGTCTTTGTCGAATTTTGATGACAATCTCAGCTTGCTGCGATTTTACAAGCATGCTGAGAAAAAAAGTTCTGATGTGAGCTGCCCCATAGATTAACACTGGGCCGAGTGCTGTGCGATGTTTACTCACATAGCACTTGCCTGTATTCTATGGTAGGGTGACGCCGGCCTTCATCAGTCGAACCTGCGCTGTAAATAAATAATTAAATATAAAAAAAAAACTGTGTGGGTTCCCCTGTATTTTTGATAACCAGCCAGGCAAAACTCACAGCTGGGGGCTGCAACCCTCTGCTGTCAGCTTCAGCAAGGCTGGTTAACAAGTATAGAGGGGTCCCCACGCCATGTGTTTTTAATTATTTAACCCCTTTACCCCCCCCATGGGTGGTTTGCACGTTAATGACCGGGCCAATTTTTACAATTCTGACCACTGTCCCTTTATGAGGTAATAACTCTGGAACTCTTCCATGGATCCTGGTGATTATGACATTGTTTTCTTGTGACATATTTACTTCATGATAGTGGTAAAATTTCTTTGCTATAACTTGCGTTCACTTGTGAAAAAAACATAAATTTGGCAAAAAATTTGAATATTTTGCAATTTTCCAACTTTTCATTGTCATGCTCTTAAATCACAGAGATATGGCACACAAAATACTTAAGTAATTTCACACATGTTTACTTTACATCAGCACAATTTTGGAACCAAAATTTTTTTTTGTTAGGAAGTTATAAGGGTTAAAATTTGACCAGCGATTTCTCATTTTTACAACACCATTTTTTTTTAGTGACCACCTCACATTTGAAGTCACTTTGAGGGTCTATATGATAGAAAATGCCCAAAAGTGACACCATTCTAAAAACTGCACCCCTCAAGGTGCTCAAAACCACATTCAAGAAGTTTATTAACCCTTCAGGTGCGTCACAGGAAATTTTTGAATGTTTAATAAAAAATGAACATTTAACTTTTTTTCACAAAAAAATTACTTCAGGTCCAATTTTTTTTATTTTACCAAGGGTAACAGGAGAAATTGGACCGCAAAAGTTATTTTGCAATTTGTCCTGAGTACGCTGATACCTGATATGTGGAGGGGGACCACTGTTTTGGCACATGGCAGAGCTCGGAAGGGAAGGAGCACCATTTGACTTTTTCAACGCAAAATTGACTGGAATTGAGATTGGACGCCATGTCGCGTTTGGAGAGCCCCTGATGTGCCTAAACAGTGAAAAAAAACCACAAGTGACCCCGTTTTGGAAACTAGTCCCCCCAAGGAACTTATCTAGATGTGTGGTGAAAACTTTGAACCCCGAAGGGCTTTCCAGAAGTTGATAACGTACAGCCGTAAAATTAAAAAATCATGTTTTTTCCACAAAAATGATCTTTTCACCCTCAATTTTTATTTTCCCAAGGGAAACAGGACCCCAAAAGTTATTGTGCAATCTGTCCTGAGTACGATGATACCCCATATGTGGGAATAAACCACTGGGCGCATGGCAGAGTTCGGAAGGGAAGGAGCGCCATTTGACTTTTTCAACGCAGAATTGGCTGGATGCCATGTCGCGATTGGAGAGCCCCTGATGTGCCTAAATAGTGGAAACCCCAACAAATGACACCATTTTGGAAACTAGACCCCCAAGGAACTTATCTAGATGTGTGGTGAACACTTTGAACCCCCAAGTGCTTCACAGAAGTTTATAACACCCAGGCGTGAAAATAAAAAAAATCATATTTTTTCCACAAACATGATCTTTTAGTCCCCAATTTTTTATTTTCCCAAAGGTAACAGGTGAAATTGGACCCTAAAAGTTGTTCAATTTGTCCTGAGTACGCTGATACCGCATATGTGGCAGAATACTACTGTATGGACACAAATCGGGGCTTAGAAGGGAAGTGACATTTTCAAATGCAGACTATGATGGAATATTCTGCGGGTGTCATGCCGCGTTTTGAGATACCCTGATGTGCCTAAACAGTGGAAACCCCCAACAAGTGACCCTATTTTGGAAACTAGACCCCCAAGGAACTTATCTAGATGTGTGGTGAGCACTTTGAACCCCCAAGTGCTTCACAGAAGTTTATAACGTAGAGCCATAAAAATAAAAAAAATCATACTTTTTTCCACAAAAATGATATTTTTGCCCTCAATTTTTTATTTTCCCAAGGGTAACAGGAGAAATTGGACCCCAAAAGTTGTTGTGCAATTTGTCCTGAGTAGGCTGATACCCCATATGTGGGGGTAAACCACTGTTTGGGCTCATGGCAGAGCTTGGAAGGGAAGGAGCACCGTTTGACTTTTTCAATGCAGAATTGGCTGGAATTGAGATCATACGCCATATCGCATTTGGAGAGCCCCTGATGTGCCTGAACAGTGGAAACCCCCCAAATTCTAACTCCAACCCTAACCCCAACACACCCCTAACCCTAATCCCAACCTTAGCCCTAACCCCAGTGGGAAAATGGAAATAAATATATCTTTTTTAATTGTTTTTATTTTTCCCTAACTAAAGGGGTGATAAAGGGGGGTTTGATTTACTATTTATAGCAGGTTTTTATGTTTGGAAGCTGTCACACACTAAAAGATGCTTTTTATTGCAAAAAATAGTTTTTGCATCACCACATTTTGAGAGCTATAATTTTTCAATATTTTGGCCCACAGAGTCATCTTATTTTTTGCGGGACGAGTTGACGTTTTTATTGGTACCATTTTTTGGGACGCAGAATGAACAAAAACCAGCATTTCATGAATTTCTTTGGGGGGGAGTTTACACTGTTCCGTGTGTGGTAAAATTGATAAAGCTGTTTTATTCTTCGGGTCAGTACGATGACAGTGATACCTCATTTGTATCTTCTTTTATGTTTTGGCGCTTTTATACTATAAAAACAATTTTATATAAAAAATAATTACGTTTGTATTGCTTTATTCTGCTAGCTATAACTTTTTTATTTTTTCGCTGATGATGCTGTATTGTGGCTCATTTTTTGCAGAACAAGATGGCATTTTCAGCAGTACCATGTTTATTTATAACGTTTTTTTGATCGCGTGTTATTGCACTTTTTGTTCGGCAGTATGATGATAAAGCATTGTTTTTTGCCATTTTTTTGAAGGGGTTCACTAAAGAGGTTAACTAGTGGGACAGTTTTATAGGGCGGGTCGTTACGGATGCGGTGATACTAAATGTGCACTTTTATTGTTTTTTTTATTTACAAAAAAAGAATTTATGAGGGAATATTATTTTTTCTTGAGGAATTTTTAAAAATTATTTTTACACGATTTTTTACTTTATTATATTGTCACAGTGTGGGACATTACTGTATAAAGTCAGATCGCTGATCTGACACTTTGCAATGCCCTGTGTCAGATTAGCGATCAGACAGGCAGTGCATGGGACTTCTCAGCGCCTGCTCTCAGCAGGCATTGAGAAGTCACCTCCCTGCAGGACCCAGAAGGCCCCCGCAGCCATCTTGGATCTGGGGGCCTGCAGGGAGGAGGCCCTCGGAACAACGCGAACACAACGTGTTGTTCCGAGGGTCTCAGGGAAGCACACAGGGAAACCCCTCCCTGCACGATTCTTTGCTATGCCCCAGAACACTGCGATCATGTTTGATCGCAGTGTGCCGGGGGTTAATGAATACTCCCATCCGCCGCTCCTGCTCTCACTGTTATTATCGGCAGCAGGTGTCGGATGATGGGAGCTGTAGTCCCATCAGCTGACACCAGTAAACTTTATACATCTGATCACAGCTGTGCACTCACGCTGTCAGAAGACAATGTGGGAACTGCGGTTCTCTGACCGGCAGGGATGATTTCACCGCCGATCAGAAGCACTACTCTAGTGTTTCCCACACTGTCACACAGCATGGGAAACACCGACTTTTGTGCTGTGTATGTTCGGATATATTCGACAATTTAATCAACATTAAATTGGCGAATATTGAAAATTCGGCGATTGTGATCCAAATCGAACATAGAAATATTCACTCATTTCTAGTGTTAAGTTATTGTTATGAAATAAAAGCCAATTAAACACAAGTGTTTATATTTGGCAATGAATGTAAGGTGTTTTGTTTCTACAACATTGTTATAATGACCTATCATTAGGCCATCGTAATTCCATTGGTGCTGGGTCTGACTCCTTGTGCCAATCGGCAAAATTAAGGAGTCTTTTTGCTCTTTTCCGTAAACCCTAACACGTGCCTCTTCTTTCCTGCTTTGCTATGAAGGAGAGTACAGAAAGTGATTTATTGGTAAACGCAGAATCCATTAATTAAGACTGATTGGAAGGCAAGGGGCAGGGTTTATAGACGAAAGCCTTGACACTTGCTATAACTGGGGACCAACCACTAAGCATTTGGAAGCACATCTGCATGTTTGTATAATCTCTGTTAAAATTAGACTTGCTCCATATCAAATTGTGCATCACACTCCTAAGTGGTCCTGTCAGGGCCGGATTTAAGAGGTGGGTGGCCCGGGGCCCATTTTGGAGGGAGGCCCATTTTTCAAGGTGTTGCAATATGTAATGCAAAAACACAAAATGAAACGAATGCAATTTTATTTACAAAAATCATTTGCGCAGAGTAATTCAGGTAAAATCATTCATTTTTTACAATCCAGGCACTTTCCTTGATTTCCGTGCTGCAAAATTACTAATGATGTCACTAAAGTCCAATTCACGCAGTATATCTGACTCGATGCTAATGATAGCCAAATTTACAAGTCGTTCCTGCTTCATGGATGTCCTTAATCGGTTTTCAACTAATTTGAGTTTTGAGAAGGAACGCTCACCACTGCAGTTTGTTACCATCAAAATTAGATATATCCTTAGAGCTCTCTCAATATTTGGGAAAGTGTCCAGCACACCCTTTTCCATGATAAGTTTGTACAAGAAAAGTTCAGTGCTGATATCTTTTGGCTCCTCGTCTGTGAATAAATTGGCAAATGTTATAAACTAACACAGTTCATCGATAAATGTAATGTCCAAGTCATCTGAATAAGACCTGACGAGTTGCTCTGCTGTGGCCTTAAGCTTGTCTGAAAACAGTTCTTTCAGATGGCTAAAAAAGCTAAATTTGCTTGATATATCTTTATATGCTTAAAGATGTTGGTCAAGAGAAGCGATAAACTGATCAATGATAGGCAAGAAAGTTTCTGTTCTGTATTTTTCAGAAGGGCTGAGTTGTACTTCTTCCATATGGCCATAATCCAATGGACTGAGACACACGTTGCATTGAAACTGTGAAGAAGAGGAACAGCTTTTCAAGGAAGTCAAAAAAATGTACAGCACTCGAGCAGCTTTCTACAGCATTTTTAGCAACCAGATTTAAAGAGTGTGCCGTACAAGGAATCCAGGATGCAAGATTGTTCTTCTCTATCACTTTGGCTTGCAGGCCGTTGTATTTGCCACTCATTGCAGATGCATTGTCATAACTTTGACCGTGGCAACTTCCCAGGTCTAGGTCATGTCTCTTCAAAAATTCCAACAAGGCATTGAACATGTCTTGAGCGCCATGGCTTTTGTTTGCCATGAATGTTACAAAGCGTTCCACAGGGCCTTCTTTCTCCATATACCTCAATACAAGGGTTAGTTGGTCAACGTGAGCTGCATTGGGTGTAGAGTCCAATGAGATGGAGTAGTATTTTGATTTGTTAACTCGAGAAATAACTTATCTGAGGACTTGTTCTCCCATTTACATTGATAATTTCTTCCATAATTGTAGATGACAGGTAGTTTGTATGACCCTTGCCGCGATTTGCTTGAGTTTTGATATGCTGTGCAAGAAAGTCATCGTACTGGGCGATGAGTTCTAGGATGCCCAGAAAGTTTCCATTTCTAGGTGATCCAACCAATTCGTTATCTCCTCTAAATGCTAAGCCACACTCCGCAATAAACTGAATAACATTTAATACTCGTTTCAATACTGACCTCCAATAATGCTCCCGAGCCTCAACCTGTTGTGTGAGCTCCGTATCAATTCACCCAATTGCTTTTAACTTCATATTGAAAGCAATTGTAGAGTTCAGATGTTCTGCTGACTGCTCATGACTTTTTATACGTTCTTGTGAATGTTTCCAATCACAGAATCCATTAGACGAAAGCTGAGAAGACTCAGATGCTATAATAAAGCACATCAATCTGCACGTGAAGCAGTAAATGCGTCCTTTAGAGGGAGAGAAGCATAACCAATTCTTCATTATGACTTCTCCATTATGATTTTGACGTTGTAAAAGCCCAAGTGTGCACATTCTTGGAATATTGTGGTCCTTTCTTGGTTGCTGAACCGAGTATGCAATGAACACTTTCATCACAGTGCTGGATTGTTGATACACCCCTTTTCAGCCAGTAATCTTGCATCTGTTCCGAAATAAAAGATGGCCAAAGTCCAATGTCATCGCCCTCTTGTGGGCCCTCAACTTCACCTTCTTCATAAGATGTGCCACTATCAGTTAGTCTCCTTTTTTTGTGTTCTTCAGTTGTACACGTTAATACTTCAGCCTTTTCTTTGCCAGGATCAACAACCATTTCCACTGAAGCATTGTCAGGTTGATCAGATTCTACAAGGTCATTACTCCTTTCCGACACTTGCCTTGAATGAACAGTGAAGGACTCGTCCAATTTTCTTGTCATCGCTATCTCTTCTGTTGATTTCATTGTAGCTTCTTTTGCCTTACGTCTTTTAGACACCCCAGACTCCCAAATTCTTGTGCGATGTCTATGCCTATCTCCTTCTTGATTGTCCATTATGGTAATCTAAAAGTAACAAAATGACCTTGTCAACCCTTGAAGTCCTGAAAGGGAATTAAAGGTTAAAGTATGTACTTATGTATGTATGTATATTGTAGAAATTTGGGCTGTCTATATCAAAGACTGCTGCTGGGCTCTATATGTCAGAGGCTGCTGCTGGGGTGTATATGTATGAGAGGCTTCTGCTGGGCTGTATATATATGAGGGGCTGCTGCTGGGCTGTATATATATATATATATATATATGTATATAAGGGGCTGCTGCTGGGCTGTATATATTAGAAGCTGCTGCTGGGCTGTATATATATATGAGGGGCTGCTGCCGGGCTGTATATATCAGAGGCTCTTTACCTGGCTGTATATATCAGAGGCTGTTGCTGTGCTGGCTGTATATAGTGTATACACGGCACTATACTGTAAACAGGTCCACACTATATACATACAGTATACACAGACACACTGTAATGCAGGATATAGTGTGGACCTGTATATACAGTATGGTATTGTGTAGGACAGGAGCTGCAAGAAAGATACACAGACAGACAGAGATCATACTCACCCACCGCGACACTGTGAAGTCTGAACCACTTCACTCTGGATCTTCACTGACTGAAGATCCATAGTGAAGTCCTGCCGCGCTCCGCGGTGGAGAATCCTCTTCTCGCGCTGACATCGTGGCTCTGCCTTCTTCCTCGAAGGTAGCTGAACTGAACAAACTCTCATCTGATCTAATCCGAGGGAGCGATATAGCTGCATAGTAGCGCGGCGCGCCTAGAAGGTTCTGTTGTGATCGGAGAAGGCTGCCGCATGTCATAAGCTAAGCATTAGGTACAGGTACTAAGGAAGTCTGGCTAGCCAGGTCAGTGGATGCTGACGCAGGTGCCATGACTCTGCCGCTCTGCGCCAGCCACTGAGATGTAGGACCGTAGCCAGGTCCCTACACTTTCAATAGTTTCTCTTTTGTTAAATGTTCCTTATCATTAGAAACAGTTCACAGCAAAGAGAGACGTGTATTTTACACGTTTTGAGAGATTTATCTCTATATTAGTGGGAGGCCCCCGCTTGGTGGGTGGCCCAGGGCCCGGGCCCCTTGCGCCCCCCCTAAATCCGGGCCTGGGTCTTGTGGTTAGTTTCCTGGTGAGAAGGGCACTGCAAGATCACATTTAAAGAAGTTGGAGCATAACATGAACAGTTTGTTGTTAGCAAACTTGTTTGTAATGGCCAGAAAAGCAGTATAGTTACCACAATCTATTCACTATTCATAGAATAGCAATAAAAAAT